>NW_027364068.1:0-329622 GCF_046119375.1 Phyllobates terribilis
TCAATGGCAAAAATCAATGAATATTGTAAATGCACAAACAGTAATTTCTCCGCATTGCAAGGTGCAATTCTGAAATTTTTTGCTTTTTCCTGCTCCTCTTAGCATGATAAAGAAGATTCAAAGAGAGTGAGATGCCAGCTCCTTTCATTCAGTCAGTAGCTTCAATCATTTCTGGACGTTTTTCAATGGCAAAAATCAATGAATATTGTAAATGCACAAACAGTAATTTCTCCGCATTGCAAGGTGCAATTCTGAAATTTTTTGCTTTTTCCTGCTCCTCTTAGCATGATAAAGAAGATTCAAAGAGAGTGAGATGCCAGCTCCTTTCATTCAGTCAGTAGCTTCAATCATTTCTGGTATATGAATAACATGATGTTTTTCAATGGCAAAAATCAATGAATATTGTAAATGCACAAACAGTAATTTCTCCGCATTGCAAGGTGCAATTCTGAAATTTTTTGCTTTTTCCTGCTCCTCTTAGCATGATAAAGAAGATTCAAAGAGAGTGAGATGCCAGCTCCTTTCATTCAGTCAGCAGCTTCAATCATTTCTGGACATTTTTCAATGGCAAAAATCAATGAATATTGTAAATGCACAAACAGTAATTTCTCCGCATTGCAAGGTGCAATTCTGAAATTTTTTGCTTTTTCCTGCTCCTCTTAGCATGATAAAGAAGATTCAAAGAGAGTGAGATGCCAGCTCCTTTCATTCAGTCAGTAGCTTCAAACATTTCTGGTATATGAATAACATGATGTTTTTCAATGGCAAAAATCAATGAATATTGTAAAAGCACAAACAGTAATTTCTCCGCATTGCAAAGTGCAATTCTGAAATTTTTTGCTTTTTCCTGCTCCTCTTAGCATGATAAAGAAGATTCAAAGAGAGTGAGATGCCAGCTCCTTTCATTCAGTCAGTAGCTTCAATCATTTCTGGACGTTTTTCAATGGCAAAAATCAATGAATATTGTAAATGCACAAACAGTAATTTCTCCGCATTGCAAGGTGCAATTCTGAAATTTTTTGCTTTTTCCTGCTCCTCTTAGCATGATAAAGAAGATTCAAAGAGAGTGAGATGCCAGCTCCTTTCATTCAGTCAGTAGCTTCAATCATTTCTGGTATATGAATAACATGATGTTTTTCAATGGCAAAAATCAATGAATATTGTAAATGCACAAACAGTAATTTCTCCGCATTGCAAGTTGCAATTCTGAAATTTTTTGCTTTTTCCTGCTCCTCTTAGCATGATAAAGAAGATTCAAAGAGAGTGAGATGCCAGCTCCTTTCATTCAGTCAGTAGCTTCAATTATTTCTGGACGTTTTTCAATGGCAAAAATCAATGAATATTGTAAATGCACAAACAGTAATTTCTCCGCATTGCAAAGTGCAATTCTGAAATTTTTTGCTTTTTCCTGCTCCTCTTAGCATGATAAAGAAGATTCAAAGAGAGTGAGATGCCAGCTCCTTTCATTCAGTCAGTTGCTTCAATCATTTCTGGACGTTTTTCAATGGCAAAAATCAATGAATATTGTAAATGCACAAACAGTAATTTCTCCGCATTGCAAGGTGCAATTCTGAAATTTTTTGCTTTTTCCTGCTCCTCTTAGCATGATAAAGAAGATTCAAAGAGAGTGAGATGCCAGCTCCTTTCATTCAGTCAGTAGCTTCAATCATTTCTGGATGTTTTTCAATGGCAAAAATCAATGAATATTGTAAATGCACAAACAGTAATTTCTCCGCATTGCAAGGTGCAATTCTGAAATTTCTTGCATTTTACTGCTCCTCAGCATGATAAAGAAGATTCAAAGAGAGTGAGATGCCAGCTCCTTTCATTCAGTCAGTAGCTTCAATCATTTCTGGACGTTTTTCAATGGCAAAAATCAATGAATATTGTAAATGCACAAACAGTAATTTCTCCGCATTGCAAGGTGCAATTCTGAAATTTTTTGCTTTTTCCTGCTCCTCTTAGCATGATAAAGAAGATTCAAAGAGAGTGAGATGCCAGCTCCTTTCATTCAGTCAGTAGCTTCAAACATTTTTGGTATATGAATAACATGATGTTTTTCAATGGCAAAAATCAATGAATATTGTAAATGCACAAACAGTAATTTCTCCGCATTGCAAGGTGCAATTCTGAAATTTTTTGCTTTTTCCTGCTCCTCTTAGCATGATAAAGAAGATTCAAAGAGAGTGAGATGCCAGCTCCTTTCATTCAGTCAGTAGCTTCAATCATTTCTATACGTTTTTCAATGGCAAAAATCAATGAATATTGTAAATGCACAAACAGTAATTTCTCCGCATTGCAAGGTGCAATTCTGAAATTCTTTGCTTTTTCCTGCTCCTCTTAGCATGATAAAGAAGATTCAAAGAGAGTGAGATGCCAGCTTCTTTCATTCAGTCAGTAGCTTCAAACATTTCTGGGATATGAATAACATGATGTTTTTCAATGGCAAAAATTAATGAATATTGTAAATGCACAAACAGTAATTTCTCCGCATTGCAAGGTGCAATTCTGAAATTTTTTGCTTTTTCCTGCTCCTCTTAGCATGATAAAGAAGATTCAAAGAGAGTGAGATGCCAGCTCCTTTCATTCAGTCAGTAGCTTCAATCATTTCTGGACGTTTTTCAATGGCAAAAATCAATGAATATTGTAAATGCACAAACAGTAATTTCTCCGCATTGCAAGGTGCAATTCTGAAATTTTTTGCTTTTTCCTGCTCCTCTTAGCATGATAAAGAAGATTCAAAGAGAGTGAGATGCCAGCTCCTTTCATTCAGTCAGTAGCTTCAATCATTTCTGGACGTTTTTCAATGGCAAAAATCAATGAATATTGTAAATGCACAAACAGTAATTTCTCCGCATTGCAAGGTGCAATTCTGAAATTTTTTGCTTTTTCCTGCTCCTCTTAGCATGATAAAGAAGATTCAAAGAGAGTGAGATGCCAGCTCCTTTCATTCAGTCAGTAGCTTCAATCATTTCTGGTATATGAATAACATGATGTTTTTCAATGGCAAAAATCAATGAATATTGTAAATGCACAAACAGTAATTTCTCCGCATTGCAAGTTGCAATTCTGAAATTTTTTGCTTTTTCCTGCTCCTCTTAGCATGATAAAGAAGATTCAAAGAGAGTGAGATGCCAGCTCCTTTCATTCAGTCAGTAGCTTCAATCATTTCTGGACGTTTTTCAATGGCAAAAATCAATGAATATTGTAAATGCACAAACAGTAATTTCTCCGCATTGCAAGGTGCAATTCTGAAATTTTTTGCTTTTTCCTGCTCCTCTTAGCATGATAAAGAAGATTCAAAGAGAGTGAGATGCCAGCTCCTTTCATTCAGTCAGTAGCTTCAATCATTTCTGGACGTTTTTCAATGGCAAAAATCAATGAATATTGTAAATGCACAAACAGTAATTTCTCCGCATTGCAAGGTGCAATTCTGAAATTTTTTGCTTTTTCCTGCTCCTCTTAGCATGATAAAGAAGATTCAAAGAGAGTGAGATGCCAGCTCCTTTCATTCAGTGAGTAGCTTCAAACATTTCTGGTATATGAATAACATGATGTTTTTCAATGGCAAAAATCAATGAATATTGTAAAAGCACAAACAGTAATTTCTCCGCATTGCAAGGTGCAATTCTGAAATTTTTTGCTTTTTCCTGCTCCTCTTAGCATGATAAAGAAGATTCAAAGAGAGTGAGATGCCAGCTCCTTTCATTCAGTCAGTAGCTTCAATCATTTCTGGACGTTTTTCAATGGCAAAAATCAATGAATATTGTAAATGCACAAACAGTAATTTCTCCGCATTGCAAGGTGCAATTCTGAAATTTTTTGCTTTTTCCTGCTCCTCTTAGCATGATAAAGAAGATTCAAAGAGAGTGAGATGCCAGCTCCTTTCATTCAGTCAGTAGCTTCAATCATTTCTGGTATATGAATAACATGATGTTTTTCAATGGCAAAAATCAATGAATATTGTAAATGCACAAACAGTAATTTCTCCACATTGCAAGGTGCAATTCTGAAATTTTTTGCTTTTTCCTGCTCCTCTTAGCATGATAAAGAAGATTCAAAGAGAGTGAGATGCCAGCTCCTTTCATTCAGTCAGTAGCTTCAATCATTTCTGGACGTTTTTCAATGGCAAAAATCAATGAATATTGTAAATGCACAAACAGTAATTTCTCCGCATTGCAAGGTGCAATTCTGAAATTTTTTGCTTTTTCCTGCTCCTCTTAGCATGATAAAGAAGATTCAAAGAGAGCGAGATGCCAGCTCCTTTCATTCAGTCAGTAGCTTCAATCATTTCTGGTATATGAATAACATGATGTTTTTCAATGGCAAAAATCAATGAATATTGTAAATGCACAAACAGTAATTTCTCCGCATTGCAAGGTGCAATTCTGAAATTTTTTGCTTTTTCCTGCTCCTCTTAGCATGATAAAGAAGATTCAAAGAGAGTGAGATGCCAGCTCCTTTCATTCAGTCAGTAGCTTCAATCATTTCTGGACGTTTTTCAATGGCAAAAATCAATGAATATTGTAAATGCACAAACAGTAATTTCTCCGCATTGCAAGGTGCAATTCTGAAATTTTTTGCTTTTTCCTGCTCCTCTTAGCATGATAAAGAAGATTCAAAGAGAGTGAGATGCCAGCTCCTTTCATTCAGTCAGTAGCTTCAATCATTTCTGGACGTTTTTCAATGGCAAAAATCAATGAATATTGTAAATGCACAAACAGTAATTTCTCCGCATTGCAAGGTGCAATTCTGAAATTTTTTGCTTTTTCCTGCTCCTCTTAGCATGATAAAGAAGATTCAAAGAGAGTGAGATGCCAGCTCCTTTCATTCAGTCAGTAGCTTCAATCATTTCTGGTATATGAATAACATGATGTTTTTCAATGGCAAAAATCAATGAATATTGTAAATGCACAAACAGTAATTTCTCCGCATTGCAAGGTGCAATTCTGAAATTTTTTGCTTTTTCCTGCTCCTCTTAGCATGATAAAGAAGATTCAAAGAGAGTGAGATGCCAGCTCCTTTCATTCAGTCAGTAGCTTCAATCATTTCTGGACGTTTTTCAATGGCAAAAATCAATGAATATTGTAAATGCACAAACAGTAATTTCTCCGCATTGCAAGGTGCAATTCTGAAATTTTTTGCTTTTTCCTGCTCCTCTTAGCATGATAAAGAAGATTCAAAGAGAGTGAGATGCCAGCTCCTTTCATTCAGTCAGTAGCTTCAAACATTTCTGGTATATGAATAACATGATGTTTTTCAATGGCAAAAATCAATGAATATTGTAAATGCACAAACAGTAATTTCTCCGCATTGCAAGGTGCAATTCTGAAATTTTTTGCTTTTTCCTGCTCCTCTTAGCATGATAAAGAAGATTCAAAGAGAGTGAGATGCCAGCTCCTTTCATTCAGTCAGTAGCTTCAATCATTTCTGGACGTTTTTCAATGGCAAAAATCAATGAATATTGTAAATGCACAAACAGTAATTTCTCCGCATTGCAAGGTGCAATTCTGAAATTTTTTGCTTTTTCCTGCTCCTCTTAGCATGATAAAGAAGATTCAAAGAGAGTGAGATGCCAGCTCCTTTCATTCAGTCAGTAGCTTCAATCATTTCTGGACGTTTTTCAATGGCAAAAATCAATGAATATTGTAAATGCACAAACAGTAATTTCTCCGCATTGCAAGGTGCAATTCTGAAATTTTTTGCTTTTTCCTGCTCCTCTTAGCATGATAAAGAAGATTCAAAGAGAGTGAGATGCCAGCTCCTTTCATTCAGTCAGTAGCTTCAATCATTTCTGGTATATGAATAACATGATGTTTTTCAATGGCAAAAATCAATGAATATTGTAAATGCACAAACAGTAATTTCTCCGCATTGCAAGTTGCAATTCTGAAATTTTTTGCTTTTTCCTGCTCCTCTTAGCATGATAAAGAAGATTCAAAGAGAGTGAGATGCCAGCTCCTTTCATTCAGTCAGTAGCTTCAATCATTTCTGGACGTTTTTCAATGGCAAAAATCAATGAATATTGTAAATGCACAAACAGTAATTTCTCCGCATTGCAAGGTGCAATTCTGAAATTTTTTGCTTTTTCCTGCTCCTCTTAGCATGATAAAGAAGATTCAAAGAGAGTGAGATGCCAGCTCCTTTCATTCAGTCAGTAGCTTCAATCATTTCTGGACGTTTTTCAATGGCAAAAATCAATGAATATTGTAAATGCACAAACAGTAATTTCTCCGCATTGCAAGGTGCAATTCTGAAATTTTTTGCTTTTTCCTGCTCCTCTTAGCATGATAAAGAAGATTCAAAGAGAGTGAGATGCCAGCTCCTTTCATTCAGTCAGTAGCTTCAAACATTTCTGGTATATGAATAACATGATGTTTTTCAATGGCAAAAATCAATGAATATTGTAAAAGCACAAACAGTAATTTCTCCGCATTGCAAGGTGCAATTCTGAAATTATTTGCTTTTTCCTGCTCCTCTTAGCATGATAAAGAAGATTCAAAGAGAGTGAGATGCCAGCTCCTTTCATTCAGTCAGTAGCTTCAATCATTTCTGGACGTTTTTCAATGGCAAAAATCAATGAATATTGTAAATGCACAAACAGTAATTTCTCCGCATTGCAAGGTGCAATTCTGAAATTTTTTGCTTTTTCCTGCTCCTCTTAGCATGATAAAGAAGATTCAAAGAGAGTGAGATGCCAGCTCCTTTCATTCAGTCAGTAGCTTCAATCATTTCTGGTATATGAATAACATGATGTTTTTCAATGGCAAAAATCAATGAATATTGTAAATGCACAAACAGTAATTTCTCCACATTGCAAGGTGCAATTCTGAAATTTTTTGCTTTTTCCTGCTCCTCTTAGCATGATAAAGAAGATTCAAAGAGAGTGAGATGCCAGCTCCTTTCATTCAGTCAGTAGCTTCAATCATTTCTGGACGTTTTTCAATGGCAAAAATCAATGAATATTGTAAATGCACAAACAGTAATTTCTCCGCATTGCAAGGTGCAATTCTGAAATTTTTTGCTTTTTCCTGCTCCTCTTAGCATGATAAAGAAGATTCAAAGAGAGCGAGATGCCAGCTCCTTTCATTCAGTCAGTAGCTTCAATCATTTCTGGTATATGAATAACATGATGTTTTTCAATGGCAAAAATCAATGAATATTGTAAATGCACAAACAGTAATTTCTCCGCATTGCAAGGTGCAATTCTGAAATTTTTTGCTTTTTCCTGCTCCTATTAGCATGATAAAGAAGATTCAAAGAGAGTGAGATGCCAGCTCCTTTCATTCAGTCAGTAGCTTCAATCATTTCTGGACGTTTTTCAATGGCAAAAATCAATGAATATTGTAAATGCACAAACAGTAATTTCTCCGCATTGCAAGGTGCAATTCTGAAATTTTTTGCTTTTTCCTGCTCCTCTTAGCATGATAAAGAAGATTCAAAGAGAGTGAGATGCCAGCTCCTTTCATTCAGTCAGTAGCTTCAATCATTTCTGGTATATGAATAACATGATGTTTTTCAATGGCAAAAATCAATGAATATTGTAAATGCACAAACAGTAATTTCTCCACATTGCAAGGTGCAATTCTGAAATTTTTTGCTTTTTCCTGCTCCTCTTAGCATGATAAAGAAGATTCAAAGAGAGTGAGATGCCAGCTCCTTTCATTCAGTCAGTAGCTTCAATCATTTCTGGACGTTTTTCAATGGCAAAAATCAATGAATATTGTAAATGCACAAACAGTAATTTCTCCGCATTGCAAGGTGCAATTCTGAAATTTTTTGCTTTTTCCTGCTCCTCTTAGCATGATAAAGAAGATTCAAAGAGAGTGAGATGCCAGCTCCTTTCATTCAGTCAGTAGCTTCAATCATTTCTGGACGTTTTTCAATGGCAAAAATCAATGAATATTGTAAATGCACAAACAGTAATTTTTCCGCATTGCAAGGTGCAATTCTGAAATTTTTTGCTTTTTCCTGCTCCTCTTAGCATGATAAAGAAGATTCAAAGAGAGTGAGATGCCAGCTCCTTTCATTCAGTCAGTAGCTTCAATCATTTCTGGTATATGAATAACATGATGTTTTTCAATGGCAAAAATCAATGAATATTGTAAATGCACAAACAGTAATTTCTCCGCATTGCAAGGTGCAATTCTGAAATTTTTTGCTTTTTCCTGCTCCTCTTAGCATGATAAAGAAGATTCAAAGAGAGTGAGATGCCAGCTCCTTTCATTCAGTCAGCAGCTTCAATCATTTCTGGACGTTTTTCAATGGCAAAAATCAATGAATATTGTAAATGCACAAACAGTAATTTCTCCGCATTGCAAGGTGCAATTCTGAAATTTTTTGCTTTTTCCTGCTCCTCTTAGCATGATAAAGAAGATTCAAAGAGAGTGAGATGCCAGCTCCTTTCATTCAGTCAGTAGCTTCAATCATTTCTGGTATATGAATAACATGATGTTTTTCAATGGCAAAAATCAATGAATATTGTAAATGCACAAACAGTAATTTTTCCGCATTGCAAGTTGCAATTCTGAAATTTTTTGCTTTTTCCTGCTCCTCTTAGCATGATAAAGAAGATTCAAAGAGAGTGAGATGCCAGCTCCTTTCATTCAGTCAGTAGCTTCAATTATTTCTGGACGTTTTTCAATGGCAAAAATCAATGAATATTGTAAATGCACAAACAGTAATTTCTCCGCATTGCAAGGTGCAATTCTGAAATTTTTTGCTTTTTCCTGCTCCTCTTAGCATGATAAAGAAGATTCAAAGAGAGTGAGATGCCAGCTCCTTTCATTCAGTCAGTTGCTTCAATCATTTCTGGACGTTTTTCAATGGCAAAAATCAATGAATATTGTAAATGCACAAACAGTAATTTCTCCGCATTGCAAGGTGCAATTCTGAAATTTTTTGCTTTTTCCTGCTCCTCTTAGCATGATAAAGAAGATTCAAAGAGAGTGAGATGCCAGCTCCTTTCATTCAGTCAGTAGCTTCAATCATTTCTGGACGTTTTTCAATGGCAAAAATCAATGAATATTGTAAATGCACAAACAGTAATTTCTCCGCATTGCAAGGTGCAATTCTGAAATTTTTTGCTTTTTCCTGCTCCTCTTTGCATGATAAAGAAGATTCAAAGAGAGTGAGATGCCAGCTCCTTTCATTCAGTCAGTAGCTTCAATCATTTCTGGTATATGAATAACATGATGTTTTTCAATGGCAAAAATCAATGAATATTGTAAATGCACAAACAGTAATTTCTCCGCATTGCAAGGTGCAATTCTGAAATTTTTGGCTTTTTCCTGCTCCTCTTAGCATGATAAAGAAGATTCAAAGAGAGTGAGATGCCAGCTCCTTTCATTCAGTCAGTAGCTTCAATCATTTCTGGATGTTTTTCAATGGCAAAAATCAATGAATATTGTAAATGCACAAACAGTAATTTCTCCGCATTGCAAGGTGCAATTCTGAAATTTCTTGCATTTTCCTGCTCCTCTTAGCATGATAAAGAAGATTCAAAGAGAGTGAGATGCCAGCTCCTTTCATTCAGTCAGTAGCTTCAATCATTTCTGGACGTTTTTCAATGGCAAAAATCAATGAATATTGTAAATGCACAAACAGTAATTTCTCCGCATTGCAAGGTGCAATTCTGAAATTTTTTGCTTTTTCCTGCTCCTCTTAGCATGATAAAGAAGATTCAAAGAGAGTGAGATGCCAGCTCCTTTCATTCAGTCAGTAGCTTCAAACATTTCTGGTATATGAATAACATGATGTTTTTCAATGGCAAAAATCAATGAATATTGTAAATGCACAAACAGTAATTTCTCCGCATTGCAAGGTGCAATTCTGAAATTTTTTGCTTTTTCCTGCTCCTCTTAGCATGATAAAGAAGATTCAAAGAGAGTGAGATGCCAGCTCCTTTCATTCAGTCAGTAGCTTCAATCATTTCTGGACGTTTTTCAATGGCAAAAATCAATGAATATTGTAAATGCACAAACAGTAATTTCTCCGCATTGCAAGGTGCAATTCTGAAATTTTTTGCTTTTTCCTGCTCCTCTTAGCATGATAAAGAAGATTCAAAGAGAGTGAGATGCCAGCTTCTTTCATTCAGTCAGTAGCTTCAAACATTTCTGGGATATGAATAACATGATGTTTTTCAATGGCAAAAATTAATGAATATTGTAAATGCACAAACAGTAATTTCTCCGCATTGCAAGGTGCAATTCTGAAATTTTTTGCTTTTTCCTGCTCCTCTTAGCATGATAAAGAAGATTCAAAGAGAGTGAGATGCCAGCTCCTTTCATTCAGTCAGTAGCTTCAATCATTTCTGGACGTTTTTCAATGGCAAAAATCAATGAATATTGTAAATGCACAAACAGTAATTTCTCCGCATTGCAAGGTGCAATTCTGAAATTTTTTGCTTTTTCCTGCTCCTCTTAGCATGATAAAGAAGATTCAAAGAGAGTGAGATGCCAGCTCCTTTCATTCAGTCAGTAGCTTCAATCATTTCTGGACGTTTTTCAATGGCAAAAATCAATGAATATTGTAAATGCACAAACAGTAATTTCTCCGCATTGCAAGGTGCAATTCTGAAATAAATTTTTTGCTTTTTCCTGCTCCTCTTAGCATGATAAAGAAGATTCAAAGAGAGTGAGATGCCAGCTCCTTTCATTCAGTCAGTAGCTTCAATCATTTCTGGTATATGAATAACATGATGTTTTTCAATGGCAAAAATCAATGAATATTGTAAATGCACAAACAGTAATTTCTCCGCATTGCAAGTTGCAATTCTGAAATTTTTTGCTTTTTCCTGCTCCTCTTAGCATGATAAAGAAGATTCAAAGAGAGTGAGATGCCAGCTCCTTTCATTCAGTCAGTAGCTTCAATCATTTCTGGACGTTTTTCAATGGCAAAAATCAATGAATATTGTAAATGCACAAACAGTAATTTCTCCGCATTGCAAGGTGCAATTCTGAAATTTTTTGCTTTTTCCTGCTCCTCTTAGCATGATAAAGAAGATTCAAAGAGAGTGAGATGCCAGCTTCTTTCATTCAGTCAGTAGCTTCAATCATTTCTGGACGTTTTTCAATGGCAAAAATCAATGAATATTGTAAATGCACAAACAGTAATTTCTCCGCATTGCAAGGTGCAATTCTGAAATTTTTTGCTTTTTCCTGCTCCTCTTAGCATGATAAAGAAGATTCAAAGAGAGTGAGATGCCAGCTCCTTTCATTCAGTCAGTAGCTTCAAACATTTCTGGTATATGAATAACATGATGTTTTTCAATGGCAAAAATCAATGAATATTGTAAAAGCACAAACAGTAATTTCTCCGCATTGCAAGGTGCAATTCTGAAATTTTTTGCTTTTTCCTGCTCCTCTTAGCATGATAAAGAAGATTCAAAGAGAGTGAGATGCCAGCTCCTTTCATTCAGTCAGTAGCTTCAATCATTTCTGGACGTTTTTCAATGGCAAAAATCAATGAATATTGTAAATGCACAAACAGTAATTTCTCCGCATTGCAAGGTGCAATTCTGAAATTTTTTGCTTTTTCCTGCTCCTCTTAGCATGATAAAGAAGATTCAAAGAGAGTGAGATGCCAGCTCCTTTCATTCAGTCAGTAGCTTCAATCATTTCTGGTATATGAATAACATGATGTTTTTCAATGGCAAAAATCAATGAATATTGTAAATGCACAAACAGTAATTTCTCCACATTGCAAGGTGCAATTCTGAAATTTTTTGCTTTTTCCTGCTCCTCTTAGCATGATAAAGAAGATTCAAAGAGAGTAAGATGCCAGCTCCTTTCATTCAGTCAGTAGCTTCAATCTCTTCTGGACGTTTTTCAATGGCAAAAATCAATGAATATTGTAAATGCACAAACAGTAATTTCTCCGCATTGCAAGGTGCAATTCTGAAATTTTTTGCTTTTTCCTGCTCCTCTTAGCATGATAAAGAAGATTCAAAGAGAGCGAGATGCCAGCTCCTTTCATTCAGTCAGTAGCTTCAATCATTTCTGGTATATGAATAACATGATGTTTTTCAATGGCAAAAATCAATGAATATTGTAAATGCACAAACAGTAATTTCTCCGCATTGCAAGGTGCAATTCTGAAATTTTTTGCTTTTTCCTGCTCCTCTTAGCATGATAAAGAAGATTCAAAGAGAGTGAGATGCCAGCTCCTTTCATTCAGTCAGTAGCTTCAATCATTTCTGGACGTTTTTCAATGGCAAAAATCAATGAATATTGTAAATG
Source organism: Phyllobates terribilis (assembly GCF_046119375.1). Taxonomy (NCBI): domain Eukaryota; kingdom Metazoa; phylum Chordata; class Amphibia; order Anura; family Dendrobatidae; genus Phyllobates; species Phyllobates terribilis. The sequence continues at coordinate 12,240 of NW_027364068.1, forward strand.
CACAAACAGTAATTTCTCCGCATTGCAAGGTGCAATTCTGAAATTTTTTGCTTTTTCCTGCTCCTCTTAGCATGATAAAGAAGATTCAAAGAGAGTGAGATGCCAGCTCCTTTCATTCAGTCAGTAGCTTCAAACATTTCTGGTATATGAATAACATGATGTTTTTCAATGGCAAAAATCAATGAATATTGTAAATGCACAAACAGTAATTTCTCCGCATTGCAAGGTGCAATTCTGAAATTTTTTGCTTTTTCCTGCTCCTCTTAGCATGATAAAGAAGATTCAAAGAGAGTGAGATGCCAGCTCCTTTCATTCAGTCAGTAGCTTCAATCATTTCTGGACGTTTTTCAATGGCAAAAATCAATGAATATTGTAAATGCACAAACAGTAATTTCTCCGCATTGCAAGGTGCAATTCTGAAATTTTTTGCTTTTTCCTGCTCCTCTTAGCATGATAAAGAAGATTCAAAGAGAGTGAGATGCCAGCTCCTTTCATTCAGTCAGTAGCTTCAATCATTTCTGGACGTTTTTCAATGGCAAAAATCAATGAATATTGTAAATGCACAAACAGTAATTTCTCCGCATTGCAAGGTGCAATTCTGAAATTTTTTGCTTTTTCCTGCTCCTCTTAGCATGATAAAGAAGATTCAAAGAGAGTGAGATGCCAGCTCCTTTCATTCAGTCAGTAGCTTCAATCATTTCTGGTATATGAATAACATGATGTTTTTCAATGGCAAAAATCAATGAATATTGTAAATGCACAAACAGTAATTTCTCCGCATTGCAAGGTGCAATTCTGAAATTTTTTGCTTTTTCCTGCTCCTCTTAGCATGATAAAGAAGATTCAAAGAGAGTGAGATGCCAGCTCCTTTCATTCAGTCAGCAGCTTCAATCATTTCTGGACATTTTTCCATGGCAAAAATCAATGAATATTGTAAATGCACAAACAGTAATTTCTCCGCATTGCAAGGTGCAATTCTGAAATGTTTTGCTTTTTCCTGCTCCTCTTAGCATGATAAAGAAGATTCAAAGAGAGTGAGATGCCAGCTCCTTTCATTCAGTCAGTAGCTTCAAACATTTCTGGTATATGAATAACATGATGTGTTTCAATGGCAAAAATCAATGAATATTGTAAAAGCACAAACAGTAATTTCTCCGCATTGCAAGGTGCAATTCTGAAATTTTTTGCTTTTTCCTGCTCCTCTTAGCATGATAAAGAAGATTCAAAGAGAGTGAGATGCCAGCTCCTTTCATTCAGTCAGTAGCTTCAATCATTTCTGGACGTTTTTCAATGGCAAAAATCAATGAATATTGTAAATGCACAAACAGTAATTTCTCCGCATTGCAAGGTGCCATTCTGAAATTTTTTGCTTTTTCCTACTCCTCTTAGCATGATAAAGAAGATTCAAAGAGAGTGAGATTCCAGCTCCTTTCATTCAGTCAGTAGCTTCAATCATTTCTGGTATATGAATAACATGATGTTTTTCAATGGCAAAAATCAATGAATATTGTAAATGCACAAACAGTAATTTCTCCGCATTGCAAGTTGCAATTCTGAAATTTTTTGCTTTTTCCTGCTCCTCTTAGCATGATAAAGAAGATTCAAAGAGAGTGAGATGCCAGCTCCTTTCATTCAGTCAGTAGCTTCAATTATTTCTGGACGTTTTTCAATGGCAAAAATCAATGAATATTGTAAATGCACAAACAGTAATTTCTCCGCATTGCAAGGTGCAATTCTGAAATTTTTTGCTTTTTCCTGCTCCTCTTAGCATGATAAAGAAGATTCAAAGAGAGTGAGATGCCAGCTCCTTTCATTCAGTCAGTTGCTTCAATCATTTCTGGACGTTTTTCAATGGCAAAAATCAGTGAATATTGTAAATGCACAAACAGTAATTTCTCCGCATTGCAAGGTGCAATTCTGAAATTTTTTGCTTTTTCCTGCTCCTCTTAGCATGATAAAGAAGATTCAAAGAGAGTGAGATGCCAGCTCCTTTCATTCAGTCAGTAGCTTCAATCATTTCTGGACGTTTTTCAATGGCAAAAATCAATGAATATTGTAAATGCACAAACAGTAATTTCTCCGCATTGCAAGGTGCAATTCTGAAATTTTTTGCTTTTTCCTGCTCCTCTTTGCATGATAAAGAAGATTCAAAGAGAGTGAGATGCCAGCTCCTTTCATTCAGTCAGTAGCTTCAATCATTTCTGGTATATGAATAACATGATGTTTTTCAATGGCAAAAATCAATGAATATTGTAAATGCACAAACAGTAATTTCTCCGCATTGCAAGGTGCAATTCTGAAATTTTTGGCTTTTTCCTGCTCCTCTTAGCATGATAAAGAAGATTCAAAGAGAGTGAGATGCCAGCTCCTTTCATTCAGTCAGTAGCTTCAATCATTTCTGGATGTTTTTCAATGGCAAAAATCAATGAATATTGTAAATGCACAAACAGTAATTTCTCCGCATTGCAAGGTGCAATTCTGAAATTTCTTGCATTTTCCTGCTCCTCTTAGCATGATAAAGAAGATTCAAAGAGAGTGAGATGCCAGCTCCTTTCATTCAGTCAGTAGCTTCAATCATTTCTGGACGTTTTTCAATGGCAAAAATCAATGAATATTGTAAATGCACAAACAGTAATTTCTCCGCATTGCAAGGTGCAATTCTGAAATTTTTTGCTTTTTCCTGCTCCTCTTAGCATGATAAAGAAGATTCAAAGAGAGTGCGATGCCAGCTCCTTTCATTCAGTCAGTAGCTTCAAACATTTCTGGTATATGAATAACATGATGTTTTTCAATGGCAAAAATCAATGAATATTGTAAATGCACAAACAGTAATTTCTCCGCATTGCAAGGTGCAATTCTGAAATTTTTTGCTTTTTCCTGCTCCTCTTAGCATGATAAAGAAGATTCAAAGAGAGTGAGATGCCAGCTCCTTTCATTCAGTCAGTAGCTTCAATCATTTCTGGTATATGAATAACATGATGTTTTTCAATGGCAAAAATCAATGAATATTGTAAATGCACAAACAGTAATTTCTCCGCATTGCAAGTTGCAATTCTGAAATTTTTTGCTTTTTCCTGCTCCTCTTAGCATGATAAAGAAGATTCAAAGAGAGTGAGATGCCAGCTCCTTTCATTCAGTCAGTAGCTTCAATCATTTCTGGACGTTTTTCAATGGCAAAAATCAATGAATATTGTAAATGCACAAACAGTAATTTCTCCGCATTGCAAGGTGCAATTCTGAAATTTTTTGCTTTTTCCTGCTCCTCTTAGCATGATAAAGAAGATTCAAAGAGAGTGAGATGCCAGCTCCTTTCATTCAGTCAGTAGCTTCAATCATTTCTGGACGTTTTTCAATCTCAAAAATCAATGAATATTGTAAATGCACAAACAGTAATTTCTCCGCATTGCAAGGTGCAATTCTGAAATTTTTTGCTTTTTCCTGCTCCTCTTAGCATGATAAAGAAGATTCAAAGAGAGTGAGATGCCAGCTCCTTTCATTCAGTCAGTAGCTTCAATCATTTCTGGTATATGAATAACATGATGTTTTTCAATGGCAAAAATCAATGAATATTGTAAATGCACAAACAGTAATTTCTCCACATTGCAAGGTGCAATTCTGAAATTTTTTGCTTTTTCCTGCTCCTCTTAGCATGATAAAGAAGATTCAAAGAGAGTGAGATGCCAGCTCCTTTCATTCAGTCAGTAGCTTCAATCATTTCTGGACGTTTTTCAATGGCAAAAATCAATGAATATTGTAAATGCACAAACAGTAATTTCTCCGCATTGCAAGGTGCAATTCTGAAATTTTTTGCTTTTTCCTGCTCCTCTTAGCATGATAAAGAAGATTCAAAGAGAGCGAGATGCCAGCTCCTTTCATTCAGTCAGTAGCTTCAATCATTTCTGGTATATGAATAACATGATGTTTTTCAATGGCAAAAATCAATGAATATTGTAAATGCACAAACAGTAATTTCTCCGCATTGCAAGGTGCAATTCTGAAATTTTTTGCTTTTTCCTGCTCCTCTTAGCATGATAAAGAAGATTCAAAGAGAGTGAGATGCCAGCTCCTTTCATTCAGTCAGTAGCTTCAATCATTTCTGGACGTTTTTCAATGGCAAAAATCAATGAATATTGTAAATGCACAAACAGTAATTTCTCCGCATTGCAAGGTGCAATTCTGAAATTTTTTGCTTTTTCCTGCTCCTCTTAGCATGATAAAGAAGATTCAAAGAGAGTGAGATGCCAGCTCCTTTCATTCAGTCAGTAGCTTCAAACATTTCTGGTATATGAATAACATGATGTTTTTCAATGGCAAAAATCAATGAATATTGTAAATGCACAAACAGTAATTTCTCCGCATTGCAAGTTGCAATTCTGAAATTTTTTGCTTTTTCCTGCTCCTCTTAGCATGATAAAGAAGATTCAAAGAGAGTGAGATGCCAGCTCCTTTCATTCAGTCAGTAGCTTCAATTATTTCTGGACGTTTTTCAATGGCAAAAATCAATGAATATTGTAAATGCACAAACAGTAATTTCTCCGCATTGCAAGGTGCAATTCTGAAATTTTTTGCTTTTTCCTGCTCCTCTTAGCATGATAAAGAAGATTCAAAGAGAGTGAGATGCCAGCTCCTTTCATTCAGTCAGTTGCTTCAATCATTTCTGGACGTTTTTCAATGGCAAAAATCAGTGAATATTGTAAATGCACAAACAGTAATTTCTCCGCATTGCAAGGTGCAGTTCTGAAATTTTTTGCTTTTTCCTGCTCCTCTTAGCATGATAAAGAAGATTCAAAGAGAGTGAGATGCCAGCTCCTTTCATTCAGTCAGTAGCTTCAATCATTTCTGGACGTTTTTCAATGGCAAAAATCAATGAATATTGTAAATGCACAAACAGTAATTTCTCCGCATTGCAAGGTGCAATTCTGAAATTTTTTGCTTTTTCCTGCTCCTCTTTGCATGATAAAGAAGATTCAAAGAGAGTGAGATGCCAGCTCCTTTCATTCAGTCAGTAGCTTCAATCATTTCTGGTATATGAATAACATGATGTTTTTCAATGGCAAAAATCAATTAATATTGTAAATGCACAAACAGTAATTTCTCCGCATTGCAAGGTGCAATTCTGAAATTTTTGGCTTTTTCCTGCTCCTCTTAGCATGATAAAGAAGATTCAAAGAGAGTGAGATGCCAGCTCCTTTCATTCAGTCAGTAGCTTCAATCATTTCTGGATGTTTTTCAATGGCAAAAATCAATGAATATTGTAAATGCACAAACAGTAATTTCTCCGCATTGCAAGGTGCAATTCTGAAATTTCTTGCATTTTCCTGCTCCTCTTAGCATGATAAAGAAGATTCAAAGAGAGTGAGATGCCAGCTCCTTTCATTCAGTCAGTAGCTTCAATCATTTCTGGACGTTTTTCAATGGCAAAAATCAATGAATATTGTAAATGCACAAACAGTAATTTCTCCGCATTGCAAGGTGCAATTCTGAAATTTTTTGCTTTTTCCTGCTCCTCTTAGCATGATAAAGAAGATTCAAAGAGAGTGCGATGCCAGCTCCTTTCATTCAGTCAGTAGCTTCAAACATTTCTGGTATATGAATAACATGATGTTTTTCAATGGCAAAAATCAATGAATATTGTAAATGCACAAACAGTAATTTCTCCGCATTGCAAGGTGCAATTCTGAAATTTTTTGCTTTTTCCTGCTCCTCTTAGCATGATAAAGAAGATTCAAAGAGAGTGAGATGCCAGCTCCTTTCATTCAGTCAGTAGCTTCAATCATTTCTGGTATATGAATAACATGATGTTTTTCAATGGCAAAAATCAATGAATATTGTAAATGCACAAACAGTAATTTCTCCGCATTGCAAGTTGCAATTCTGAAATTTTTTGCTTTTTCCTGCTCCTCTTAGCATGATAAAGAAGATTCAAAGAGAGTGAGATGCCAGCTCCTTTCATTCAGTCAGTAGCTTCAATCATTTCTGGACGTTTTTCAATGGCAAAAATCAATGAATATTGTAAATGCACAAACAGTAATTTCTCCGCATTGCAAGGTGCAATTCTGAAATTTTTTGCTTTTTCCTGCTCCTCTTAGCATGATAAAGAAGATTCAAAGAGAGTGAGATGCCAGCTCCTTTCATTCAGTCAGTAGCTTCAATCATTTCTGGACGTTTTTCAATGGCAAAAATCAATGAATATTGTAAATGCACAAACAGTAATTTCTCCGCATTGCAAGGTGCAATTCTGAAATTTTTTGCTTTTTCCTGCTCCTCTTAGCATGATAAAGAAGATTCAAAGAGAGTGAGATGCCAGCTCCTTTCATTCAGTCAGTAGCTTCAATCATTTCTGGTATATGAATAACATGATGTTTTTCAATGGCAAAAATCAATGAATATTGTAAATGCACAAACAGTAATTTCTCCACATTGCAAGGTGCAATTCTGAAATTTTTTGCTTTTTCCTGCTCCTCTTAGCATGATAAAGAAGATTCAAAGAGAGTGAGATGCCAGCTCCTTTCATTCAGTCAGTAGCTTCAATCATTTCTGGACGTTTTTCAATGGCAAAAATCAATGAATATTGTAAATGCACAAACAGTAATTTCTCCGCATTGCAAGGTGCAATTCTGAAATTTTTTGCTTTTTCCTGCTCCTCTTAGCATGATAAAGAAGATTCAAAGAGAGTGAGATGCCAGCTCCTTTCATTCAGTCAGTAGCTTCAATCATTTCTGGACGTTTTTCAATGGCAAAAATCAATGAATATTGTAAATGCACAAACAGTAATTTCTCCGCATTGCAAGGTGCAATTCTGAAATTTTTTGCTTTTTCCTGCTCCTCTTAGCATGATAAAGAAGATTCAAAGAGAGTGAGATGCCAGCTCCTTTCATTCAGTCAGTAGCTTCAATCATTTCTGGTATATGAATAACATGATGTTTTTCAATGGCAAAAATCAATGAATATTGTAAATGCACAAACAGTAATTTCTCCGCATTGCAAGGTGCAATTCTGAAATTTTTTGCTTTTTCCTGCTCCTCTTAGCATGATAAAGAAGATTCAAAGAGAGTGAGATGCCAGCTCCTTTCATTCAGTCAGCAGCTTCAATCATTTCTGGACATTTTTCCATGGCAAAAATCAATGAATATTGTAAAAGCACAAACAGTAATTTCTCCGCATTGCAAGGTGCAATTCTGAAATTTTTTGCTTTTTCCTGCTCCTCTTAGCATGATAAAGAAGATTCAAAGAGAGTGAGATGCCAGCTCCTTTCATTTAGTCAGTAGCTTCAATCATTTCTGGACGTTTTTCAATGGCAAAAATCAATGAATATTGTAAATGCACAAACAGTAATTTCTCCGCATTGCAAGGTGCCATTCTGAAATTTTTTGCTTTTTCCTGCTCCTCTTAGCATGATAAAGAAGATTCAAAGAGAGTGAGATTCCAGCTCCTTTCATTCAGTCAGTAGCTTCAATCATTTCTGGTATATGAATAACATGATGTTTTTCAATGGCAAAAATCAATGAATATTGTAAATGCACAAACAGTAATTTCTCCGCATTGCAAGTTGCAATTCTGAAATTTTTTGCTTTTTCCTGCTCCTCTTAGCATGATAAAGAAGATTCAAAGAGAGTGAGATGCCAGCTCCTTTCATTCAGTCAGTAGCTTCAATTATTTCTGGACGTTTTTCAATGGCAAAAATCAATGAATATTGTAAATGCACAAACAGTAATTTCTCCGCATTGCAAGGTGCAATTCTGAAATTTTTTGCTTTTTCCTGCTCCTCTTAGCATGATAAAGAAGATTCAAAGAGAGTGAGATGCCAGCTCCTTTCATTCAGTCAGTTGCTTCAATCATTTCTGGACGTTTTTCAATGGCAAAAATCAGTGAATATTGTAAATGCACAAACAGTAATTTCTCCGCATTGCAAGGTGCAATTCTGAAATTTTTTGCTTTTTCCTGCTCCTCTTAGCATGATAAAGAAGATTCAAAGAGAGTGAGATGCCAGCTCCTTTCATTCAGTCAGTAGCTTCAATCATTTCTGGACGTTTTTCAATGGCAAAAATCAATGAATATTGTAAATGCACAAACAGTAATTTCTCCGCATTGCAAGGTGCAATTCTGAAATTTTTTGCTTTTTCCTGCTCCTCTTTGCATGATAAAGAAGATTCAAAGAGAGTGAGATGCCAGCTCCTTTCATTCAGTCAGTAGCTTCAATCATTTCTGGTATATGAATAACATGATGTTTTTCAATGGCAAAAATCAATGAATATTGTAAATGCACAAACAGTAATTTCTCCGCATTGCAAGGTGCAATTCTGAAATTTTTGGCTTTTTCCTGCTCCTCTTAGCATGATAAAGAAGATTCAAAGAGAGTGAGATGCCAGCTCCTTTCATTCAGTCAGTAGCTTCAATCATTTCTGGATGTTTTTCAATGGCAAAAATCAATGAATATTGTAAATGCACAAACAGTAATTTCTCCGCATTGCAAGGTGCAATTCTGAAATTTCTTGCATTTTCCTGCTCCTCTTAGCATGATAAAGAAGATTCAAAGAGAGTGAGATGCCAGCTCCTTTCATTCAGTCAGTAGCTTCAATCATTTCTGGACGTTTTTCAATGGCAAAAATCAATGAATATTGTAAATGCACAAACAGTAATTTCTCCGCATTGCAAGGTGCAATTCTGAAATTTTTTGCTTTTTCCTGCTCCTCTTAGCATGATAAAGAAGATTCAAAGAGAGTGCGATGCCAGCTCCTTTCATTCAGTCAGTAGCTTCAAACATTTCTGGTATATGAATAACATGATGTTTTTCAATGGCAAAAATCAATGAATATTGTAAATGCACAAACAGTAATTTCTCCGCATTGCAAGGTGCAATTCTGAAATTTTTTGCTTTTTCCTGCTCCTCTTAGCATGATAAAGAAGATTCAAAGAGAGTGAGATGCCAGCTCCTTTCATTCAGTCAGTAGCTTCAATCATTTCTGGTATATGAATAACATGATGTTTTTCAATGGCAAAAATCAATGAATATTGTAAATGCACAAACAGTAATTTCTCCGCATTGCAAGTTGCAATTCTGAAATTTTTTGCTTTTTCCTGCTCCTCTTAGCATGATAAAGAAGATTCAAAGAGAGTGAGATGCCAGCTCCTTTCATTCAGTCAGTAGCTTCAATCATTTCTGGACGTTTTTCAATGGCAAAAATCAATGAATATTGTAAATGCACAAACAGTAATTTCTCCGCATTGCAAGGTGCAATTCTGAAATTTTTTGCTTTTTCCTGCTCCTCTTAGCATGATAAAGAAGATTCAAAGAGAGTGAGATGCCAGCTCCTTTCATTCAGTCAGTAGCTTCAATCATTTCTGGACGTTTTTCAATGGCAAAAATCAATGAATATTGTAAATGCACAAACAGTAATTTCTCCGCATTGCAAGGTGCAATTCTGAAATTTTTTGCTTTTTCCTGCTCCTCTTAGCATGATAAAGAAGATTCAAAGAGAGTGAGATGCCAGCTCCTTTCATTCAGTCAGTAGCTTCAATCATTTCTGGTATATGAATAACATGATGTTTTTCAATGGCAAAAATCAATGAATATTGTAAATGCACAAACAGTAATTTCTCCACATTGCAAGGTGCAATTCTGAAATTTTTTGCTTTTTCCTGCTCCTCTTAGCATGATAAAGAAGATTCAAAGAGAGTGAGATGCCAGCTCCTTTCATTCAGTCAGTAGCTTCAATCATTTCTGGACGTTTTTCAATGGCAAAAATCAATGAATATTGTAAATGCACAAACAGTAATTTCTCCGCATTGCAAGGTGCAATTCTGAAATTTTTTGCTTTTTCCTGCTCCTCTTAGCATGATAAAGAAGATTCAAAGAGAGCGAGATGCCAGCTCCTTTCATTCAGTCAGTAGCTTCAATCATTTCTGGTATATGAATAACATGATGTTTTTCAATGGCAAAAATCAATGAATATTGTAAATGCACAAACAGTAATTTCTCCGCATTGCAAGGTGCAATTCTGAAATTTTTTGCTTTTTCCTGCTCCTCTTAGCATGATAAAGAAGATTCAAAGAGAGTGAGATGCCAGCTCCTTTCATTCAGTCAGTAGCTTCAATCATTTCTGGACGTTTTTCAATGGCAAAAATCAATGAATATTGTAAATGCACAAACAGTAATTTCTCCGCATTGCAAGGTGCAATTCTGAAATTTTTTGCTTTTTCCTGCTCCTCTTAGCATGATAAAGAAGATTCAAAGAGAGTGAGATGCCAGCTCCTTTCATTCAGTCAGTAGCTTCAAACATTTCTGGTATATGAATAACATGATGTTTTTCAATGGCAAAAATCAATGAATATTGTAAATGCACAAACAGTAATTTCTCCGCATTGCAAGTTGCAATTCTGAAATTTTTTGCTTTTTCCTGCTCCTCTTAGCATGATAAAGAAGATTCAAAGAGAGTGAGATGCCAGCTCCTTTCATTCAGTCAGTAGCTTCAATTATTTCTGGACGTTTTTCAATGGCAAAAATCAATGAATATTGTAAATGCACAAACAGTAATTTCTCCGCATTGCAAGGTGCAATTCTGAAATTTTTTGCTTTTTCCTGCTCCTCTTAGCATGATAAAGAAGATTCAAAGAGAGTGAGATGCCAGCTCCTTTCATTCAGTCAGTTGCTTCAATCATTTCTGGACGTTTTTCAATGGCAAAAATCAGTGAATATTGTAAATGCACAAACAGTAATTTCTCCGCATTGCAAGGTGCAATTCTGAAATTTTTTGCTTTTTCCTGCTCCTCTTAGCATGATAAAGAAGATTCAAAGAGAGTGAGATGCCAGCTCCTTTCATTCAGTCAGTAGCTTCAATCATTTCTGGACGTTTTTCAATGGCAAAAATCAATGAATATTGTAAATGCACAAACAGTAATTTCTCCGCATTGCAAGGTGCAATTCTGAAATTTTTTGCTTTTTCCTGCTCCTCTTTGCATGATAAAGAAGATTCAAAGAGAGTGAGATGCCAGCTCCTTTCATTCAGTCAGTAGCTTCAATCATTTCTGGTATATGAATAACATGATGTTTTTCAATGGCAAAAATCAATTAATATTGTAAATGCACAAACAGTAATTTCTCCGCATTGCAAGGTGCAATTCTGAAATTTTTGGCTTTTTCCTGCTCCTCTTAGCATGATAAAGAAGATTCAAAGAGAGTGAGATGCCAGCTCCTTTCATTCAGTCAGTAGCTTCAATCATTTCTGGATGTTTTTCAATGGCAAAAATCAATGAATATTGTAAATGCACAAACAGTAATTTCTCCGCATTGCAAGGTGCAATTCTGAAATTTCTTGCATTTTCCTGCTCCTCTTAGCATGATAAAGAAGATTCAAAGAGAGTGAGATGCCAGCTCCTTTCATTCAGTCAGTAGCTTCAATCATTTCTGGACGTTTTTCAATGGCAAAAATCAATGAATATTGTAAATGCACAAACAGTAATTTCTCCGCATTGCAAGGTGCAATTCTGAAATTTTTTGCTTTTTCCTGCTCCTCTTAGCATGATAAAGAAGATTCAAAGAGAGTGCGATGCCAGCTCCTTTCATTCAGTCAGTAGCTTCAAACATTTCTGGTATATGAATAACATGATGTTTTTCAATGGCAAAAATCAATGAATATTGTAAATGCACAAACAGTAATTTCTCCGCATTGCAAGGTGCAATTCTGAAATTTTTTGCTTTTTCCTGCTCCTCTTAGCATGATAAAGAAGATTCAAAGAGAGTGAGATGCCAGCTCCTTTCATTCAGTCAGTAGCTTCAATCATTTCTGGTATATGAATAACATGATGTTTTTCAATGGCAAAAATCAATGAATATTGTAAATGCACAAACAGTAATTTCTCCGCATTGCAAGTTGCAATTCTGAAATTTTTTGCTTTTTCCTGCTCCTCTTAGCATGATAAAGAAGATTCAAAGAGAGTGAGATGCCAGCTCCTTTCATTCAGTCAGTAGCTTCAATCATTTCTGGACGTTTTTCAATGGCAAAAATCAATGAATATTGTAAATGCACAAACAGTAATTTCTCCGCATTGCAAGGTGCAATTCTGAAATTTTTTGCTTTTTCCTGCTCCTCTTAGCATGATAAAGAAGATTCAAAGAGAGTGAGATGCCAGCTCCTTTCATTCAGTCAGTAGCTTCAATCATTTCTGGACGTTTTTCAATGGCAAAAATCAATGAATATTGTAAATGCACAAACAGTAATTTCTCCGCATTGCAAGGTGCAATTCTGAAATTTTTTGCTTTTTCCTGCTCCTCTTAGCATGATAAAGAAGATTCAAAGAGAGTGAGATGCCAGCTCCTTTCATTCAGTCAGTAGCTTCAATCATTTCTGGTATATGAATAACATGATGTTTTTCAATGGCAAAAATCAATGAATATTGTAAATGCACAAACAGTAATTTCTCCACATTGCAAGGTGCAATTCTGAAATTTTTTGCTTTTTCCTGCTCCTCTTAGCATGATAAAGAAGATTCAAAGAGAGTGAGATGCCAGCTCCTTTCATTCAGTCAGTAGCTTCAATCATTTCTGGACGTTTTTCAATGGCAAAAATCAATGAATATTGTAAATGCACAAACAGTAATTTCTCCGCATTGCAAGGTGCAATTCTGAAATTTTTTGCTTTTTCCTGCTCCTCTTAGCATGATAAAGAAGATTCAAAGAGAGCGAGATGCCAGCTCCTTTCATTCAGTCAGTAGCTTCAATCATTTCTGGTATATGAATAACATGATGTTTTTCAATGGCAAAAATCAATGAATATTGTAAATGCACAAACAGTAATTTCTCCGCATTGCAAGGTGCAATTCTGAAATTTTTTGCTTTTTCCTGCTCCTCTTAGCATGATAAAGAAGATTCAAAGAGAGTGAGATGCCAGCTCCTTTCATTCAGTCAGTAGCTTCAATCATTTCTGGACGTTTTTCAATGGCAAAAATCAATGAATATTGTAAATGCACAAACAGTAATTTCTCCGCATTGCAAGGTGCAATTCTGAAATTTTTTGCTTTTTCCTGCTCCTCTTAGCATGATAAAGAAGATTCAAAGAGAGTGAGATGCCAGCTCCTTTCATTCAGTCAGTAGCTTCAAACATTTCTGGTATATGAATAACATGATGTTTTTCAATGGCAAAAATCAATGAATATTGTAAATGCACAAACAGTAATTTCTCCGCATTGCAAGGTGCAATTCTGAAATTTTTTGCTTTTTCCTGCTCCTCTTAGCATGATAAAGAAGATTCAAAGAGAGTGAGATGCCAGCTCCTTTCATTCAGTCAGTAGCTTCAATCATTTCTGGACGTTTTTCAATGGCAAAAATCAATGAATATTGTAAATGCACAAACAGTAATTTCTCCGCATTGCAAGGTGCAATTCTGAAATTTTTTGCTTTTTCCTGCTCCTCTTAGCATGATAAAGAAGATTCAAAGAGAGTGAGATGCCAGCTCCTTTCATTCAGTCAGTAGCTTCAATCATTTCTGGACGTTTTTCAATGGCAAAAATCAATGAATATTGTAAATGCACAAACAGTAATTTCTCCGCATTGCAAGGTGCAATTCTGAAATTTTTTGCTTTTTCCTGCTCCTCTTAGCATGATAAAGAAGATTCAAAGAGAGTGAGATGCCAGCTCCTTTCATTCAGTCAGTAGCTTCAATCATTTCTGGTATATGAATAACATGATGTTTTTCAATGGCAAAAATCAATGAATATTGTAAATGCACAAACAGTAATTTCTCCGCATTGCAAGGTGCAATTCGGAAATTTTTTGCTTTTTCCTGCTCCTCTTAGCATGATAAAGAAGATTCAAAGAGAGTGAGATGCCAGCTCCTTTCATTCAGTCAGCAGCTTCAATCATTTCTGGACATTTTTCAATGGCAAAAATCAATGAATATTGTAAATGCACAAACAGTAATTTCTCCGCATTGCAAGGTGCAATTCTGAAATTTTTTGCTTTTTCCTGCTCCTCTTAGCATGATAAAGAAGATTCAAAGAGAGTGAGATGCCAGCTCCTTTCATTCAGTCAGTAGCTTCAAACATTTCTGGTATATGAATAACATGATGTTTTTCAATGGCAAAAATCAATGAATATTGTAAAAGCACAAACAGTAATTTCTCCGCATTGCAAGGTGCAATTCTGAAATTTTTTGCTTTTTCCTGCTCCTCTTAGCATGATAAAGAAGATTCAAAGAGAGTGAGATGCCAGCTCCTTTCATTCAGTCAGTAGCTTCAATCATTTCTGGACGTTTTTCAATGGCAAAAATCAATGAATATTGTAAATGCACAAACAGTAATTTCTCCGCATTGCAAGGTGCAATTCTGAAATTTTTTGCTTTTTCCTGCTCCTCTTAGCATGATAAAGAAGATTCAAAGAGAGTGAGATGCCAGCTCCTTTCATTCAGTCAGTAGCTTCAATCATTTCTGGTATATGAATAACATGATGTTTTTCAATGGCAAAAATCAATGAATATTGTAAATGCACAAACAGTAATTTCTCCGCATTGCAAGTTGCAATTCTGAAATTTTTTGCTTTTTCCTGCTCCTCTTAGCATGATAAAGAAGATTCAAAGAGAGTGAGATGCCAGCTCCTTTCATTCAGTCAGTAGCTTCAATTATTTCTGGACGTTTTTCAATGGCAAAAATCAATGAATATTGTAAATGCACAAACAGTAATTTCTCCGCATTGCAAGGTGCAATTCTGAAATTTTTTGCTTTTTCCTGCTCCTCTTAGCATGATAAAGAAGATTCAAAGAGAGTGAGATGCCAGCTCCTTTCATTCAGTCAGTAGCTTCAATCATTTCTGGACGTTTTTCAATGGCAAAAATCAATGAATATTGTAAATGCACAAACAGTAATTTCTCCGCATTGCAAGGTGCAATTCTGAAATTTTTTGCTTTTTCCTGCTCCTCTTAGCATGATAAAGAAGATTCAAAGAGAGTGAGATGCCAGCTCCTTTCATTCAGTCAGTAGCTTCAATCATTTCTGGACGTTTTTCAATGGCAAAAATCAATGAATATTGTAAATGCACAAACAGTAATTTCTCCGCATTGCAAGGTGCAATTCTGAAATTTTTTGCTTTTTCCTGCTCCTCTTAGCATGATAAAGAAGATTCAAAGAGAGTGAGATGCCAGCTCCTTTCATTCAGTCAGTAGCTTCAATCATTTCTGGTATATGAATAACATGATGTTTTTCAATGGCAAAAATCAATGAATATTGTAAATGCACAAACAGTAATTTCTCCACATTGCAAGGTGCAATTCTGAAATTTTTTGCTTTTTCCTGCTCCTCTTAGCATGATAAAGAAGATTCAAAGAGAGTGAGATGCCAGCTCCTTTCATTCAGTCAGTAGCTTCAATCATTTCTGGACGTTTTTCAATGGCAAAAATCAATGAATATTGTAAATGCACAAACAGTAATTTCTCCGCATTGCAAGGTGCAATTCTGAAATTTTTTGCTTTTTCCTGCTCCTCTTAGCATGATAAAGAAGATTCAAAGAGAGCGAGATGCCAGCTCCTTTCATTCAGTCAGTAGCTTCAATCATTTCTGGTATATGAATAACATGATGTTTTTCAATGGCAAAAATCAATGAATATTGTAAATGCACAAACAGTAATTTCTCCGCATTGCAAGGTGCAATTCTGAAATTTTTTGCTTTTTCCTGCTCCTCTTAGCATGATAAAGAAGATTCAAAGAGAGTGAGATGCCAGCTCCTTTCATTCAGTCAGTAGCTTCAATCATTTCTGGACGTTTTTCAATGGCAAAAATCAATGAATATTGTAAATGCACAAACAGTAATTTCTCCGCATTGCAAGTTGCAATTCTGAAATTTTTTGCTTTTTCCTGCTCCTCTTAGCATGATAAAGAAGATTCAAAGAGAGTGAGATGCCAGCTCCTTTCATTCAGTCAGTAGCTTCAATTATTTCTGGACGTTTTTCAATGGCAAAAATCAATGAATATTGTAAATGCACAAACAGTAATTTCTCCGCATTGCAAGGTGCAATTCTGAAATTTTTTGCTTTTTCCTGCTCCTCTTAGCATGATAAAGAAGATTCAAAGAGAGTGAGATGCCAGCTCCTTTCATTCAGTCAGTAGCTTCAATCATTTCTGGACGTTTTTCAATGGCAAAAATCAATGAATATTGTAAATGCACAAACAGTAATTTCTCCGCATTGCAAGGTGCAATTCTGAAATTTTTTGCTTTTTCCTGCTCCTCTTAGCATGATAAAGAAGATTCAAAGAGAGTGAGATGCCAGCTCCTTTCATTCAGTCAGTAGCTTCAATCATTTCTGGACGTTTTTCAATGGCAAAAATCAATGAATATTGTAAATGCACAAACAGTAATTTCTCCGCATTGCAAGGTGCAATTCTGAAATTTTTTGCTTTTTCCTGCTCCTCTTAGCATGATAAAGAAGATTCAAAGAGAGTGAGATGCCAGCTCCTTTCATTCAGTCAGTAGCTTCAATCATTTCTGGTATATGAATAACATGATGTTTTTCAATGGCAAAAATCAATGAATATTGTAAATGCACAAACAGTAATTTCTCCACATTGCAAGGTGCAATTCTGAAATTTTTTGCTTTTTCCTGCTCCTCTTAGCATGATAAAGAAGATTCAAAGAGAGTGAGATGCCAGCTCCTTTCATTCAGTCAGTAGCTTCAATCATTTCTGGACGTTTTTCAATGGCAAAAATCAATGAATATTGTAAATGCACAAACAGTAATTTCTCCGCATTGCAAGGTGCAATTCTGAAATTTTTTGCTTTTTCCTGCTCCTCTTAGCATGATAAAGAAGATTCAAAGAGAGCGAGATGCCAGCTCCTTTCATTCAGTCAGTAGCTTCAATCATTTCTGGTATATGAATAACATGATGTTTTTCAATGGCAAAAATCAATGAATATTGTAAATGCACAAACAGTAATTTCTCCGCATTGCAAGGTGCAATTCTGAAATTTTTTGCTTTTTCCTGCTCCTCTTAGCATGATAAAGAAGATTCAAAGAGAGTGAGATGCCAGCTCCTTTCATTCAGTCAGTAGCTTCAATCATTTCTGGACGTTTTTCAATGGCAAAAATCAATGAATATTGTAAATGCACAAACAGTAATTTCTCCGCATTGCAAGGTGCAATTCTGAAATTTTTTGCTTTTTCCTGCTCCTCTTAGCATGATAAAGAAGATTCAAAGAGAGTGAGATGCCAGCTCCTTTCATTCAGTCAGTAGCTTCAAACATTTCTGGTATATGAATAACATGATGTTTTTCAATGGCAAAAATCAATGAATATTGTAAATGCACAAACAGTAATTTCTCCGCATTGCAAGGTGCAATTCTGAAATTTTTTGCTTTTTCCTGCTCCTCTTAGCATGATAAAGAAGATTCAAAGAGAGTGAGATGCCAGCTCCTTTCATTCAGTCAGTAGCTTCAATCATTTCTGGACGTTTTTCAATGGCAAAAATCAATGAATATTGTAAATGCACAAACAGTAATTTCTCCGCATTGCAAGGTGCAATTCTGAAATTTTTTGCTTTTTCCTGCTCCTCTTAGCATGATAAAGAAGATTCAAAGAGAGTGAGATGCCAGCTCCTTTCATTCAGTCAGTAGCTTCAATCATTTCTGGACGTTTTTCAATGGCAAAAATCAATGAATATTGTAAATGCACAAACAGTAATTTCTCCGCATTGCAAGGTGCAATTCTGAAATTTTTTGCTTTTTCCTGCTCCTCTTAGCATGATAAAGAAGATTCAAAGAGAGTGAGATGCCAGCTCCTTTCATTCAGTCAGTAGCTTCAATCATTTCTGGTATATGAATAACATGATGTTTTTCAATGGCAAAAATCAATGAATATTGTAAATGCACAAACAGTAATTTCTCCGCATTGCAAGGTGCAATTCGGAAATTTTTTGCTTTTTCCTGCTCCTCTTAGCATGATAAAGAAGATTCAAAGAGAGTGAGATGCCAGCTCCTTTCATTCAGTCAGCAGCTTCAATCATTTCTGGACATTTTTCAATGGCAAAAATCAATGAATATTGTAAATGCACAAACAGTAATTTCTCCGCATTGCAAGGTGCAATTCTGAAATTTTTTGCTTTTTCCTGCTCCTCTTAGCATGATAAAGAAGATTCAAAGAGAGTGAGATGCCAGCTCCTTTCATTCAGTCAGTAGCTTCAAACATTTCTGGTATATGAATAACATGATGTTTTTCAATGGCAAAAATCAATGAATATTGTAAAAGCACAAACAGTAATTTCTCCGCATTGCAAGGTGCAATTCTGAAATTTTTTGCTTTTTCCTGCTCCTCTTAGCATGATAAAGAAGATTCAAAGAGAGTGAGATGCCAGCTCCTTTCATTCAGTCAGTAGCTTCAATCATTTCTGGACGTTTTTCAATGGCAAAAATCAATGAATATTGTAAATGCACAAACAGTAATTTCTCCGCATTGCAAGGTGCAATTCTGAAATTTTTTGCTTTTTCCTGCTCCTCTTAGCATGATAAAGAAGATTCAAAGAGAGTGAGATGCCAGCTCCTTTCATTCAGTCAGTAGCTTCAATCATTTCTGGTATATGAATAACATGATGTTTTTCAATGGCAAAAATCAATGAATATTGTAAATGCACAAACAGTAATTTCTCCGCATTGCAAGTTGCAATTCTGAAATTTTTTGCTTTTTCCTGCTCCTCTTAGCATGATAAAGAAGATTCAAAGAGAGTGAGATGCCAGCTCCTTTCATTCAGTCAGTAGCTTCAATTATTTCTGGACGTTTTTCAATGGCAAAAATCAATGAATATTGTAAATGCACAAACAGTAATTTCTCCGCATTGCAAGGTGCAATTCTGAAATTTTTTGCTTTTTCCTGCTCCTCTTAGCATGATAAAGAAGATTCAAAGAGAGTGAGATGCCAGCTCCTTTCATTCAGTCAGTTGCTTCAATCATTTCTGGACGTTTTTCAATGGCAAAAATCAGTGAATATTGTAAATGCACAAACAGTAATTTCTCCGCATTGCAAGGTGCAATTCTGAAATTTTTTGCTTTTTCCTGCTCCTCTTAGCATGATAAAGAAGATTCAAAGAGAGTGAGATGCCAGCTCCTTTCATTCAGTCAGTAGCTTCAATCATTTCTGGACGTTTTTCAATGGCAAAAATCAATGAATATTGTAAATGCACAAACAGTAATTTCTCCGCATTGCAAGGTGCAATTCTGAAATTTTTTGCTTTTTCCTGCTCCTCTTTGCATGATAAAGAAGATTCAAAGAGAGTGAGATGCCAGCTCCTTTCATTCAGTCAGTAGCTTCAATCATTTCTGGTATATGAATAACATGATGTTTTTCAATGGCAAAAATCAATGAATATTGTAAATGCACAAACAGTAATTTCTCCGCATTGCAAGGTGCAATTCTGAAATTTTTGGCTTTTTCCTGCTCCTCTTAGCATGATAAAGAAGATTCAAAGAGAGTGAGATGCCAGCTCCTTTCATTCAGTCAGTAGCTTCAATCATTTCTGGATGTTTTTCAATGGCAAAAATCAATGAATATTGTAAATGCACAAACAGTAATTTCTCCGCATTGCAAGGTGCAATTCTGAAATTTCTTGCATTTTCCTGCTCCTCTTAGCATGATAAAGAAGATTCAAAGAGAGTGAGATGCCAGCTCCTTTCATTCAGTCAGTAGCTTCAATCATTTCTGGACGTTTTTCAATGGCAAAAATCAATGAATATTGTAAATGCACAAACAGTAATTTCTCCGCATTGCAAGGTGCAATTCTGAAATTTTTTGCTTTTTCCTGCTCCTCTTAGCATGATAAAGAAGATTCAAAGAGAGTGAGATGCCAGCTCCTTTCATTCAGTCAGTAGCTTCAAACATTTCTGGTATATGAATAACATGATGTTTTTCAATGGCAAAAATCAATGAATATTGTAAATGCACAAACAGTAATTTCTCCGCATTGCAAGGTGCAATTCTGAAATTTTTTGCTTTTTCCTGCTCCTCTTAGCATGATAAAGAAGATTCAAAGAGAGTGAGATGCCAGCTCCTTTCATTCAGTCAGTAGCTTCAATCATTTCTGGACGTTTTTCAATGGCAAAAATCAATGAATATTGTAAATGCACAAACAGTAATTTCTCCGCATTGCAAGGTGCAATTCTGAAATTTTTTGCTTTTACCTGCTCCACTTAGCATGATAAAGAAGATTCAAAGAGAGTGAGATGCCAGCTCCTTTCATTCAGTCAGTAGCTTCAATCATTTCTGGACGTTTTTCAATGGCAAAAATCAATGAATATTGTAAATGCACAAACAGTAATTTCTCCGCATTGCAAGGTGCAATTCTGAAATTTTTTGCTTTTTCCTGCTCCTCTTAGCATGATAAAGAAGATTCAAAGAGAGTGAGATGCCAGCTCCTTTCATTCAGTCAGTAGCTTCAATCATTTCTGGTATATGAATAACATGATGTTTTTCAATGGCAAAAATCAATGAATATTGTAAATGCACAAACAGTAATTTCTCCGCATTGCAAGTTGCAATTCTGAAATTTTTTGCTTTTTCCTGCTCCTCTTAGCATGATAAAGAAGATTCAAAGAGAGTGAGATTCCAGCTCCTTTCATTCAGTCAGTAGCTTCAATCATTTCTGGACGTTTTTCAATGGCAAAAATCAATGAATATTGTAAATGCACAAACAGTAATTTCTCCGCATTGCAAGGTGCAATTCTGAAATTTTTTGCTTTTTCCTGCTCCTCTTAGCATGATAAAGAAGATTCAAAGAGAGTGAGATGCCAGCTCCTTTCATTCAGTCAGTAGCTTCAATCATTTCTGGACGTTTTTCAATGGCAAAAATCAATGAATATTGTAAATGCACAAACAGTAATTTCTCCGCATTGCAAGATGCAATTCTGAAATTTTTTGCTTTTTCCTGCTCCTCTTAGCATGATAAAAAAGATTCAAAGAGAGTGAGATGCCAGCTCCTTTCATTCAGTCAGTAGCTTCAATCATTTCTGGACGTTTTTCAATGGCAAAAATCAATGAATATTGTAAATGCACAAACAGTAATTTCTCCGCATTTCAAGGTGCAATTCTGAAATTTTTTGCTTTTTCCTGCTCCTCTTAGCATGATAAAGAAGATTCAAAGAGAGTGAGATGCCAGCTCCTTTCATTCAGTCAGTAGCTTCAATCATTTCTGGTATATGAATAACATGATGTTTTTCAATGGCAAAAATCAATGAATATTGTAAATGCACAAACAGTAATTTCTCCGCATTGCAAGGTGCAATTCTGAAATTTTTTGCTTTTTCCTGCTCCTCTTAGCATGATAAAGAAGATTCAAAGAGAGTGAGATGCCAGCTCCTTTCATTCAGTCAGTAGCTTCAATTATTTCTGGACGTTTTTCAATGGCAAAAATCAATGAATATTGTAAATGCACAAACAGTAATTTCTCCGCATTGCAAGGTGCAATTCTGAAATTTTTTGCTTTTTCCTGCTCCTCTTAGCATGATAAAGAAGATTCAAAGAGAGTGAGATGCCAGCTCCTTTCATTCAGTCAGTAGCTTCAGTCATTTCTGGACGTTTTTCAATGGCAAAAATCAATGAATATTGTAAATGCACAAACAGTAATTTCTCCGCATTGCAAGGTGCAATTCTGAAATTTTTTGCTTTTTCCTGCTCCTCTTAGCATGATAAAGAAGATTCAAAGAGAGTGAGATGCCAGCTCCTTTCATTCAGTCAGTAGCTTCAAACATTTCTGGTATAAACATTTCTGGACGTTTTTCAATGGCAAAAATCAATGAATATTGTAAATGCACAAACAGTAATATCTCCACATTGCAAGGTGCAATTCTGAAATTTTTTGCTTTTTCCTGCTAATCCTAGCATGATAAAGAAGATTCAAATAGAGTGAGATGCCAGCTCCTTTCATTCAGTCAGTAGCTTCAAACATTTCTGGACGTTTTTCAATGGCAAAATTCAATGAATATTGTAAATGCACAAACAGTAATATCTCCACATTGCCAGGTGCAATTCTGAAATTTTTTGCTTTTTCCTGCTAATCCTAGCATGATAAAGAAGATTCAAAGAGAGTGAGATGCCAACTCCTTTCATTCAGTCAGTAGCTTCAATCATTTCTGGACGTTTTTCAATGGCAAAAATCAATGAATATTGTAAATGCACAAACAGTAATTTCTCCGCATTGCAAGGTGCAATTCTGAAATTTTTTGCTTTTTCCTGCTCCTCTTAGCATGATAAAGAAGATTCAAAGAGAGTGAGATGCCAGCTCCTTTCATTCAGTCAGTAGCTTCAATCATTTCTGGACGTTTTTCAATGGCAAAAATCAATGAATATTGTAAATGCACAAACAGTAATTTCTCCGCATTGCAAGGTGCAATTCTGAAATTTTTTGCTTTTTCCTGCTCCTCTTAGCATGATAAAGAAGATTCAAAGAGAGTGAGATGCCAGCTCCTTTCATTCAGTCAGTAGCTTCAATCATTTCTGGTATATGAATAACATGATGTTTTTCAATGGCAAAAATTAATGAATATTGTAAATGCACAAACAGTAATTTCTCCGCATTGCACGGTGCAATTCTGAAATTTTTTGCTTTTTCCTGCTCCTCTTAGCATGATAAAGAAGATTCAAAGAGAGTGAGATGCCAGCTCCTTTCATTCAGTCAGTAGCTTCAATCATTTCTGGACGTTTTTCAATGGCAAAAATCAATGAATATTGTAAATGCACAAACAGTAATTTCTCCGCATTGCAAGATGCAATTCTGAAATTTTTTGCTTTTTCCTGCTCCTCTTAGCATGATAAAGAAGATTCAAAGAGAGTGAGATGCCAGCTCCTTTCATTCAGTCAGTAGCTTCAGTCATTTCTGGACGTTTTTCAATGCAAAAATCAATGAATATTGTAAATGCACAAACAGTAATTTCTCCGCATTGCAAGGTGCAATTCTGAAATTTTTTGCTTTTTCCTGCTCCTCAGCATGATAAAGAAGATTCAAAGAGAGTGAGATGCCAGCTCCTTTCATTCAGTCAGTAGCTTCAATCATTTCTGGTATATGAATAACATGATGTTTTTCAATGGCAAAAATCAATGAATATTGTAAATGCACAAACAGTAATTTCTCCGCATTGCAAGGTGCAATTCTGAAATTTTTTGCTTTTTCCTGCTCCTCTTAGCATGATAAAGAAGATTCAAAGAGAGTGAGATGCCAGCTCCTTTCATTCAGTCAGTAGCTTCAAACATTTCTGGTATATGAATAACATGATGTTTTTCAATGGCAAAAATCAATGAATATTGTAAATGCACAAACAGTAATTTCTCCGCATTGCAAGGTGCAATTCTGAAATTTTTTGCTTTTTCCTGCTCCTCTTAGCATGATAAAGAAGATTCAAAGAGAGTGAGATGCCAGCTCCTTTCATTCAGTCAGTAGCTTCAATCATTTCTGGACGTTTTTCAATGGCAAAAATCAATGAATATTGTAAATGCACAAACAGTAATTTCTCCGCATTGCAAGGTGCAATTCTGAAATTTTTTGCTTTTTCCTGCTCCTCTTAGCATGATAAAGAAGATTCAAAGAGAGTGAGATGCCAGCTTCTTTCATTCAGTCAGTAGCTTCAAACATTTCTGGGATATGAATAACATGATGTTTTTCAATGGCAAAAATTAATGAATATTGTAAATGCACAAACAGTAATTTCTCCGCATTGCAAGGTGCAATTCTGAAATTTTTTGCTTTTTCCTGCTCCTCTTAGCATGATAAAGAAGATTCAAAGAGAGTGAGATGCCAGCTCCTTTCATTCAGTCAGTAGCTTCAATCATTTCTGGACGTTTTTCAATGGCAAAAATCAATGAATATTGTAAATGCACAAACAGTAATTTCTCCGCATTGCAAGGTGCAATTCTGAAATTTTTTGCTTTTTCCTGCTCCTCTTAGCATGATAAAGAAGATTCAAAGAGAGTGAGATGCCAGCTCCTTTCATTCAGTCAGTAGCTTCAATCATTTCTGGACGTTTTTCAATGGCAAAAATCAATGAATATTGTAAATGCACAAACAGTAATTTCTCCGCATTGCAAGATGCAATTCTGAAATTTTTTGCTTTTTCCTGCTCCTCTTAGCATGATAAAGAAGATTCAAAGAGAGTGAGATGCCAGCTCCTTTCATTCAGTCAGTAGCTTCAGTCATTTCTGGACGTTTTTCAATGCAAAAATCAATGAATATTGTAAATGCACAAACAGTAATTTCTCCGCATTGCAAGGTGCAATTCTGAAATTTTTTGCTTTTTCCTGCTCCTCAGCATGATAAAGAAGATTCAAAGAGAGTGAGATGCCAGCTCCTTTCATTCAGTCAGTAGCTTCAATCATTTCTGGTATATGAATAACATGATGTTTTTCAATGGCAAAAATCAATGAATATTGTAAATGCACAAACAGTAATTTCTCCGCATTGCAAGGTGCAATTCTGAAATTTTTTGCTTTTTCCTGCTCCTCTTAGCATGATAAAGAAGATTCAAAGAGAGTGAGATGCCAGCTCCTTTCATTCAGTCAGTAGCTTCAAACATTTCTGGTATATGAATAACATGATGTTTTTCAATGGCAAAAATCAATGAATATTGTAAATGCACAAACAGTAATTTCTCCGCATTGCAAGGTGCAATTCTGAAATTTTTTGCTTTTTCCTGCTCCTCTTAGCATGATAAAGAAGATTCAAAGAGAGTGAGATGCCAGCTCCTTTCATTCAGTCAGTAGCTTCAATCATTTCTGGACGTTTTTCAATGGCAAAAATCAATGAATATTGTAAATGCACAAACAGTAATTTCTCCGCATTGCAAGGTGCAATTCTGAAATTTTTTGCTTTTTCCTGCTCCTCTTAGCATGATAAAGAAGATTCAAAGAGAGTGAGATGCCAGCTTCTTTCATTCAGTCAGTAGCTTCAAACATTTCTGGGATATGAATAACATGATGTTTTTCAATGGCAAAAATTAATGAATATTGTAAATGCACAAACAGTAATTTCTCCGCATTGCAAGGTGCAATTCTGAAATTTTTTGCTTTTTCCTGCTCCTCTTAGCATGATAAAGAAGATTCAAAGAGAGTGAGATGCCAGCTCCTTTCATTCAGTCAGTAGCTTCAATCATTTCTGGACGTTTTTCAATGGCAAAAATCAATGAATATTGTAAATGCACAAACAGTAATTTCTCCGCATTGCAAGGTGCAATTCTGAAATTTTTTGCTTTTTCCTGCTCCTCTTAGCATGATAAAGAAGATTCAAAGAGAGTGAGATGCCAGCTCCTTTCATTCAGTCAGTAGCTTCAATCATTTCTGGATGTTTTTCAATGGCAAAAATTAATGAATATTGTAAATGCACAAACAGTAATTTCTCCGCATTGCAAGGTGCAATTCTGAAATTTTTTGCTTTTTCCTGCTCCTCTTAGCATGATAAAGAAGATTCAAAGAGAGTGAGATGCCAGCTCCTTTCATTCAGTCAGTAGCTTCAAACATTTCTGGTATAAACATTTCTGGACGTTTTTCAATGGCAAAAATCAATGAATATTGTAAATGCACAAACAGTAATATCTCCACATTGCAAGGTGCAATTCTGAAATTTTTTGCTTTTTCCTGCTAATCCTAGCATGATAAAGAAGATTCAAATAGAGTGAGATGCCAGCTCCTTTCATTCAGTCAGTAGCTTCAAACATTTCTGGACGTTTTTCAATGGCAAAATTCAATGAATATTGTAAATGCACAAACAGTAATATCTCCACATTGCCAGGTGCAATTCTGAAATTTTTTGCTTTTTCCTGCTAATCCTAGCATGATAAAGAAGATTCAAAGAGAGTGAGATGCCAGCTCCTTTCATTCAGTCAGTAGCTTCAATCATTTCTGGACGTTTTTCAATGGCAAAAATCAATGAATATTGTAAATGCACAAACAGTAATTTCTCCGCATTGCAAGGTGCAATTCTGAAATTTTTTGCTTTTTCCTGCTCCTCTTAGCATGATAAAGAAGATTCAAAGAGAGTGAGATGCCAGCTCCTTTCATTCAGTCAGTAGCTTCAATCATTTCTGGACGTTTTTCAATGGCAAAAATCAATGAATATTGTAAATGCACAAACAGTAATTTCTCCGCATTGCAAGGTGCAATTCTGAAATTTTTTGCTTTTTCCTGCTCCTCTTAGCATGATAAAGAAGATTCAAAGAGAGTGAGATGCCAGCTCCTTTCATTCAGTCAGTAGCTTCAATCATTTCTGGTATATGAATAACATGATGTTTTTCAATGGCAAAAATCAATGAATATTGTAAATGCACAAACAGTAATTTCTCCGCATTGCAAGGTGCAATTCTGAAATTTTTTGCTTTTTCCTGCTCCTCTTAGCATGATAAAGAAGATTCAAAGAGAGTGAGATGCCAGCTCCTTTCATTCAGTCAGTAGCTTCAATCATTTCTGGACGTTTTTCAATGGCAAAAATCAATGAATATTGTAAATGCACAAACAGTAATTTCTCCGCATTGCAAGATGCAATTCTGAAATTTTTTGCTTTTTCCTGCTCCTCTTAGCATGATAAAGAAGATTCAAAGAGAGTGAGATGCCAGCTCCTTTCATTCAGTCAGTAGCTTCAGTCATTTCTGGACGTTTTTCAATGCAAAAATCAATGAATATTGTAAATGCACAAACAGTAATTTCTCCGCATTGCAAGGTGCAATTCTGAAATTTTTTGCTTTTTCCTGCTCCTCAGCATGATAAAGAAGATTCAAAGAGAGTGAGATGCCAGCTCCTTTCATTCAGTCAGTAGCTTCAATCATTTCTGGTATATGAATAACATGATGTTTTTCAATGGCAAAAATCAATGAATATTGTAAATGCACAAACAGTAATTTCTCCGCATTGCAAGGTGCAATTCTGAAATTTTTTGCTTTTTCCTGCTCCTCTTAGCATGATAAAGAAGATTCAAAGAGAGTGAGATGCCAGCTCCTTTCATTCAGTCAGTAGCTTCAAACATTTCTGGTATATGAATAACATGATGTTTTTCAATGGCAAAAATCAATGAATATTGTAAATGCACAAACAGTAATTTCTCCGCATTGCAAGGTGCAATTCTGAAATTTTTTGCTTTTTCCTGCTCCTCTTAGCATGATAAAGAAGATTCAAAGAGAGTGAGATGCCAGCTCCTTTCATTCAGTCAGTAGCTTCAATCATTTCTGGACGTTTTTCAATGGCAAAAATCAATGAATATTGTAAATGCACAAACAGTAATTTCTCCGCATTGCAAGGTGCAATTCTGAAATTTTTTGCTTTTTCCTGCTCCTCTTAGCATGATAAAGAAGATTCAAAGAGAGTGAGATGCCAGCTTCTTTCATTCAGTCAGTAGCTTCAAACATTTCTGGGATATGAATAACATGATGTTTTTCAATGGCAAAAATTAATGAATATTGTAAATGCACAAACAGTAATTTCTCCGCATTGCAAGGTGCAATTCTGAAATTTTTTGCTTTTTCCTGCTCCTCTTAGCATGATAAAGAAGATTCAAAGAGAGTGAGATGCCAGCTCCTTTCATTCAGTCAGTAGCTTCAATCATTTCTGGACGTTTTTCAATGGCAAAAATCAATGAATATTGTAAATGCACAAACAGTAATTTCTCCGCATTGCAAGGTGCAATTCTGAAATTTTTTGCTTTTTCCTGCTCCTCTTAGCATGATAAAGAAGATTCAAAGAGAGTGAGATGCCAGCTCCTTTCATTCAGTCAGTAGCTTCAATCATTTCTGGATGTTTTTCAATGGCAAAAATCAATGAATATTGTAAATGCACAAACAGTAATTTCTCCGCATTGCAAGGTGCAATTCTGAAATTTTTTGCTTTTTCCTGCTCCTCTTAGCATGATAAAGAAGATTCAAAGAGAGTGAGATGCCAGCTCCTTTCATTCAGTCAGTAGCTTCAATCATTTCTGGTATATGAATAACATGATGTTTTTCAATGGCAAAAATCAATGAATATTGTAAATGCACAAACAGTAATTTCTCCGCATTGCAAGTTGCAATTCTGAAATTTTTTGCTTTTTCCTGCTCCTCTTAGCATGATAAAGAAGATTCAAAGAGAGTGAGATTCCAGCTCCTTTCATTCAGTCAGTAGCTTCAATCATTTCTGGACGTTTTTCAATGGCAAAAGTCAATGAATATTGTAAATGCACAAACAGTAATTTCTCCGCATTGCAAGGTGCAATTCTGAAATTTTTTGCTTTTTCCTGCTCCTCTTAGCATGATAAAGAAGATTCAAAGAGAGTGAGATGCCAGCTCCTTTCATTCAGTCAGTAGCTTCAATCATTTCTGGACGTTTTTCAATGGCAAAAATCAATGAATATTGTAAATGCACAAACAGTAATTTCTCCGCATTGCAAGATGCAATTCTGAAATTTTTTGCTTTTTCCTGCTCCTCTTAGCATGATAAAGAAGATTCAAAGAGAGTGAGATGCCAGCTCCTTTCATTCAGTCAGTAGCTTCAATCATTTCTGGACGTTTTTCAATGGCAAAAATCAATGAATATTGTAAATGCACAAACAGTAATTTCTCCGCATTGCAAGGTGCAATTCTGAAATTTTTTGCTTTTTCCTGCTCCTCTTAGCATGATAAAGAAGATTCAAAGAGAGTGAGATGCCAGCTCCTTTCATTCAGTCAGTAGCTTCAATCATTTCTGGTATATGAATAACATGATGTTTTTCAATGGCAAAAATCAATGAATATTGTAAATGCACAAACAGTAATTTCTCCGCATTGCAAGGTGCAATTCTGAAATTTTTTGCTTTTTCCTGCTCCTCTTAGCATGATAAAGAAGATTCAAAGAGAGTGAGATGCCAGCTCCTTTCATTCAGTCAGTAGCTTCAATCATTTCTGGACGTTTTTCAATGGCAAAAATCAATGAATATTGTAAATGCACAAACAGTAATTTCTCCGCATTGCAAGATGCAATTCTGAAATTTTTTGCTTTTTCCTGCTCCTCTTAGCATGATAAAGAAGATTCAAAGAGAGTGAGATGCCAGCTCCTTTCATTCAGTCAGTAGCTTCAGTCATTTCTGGACGTTTTTCAATGCAAAAATCAATGAATATTGTAAATGCACAAACAGTAATTTCTCCGCATTGCAAGGTGCAATTCTGAAATTTTTTGCTTTTTCCTGCTCCTCAGCATGATAAAGAAGATTCAAAGAGAGTGAGATGCCAGCTCCTTTCATTCAGTCAGTAGCTTCAATCATTTCTGGTATATGAATAACATGATGTTTTTCAATGGCAAAAATCAATGAATATTGTAAATGCACAAACAGTAATTTCTCCGCATTGCAAGGTGCAATTCTGAAATTTTTTGCTTTTTCCTGCTCCTCTTAGCATGATAAAGAAGATTCAAAGAGAGTGAGATGCCAGCTCCTTTCATTCAGTCAGTAGCTTCAAACATTTCTGGTATATGAATAACATGATGTTTTTCAATGGCAAAAATCAATGAATATTGTAAATGCACAAACAGTAATTTCTCCGCATTGCAAGGTGCAATTCTGAAATTTTTTGCTTTTTCCTGCTCCTCTTAGCATGATAAAGAAGATTCAAAGAGAGTGAGATGCCAGCTCCTTTCATTCAGTCAGTAGCTTCAATCATTTCTGGACGTTTTTCAATGGCAAAAATCAATGAATATTGTAAATGCACAAACAGTAATTTCTCCGCATTGCAAGGTGCAATTCTGAAATTTTTTGCTTTTTACTGCTCCTCTTAGCATGATAAAGAAGATTCAAAGAGAGTGAGATGCCAGCTTCTTTCATTCAGTCAGTAGCTTCAAACATTTCTGGGATATGAATAACATGATGTTTTTCAATGGCAAAAATTAATGAATATTGTAAATGCACAAACAGTAATTTCTCCGCATTGCAAGGTGCAATTCTGAAATTTTTTGCTTTTACCTGCTCCTCTTAGCATGATAAAGAAGATTCAAAGAGAGTGAGATGCCAGCTCCTTTCATTCAGTCAGTAGCTTCAATCATTTCTGGACGTTTTTCAATGGCAAAAATCAATGAATATTGTAAATGCACAAACAGTAATTTCTCCGCATTGCAAGGTGCAATTCTGAAATTTTTTGCTTTTTCCTGCTCCTCTTAGCATGATAAAGAAGATTCAAAGAGAGTGAGATGCCAGCTCCTTTCATTCAGTCAGTAGCTTCAATCATTTCTGGATGTTTTTCAATGGCAAAAATCAATGAATATTGTAAATGCACAAACAGTAATTTCTCCGCATTGCAAGGTGCAATTCTGAAATTTTTTGCTTTTTCCTGCTCCTCTTAGCATGATAAAGAAGATTCAAAGAGAGTGAGATGCCAGCTCCTTTCATTCAGTCAGTAGCTTCAATCATTTCTGGTATATGAATAACATGATGTTTTTCAATGGCAAAAATCAATGAATATTGTAAATGCACAAACAGTAATTTCTCCGCATTGCAAGTTGCAATTCTGAAATTTTTTGCTTTTTCCTGCTCCTCTTAGCATGATAAAGAAGATTCAAAGAGAGTGAGATTCCAGCTCCTTTCATTCAGTCAGTAGCTTCAATCATTTCTGGACGTTTTTCAATGGCAAAAGTCAATGAATATTGTAAATGCACAAACAGTAATTTCTCCGCATTGCAAGGTGCAATTCTGAAATTTTTTGCTTTTTCCTGCTCCTCTTAGCATGATAAAGAAGATTCAAAGAGAGTGAGATGCCAGCTCCTTTCATTCAGTCAGTAGCTTCAATCATTTCTGGACGTTTTTCAATGGCAAAAATCAATGAATATTGTAAATGCACAAACAGTAATTTCTCCGCATTGCAAGATGCAATTCTGAAATTTTTTGCTTTTTCCTGCTCCTCTTAGCATGATAAAGAAGATTCAAAGAGAGTGAGATGCCAGCTCCTTTCATTCAGTCAGTAGCTTCAATCATTTCTGGACGTTTTTCAATGGCAAAAATCAATGAATATTGTAAATGCACAAACAGTAATTTCTCCGCATTGCAAGGTGCAATTCTGAAATTTTTTGCTTTTTCCTGCTCCTCTTAGCATGATAAAGAAGATTCAAAGAGAGTGAGATGCCAGCTCCTTTCATTCAGTCAGTAGCTTCAATCATTTCTGGTATATGAATAACATGATGTTTTTCAATGGCAAAAATCAATGAATATTGTAAATGCACAAACAGTAATTTCTCCGCATTGCAAGGTGCAATTCTGAAATTTTTTGCTTTTTCCTGCTCCTCTTAGCATGATAAAGAAGATTCAAAGAGAGTGAGATGCCAGCTCCTTTCATTCAGTCAGTAGCTTCAATCATTTCTGGACGTTTTTCAATGGCAAAAATCAATGAATATTGTAAATGCACAAACTGTAATTTCTCCGCATTGCAAGGTGCAATTCTGAAATTTTTTGCTTTTTCCTGCTCCTCTTAGCATGATAAAGAAGATTCAAAGAGAGTGAGATGCCAGCTCCTTTCATTCAGTCAGTAGCTTCAGTCATTTCTGGACGTTTTTCAATGGCAAAAATCAATGAATATTGTAAATGCACAAACAGTAATTTCTCCGCATTGCAAGGTGCAATTCTGAAATTTTTTGCTTTTTCCTGCTCCTCTTAGCATGGTAAAGAAGATTCAAAGAGAGTGAGATGCCAGCTCCTTTCATTCAGTCAGTAGCTTCAATCATTTCTGGTATATGAATAACATGATGTTTTTCAATGGCAAAAATCAATGAATATTGTAAATGCACAAACAGTAATTTCTCCGCATTGCAAGGTGCAATTCTGAAATTTTTTGCTTTTTCCTGCTCCTCTTAGCATGATAAAGAAGATTCAAAGAGAGTGAGATGCCAGCTCCTTTCATTCAGTCAGTAGCT
Organism: Phyllobates terribilis; assembly: GCF_046119375.1. Lineage (NCBI taxonomy): Eukaryota > Metazoa > Chordata > Amphibia > Anura > Dendrobatidae > Phyllobates > Phyllobates terribilis. The sequence continues at coordinate 44,075 of NW_027364068.1, forward strand.
TCAATCATTTCTGGACGTTTTTCAATGGCAAAAATCAATGAATATTGTAAATGCACAAACAGTAATTTCTCCGCATTGCAAGGTGCAATTCTGAAATTTTTTGCTTTTTCCTGCTCCTCTTAGCATGATAAAGAAGATTCAAAGAGAGTGAGATGCCAGCTCCTTTCATTCAGTCAGTAGCTTCAATCATTTCTGGTATATGAATAACATGATGTTTTTCAATGGCAAAAATCAATGAATATTGTAAATGCACAAACAGTAATTTCTCCGCATTGCAAGTTGCAATTCTGAAATTTTTTGCTTTTTCCTGCTCCTCTTAGCATGATAAAGAAGATTCAAAGAGAGTGAGATTCCAGCTCCTTTCATTCAGTCAGTAGCTTCAATCATTTCTGGACGTTTTTCAATGGCAAAAATCAATGAATATTGTAAATGCACAAACAGTAATTTCTCCGCATTGCAAGGTGCAATTCTGAAATTTTTTGCTTTTTCCTGCTCCTCTTAGCATGATAAAGAAGATTCAAAGAGAGTGAGATGCCAGCTCCTTTCATTCAGTCAGTAGCTTCAATCATTTCTGGACGTTTTTCAATGGCAAAAATCAATGAATATTGTAAATGCACAAACAGTATTTTCTCCGCATTGCAAGATGCAATTCTGAAATTTTTTGCTTTTTCCTGCTCCTCTTAGCATGATAAAGAAGATTCAAAGAGAGTGAGATGCCAGCTCCTTTCATTCAGTCAGCAGCTTCAATCATTTCTGGACGTTTTTCAATGGCAAAAATCAATGAATATTGTAAATGCACAAACAGTAATTTCTCCGCATTGCAAGGTGCAATTCTGAAATTTTTTGCTTTTTCCTGCTCCTCTTAGCATGATAAAGAAGATTCAAAGAGAGTGAGATGCCAGCTCCTTTCATTCAGTCAGTAGCTTCAATCATTTCTGGTATATGAATAACATGATGTTTTTCAATGGCAAAAATCAATGAATATTGTAAATGCACAAACAGTAATTTCTCCGCATTGCAAGGTGCAATTCTGAAATTTTTTGCTTTTTCCTGCTCCTCTTAGCATGATAAAGAAGATTCAAAGAGAGTGAGATGCCAGCTCCTTTCATTCAGTCAGTAGCTTCAATCATTTCCGGACGTTTTTCAATGGCAAAAATCAATGAATATTGTAAATGCACAAACTGTAATTTCTCCGCATTGCAAGGTGCAATTCTGAAATTTTTTGCTTTTTCCTGCTCCTCTTAGCATGATAAAGAAGATTCAAAGAGAGTGAGATGCCAGCTCCTTTCATTCAGTCAGTAGCTTCAGTCATTTCTGGACGTTTTTCAATGGCAAAAATCAATGAATATTGTAAATGCACAAACAGTAATTTCTCCGCATTGCAAGGTGCAATTCTGAAATTTTTTGCTTTTTCCTGCTCCTCTTAGCATGATAAAGAAGATTCAAAGAGAGTGAGATGCCAGCTCCTTTCATTCAGTCAGTAGCTTCAAACATTTCTGGTATAAACATTTCTGGACGTTTTTCAATGGCAAAAATCAATGAATATTGTAAAAGCACAAACAGTAATATCTCCACATTGCAAGGTGCAATTCTGAAATTTTTTGCTTTTTCCTGCTAATCCTAGCATGATAAAGAAGATTCAAATAGAGTGAGATGCCAGCTCCTTTCATTCAGTCAGTAGCTTCAAACATTTCTGGACGTTTTTCAATGGCAAAATTCAATGAATATTGTAAATGCACAAACAGTAATATCTCCACATTGCCAGGTGCAATTCTGAAATTTTTTGCTTTTTCCTGCTAATCCTAGCATGATAAAAAAGATTCAAAGAGAGTGAGATGCCAGCTCCTTTCATTCAGTCAGTAGCTTCAATCATTTCTGGACGTTTTTCAATGGCAAAAATCAATGAATATTGTAAATGCACAAACAGTAATTTCTCCGCATTGCAAGGTGCAATTCTGAAATTTTTTGCTTTTTCCTGCTCCTCTTAGCATGATAAAGAAGATTCAAAGAGAGTGAGATGCCAGCTCCTTTCATTCAGTCAGTAGCTTCAATCATTTCTGGACGTTTTTCAATGGCAAAAATCAATGAATATTGTAAATGCACAAACAGTAATTTCTCCGCATTGCAAGGTGCAATTCTGAAATTTTTTGCTTTTTCCTGCTCCTCTTAGCATGATAAAGAAGATTCAAAGAGAGTGAGATGCCAGCTCCTTTCATTCAGTCAGTAGCTTCAATCATTTCTGGTATATGAATAACATGATGTTTTTCAATGGCAAAAATCAATGAATATTGTAAATGCACAAACAGTAATTTCTCCGCATTGCAAGGTGCAATTCTGAAATTTTTTGCTTTTTCCTGCTCCTCTTAGCATGATAAAGAAGATTCAAAGAGAGTGAGATGCCAGCTCCTTTCATTCAGTCAGTAGCTTCAATCATTTCTGGACGTTTTTCAATGGCAAAAATCAATGAATATTGTAAATGCACAAACAGTAATTTCTCCGCATTGCAAGATGCAATTCTGAAATTTTTTGGTTTTTCCTGCTCCTCTTAGCATGATAAAGAAGATTCAAAGAGAGTGAGATGCCAGCTCCTTTCATTCAGTCAGTAGCTTCAGTCATTTCTGGACGTTTTTCAATGGCAAAAATCAATGAATATTGTAAATGCACAAACAGTAATTTCTCTGCATTGCAAGGTGCAATTCTGAAATTTTTTGCTTTTTCCTGCTCCTCTTAGCATGATAAAGAAGATTCAAAGAGAGTGAGATGCCAGCTCCTTTCTTTCAGTCAGTAGCTTCAAACATTTCTGGTATAAACATTTCTGGACGTTTTTCAATGGCAAAAATCAATGAATATTGTAAATGCACAAACAGTAATATCTCCACATTGCAAGGTGCAATGCTGAAATTTTTTGCTTTTTCCTGCTAATCCTAGCATGATAAAGAAGATTCAAATAGAGTGAGATGCCAGCTCCTTTCATTCAGTCAGTAGCTTCAAACATTTCTGGACGTTTTTCATTGGCAAAAATCAATGAATATTGTAAATGCACAAACAGTAATATCTCCACATTGCAAGGTGCAATTCTGAAATTTTTTGCTTTTTCCTGCTAATCCTAGCATGATAAAGAAGATTCAAAGAGAGTGAGATGTCAGCTCCTTTCATTCAGTCAGTAGCTTCAAACATTTCTGGTATATGAATAACATGATGTTTTTCAATGGCAAAAATCAATGAATATTGTAAATGCACAAACAGTAATATCTCCACATTGCAAGGTGCAATTCTGAAATTTTTTGCTTTTTCCTGCTAATCCTAGCATGATAAAGAAGATTCAAAGAGAGTGAGATGCCAGCTCCTTTCATTCAGTCAGTAGCTTCAAACATTTCTGGACGTTTTTCAATGGCAAAAATCAATGAATATTGTAAATGCACAAACAGTAATATCTCCACATTGCAAGGTGCAATTCTGAAATTTTTTGCTTTTTCCTGCTACTCCTAGCATGATAAAGAAGATTCAAAGAGAGTGAGATGCCAGCTCCTTTCATTCAGTCAGTAGCTTCAATCATTTCTGGACGTTTTTCAATGGCAAAAATCAATGAATATTGTAAATGCACAAACAGTAATTTCTCCGCATTGCAAGGTGCAATTCTGAATTTTTTTGCTTTTTCCTGCTCCTCTTAGCATGGTAAAGAAGATTCAAAGAGAGTGAGATGCCAGCTCCTTTCATTCAGTCAGTAGCTTCAGTCATTTCTGGACGTTTTTCAATGGCAAAAATCAATGAATATTGTAAATGCACAAAAAGTAATTTCTCCGCATTGCAAGGTGCAATTCTGAAATTTTTTGCTTTTTCCTGCTCCTCTTAGCATGATAAAGAAGATTCAAAGAGAGTGAGATGCCAGCTCCTTTCATTCAGTCAGTAGCTTCAAACATTTCTGGTATAAACATTTCTGGACGTTTTTCAATGGCAAAAATCAATGAATATTGTAAATGCACAAACAGTAATATCTCCACATTGCAAGGTGCAATTCTGAAATTTTTTGCTTTTTCCTGCTAATCCTAGCATGATAAAGAAGATTCAAATAGAGTGAGATGCCAGCTCCTTTCATTCAGTCAGTAGCTTCAAACATTTCTGGACGTTTTTCAATGGCAAAATTCAATGAATATTGTAAATGCACAAACAGTAATATCTCCACATTGCAAGGTGCAATTCTGAAATTTTTTGCTTTTTCCTGCTCCTCTTAGCATGATAAAGAAGATTCAAAGAGAGTGAGATGCCAGCTCCTTTCATTCAGTCAGTAGCTTCAATCATTTCTGGTATATGAATAACATGATGTTTTTCAATGGCAAAAATCAATGAATATTGTAAATGCACAAACAGTAATTTCTCCGCATTGCAAGGTGCAATTCTGAAATTTTTTGCTTTTTCCTGCTCCTCTTAGCATGATAAAGAAGATTCAAAGAGAGTGAGATGCCAGCTCCTTTCATTCAGTCAGTAGCTTCAATCATTTCCGGACGTTTTTCAATGGCAAAAATCAATGAATATTGTAAATGCACAAACTGTAATTTCTCCGCATTGCAAGGTGCAATTCTGAAATTTTTTGCTTTTTCCTGCTCCTCTTAGCATGATAAAGAAGATTCAAAGAGAGTGAGATGCCAGCTCCTTTCATTCAGTCAGTAGCTTCAGTCATTTCTGGACGTTTTTCAATGGCAAAAATCAATGAATATTGTAAATGCACAAACAGTAATTTCTCCGCATTGCAAGGTGCAATTCTGAAATTTTTTGCTTTTTCCTGCTCCTCTTAGCATGATAAAGAAGATTCAAAGAGAGTGAGATGCCAGCTCCTTTCATTCAGTCAGTAGCTTCAAACATTTCTGGTATAAACATTTCTGGACGTTTTTCAATGGCAAAAATCAATGAATATTGTAAAAGCACAAACAGTAATATCTCCACATTGCAAGGTGCAATTCTGAAATTTTTTGCTTTTTCCTGCTAATCCTAGCATGATAAAGAAGATTCAAATAGAGTGAGATGCCAGCTCCTTTCATTCAGTCAGTAGCTTCAAACATTTCTGGACGTTTTTCAATGGCAAAATTCAATGAATATTGTAAATGCACAAACAGTAATATCTCCACATTGCCAGGTGCAATTCTGAAATTTTTTGCTTTTTCCTGCTAATCCTAGCATGATAAAGAAGATTCAAAGAGAGTGAGATGCCAGCTCCTTTCATTCAGTCAGTAGCTTCAATCATTTCTGGACGTTTTTCAATGGCAAAAATCAATGAATATTGTAAATGCACAAACAGTAATTTCTCCGCATTGCAAGGTGCAATTCTGAAATTTTTTGCTTTTTCCTGCTCCTCTTAGCATGATAAAGAAGATTCAAAGAGAGTGAGATGCCAGCTCCTTTCATTCAGTCAGTAGCTTCAGTCATTTCTGGACGTTTTTCAATGGCAAAAATCAATGAATATTGTAAATGCACAAAAAGTAATTTCTCCGCATTGCAAGGTGCAATTCTGAAATTTTTTGCTTTTTCCTGCTCCTCTTAGCATGATAAAGAAGATTCAAAGAGAGTGAGATGCCAGCTCCTTTCATTCAGTCAGTAGCTTCAAACATTTCTGGTATAAACATTTCTGGACGTTTTTCAATGGCAAAAATCAATGAATATTGTAAATGCACAAACAGTAATATCTCCACATTGCAAGGTGCAATGCTGAAATTTTTTGCTTTTTCCTGCTAATCCTAGCATGATAAAGAAGATTCAAATAGAGTGAGATGCCAGCTCCTTTCATTCAGTAAGTAGCTTCAAACATTTCTGGACGTTTTTCATTGGCAAAAATCAATGAATATTGTAAATGCACAAACAGTAATATCTCCACATTGCAAGGTGCAATTCTGAAATTTTTTGCTTTTTCCTGCTAATCCTAGCATGATAAAGAAGATTCAAAGAGAGTGAGATGTCAGCTCCTTTCATTCAGTCAGTAGCTTCAAACATTTCTGGTATATGAATAACATGATGTTTTTCAATGGCAAAAATCAATGAATATTGTAAATGCACAAACAGTAATATCTCCGCATTGCAAGGTGCAATTCTGAAATTTTTTGCTTTTTCCTGCTAATCCTAGCATGATAAAGAAGATTCAAAGAGAGTGAGATGCCAGCTCCTTTCATTCAGTCAGTAGCTTCAAACATTTCTGGACGTTTTTCAATGGCAAAAATCAATGAATATTGTAAATGCACAAACAGTAATATCTCCACATTGCAAGGTGCAATTCTGAAATTTTTTGCTTTTTCCTGCTACTCCTAGCATGATAAAGAAGATTCAAAGAGAGTGAGATGCCAGCTCCTTTCATTCAGTCAGTAGCTTCAATCATTTCTGGACGTTTTTCAATGGCAAAAATCAATGAATATTGTAAATGCACAAACAGTAATTTCTCCGCATTGCAAGGTGCAATTCTGAATTTTTTTGCTTTTTCCTGCTCCTCTTAGCATGGTAAAGAAGATTCAAAGAGAGTGAGATGCCAGCTCCTTTCATTCAGTCAGTAGCTTCAGTCATTTCTGGACGTTTTTCAATGGCAAAAATCAATGAATATTGTAAATGCACAAAAAGTAATTTCTCCGCATTGCAAGGTGCAATTCTGAAATTTTTTGCTTTTTCCTGCTCCTCTTAGCATGATAAAGAAGATTCAAAGAGAGTGAGATGCCAGCTCCTTTCATTCAGTCAGTAGATTCAAACATTTCTGGTATAAACATTTCTGGACGTTTTTCAATGGCAAAAATCAATGAATATTGTAAATGCACAAACAGTAATATCTCCACATTGCAAGGTGCAATTCTGAAATTTTTTGCTTTTTCCTGCTAATCCTAGCATGATAAAGAAGATTCAAATAGAGTGAGATGCCAGCTCCTTTCATTCAGTCAGTAGCTTCAAACATTTCTGGACGTTTTTCAATGGCAAAATTCAATGAATATTGTAAATGCACAAACAGTAATATCTCCACATTGCAAGGTGCAATTCTGAAATTTTTTGCTTTTTCCTGCTCCTCTTAGCATGATAAAGAAGATTCAAAGAGAGTGAGATGCCAGCTCCTTTCATTCAGTCAGTAGCTTCAATCATTTCTGGTATATGAATAACATGATGTTTTTCAATGGCAAAAATCAATGAATATTGTAAATGCACAAACAGTAATTTCTCCGCATTGCAAGGTGCAATTCTGAAATTTTTTGCTTTTTCCTGCTCCTCTTAGCATGATAAAGAAGATTCAAAGAGAGTGAGATGCCAGCTCCTTTCATTCAGTCAGTAGCTTCAATCATTTCCGGACGTTTTTCAATGGCAAAAATCAATGAATATTGTAAATGCACAAACTGTAATTTCTCCGCATTGCAAGGTGCAATTCTGAAATTTTTTGCTTTTTCCTGCTCCTCTTAGCATGATAAAGAAGATTCAAAGAGAGTGAGATGCCAGCTCCTTTCATTCAGTCAGTAGCTTCAGTCATTTCTGGACGTTTTTCAATGGCAAAAATCAATGAATATTGTAAATGCACAAACAGTAATTTCTCCGCATTGCAAGGTGCAATTCTGAAATTTTTTGCTTTTTCCTGCTCCTCTTAGCATGATAAAGAAGATTCAAAGAGAGTGAGATGCCAGCTCCTTTCATTCAGTCAGTAGCTTCAAACATTTCTGGTATAAACATTTCTGGACGTTTTTCAATGGCAAAAATCAATGAATATTGTAAAAGCACAAACAGTAATATCTCCACATTGCAAGGTGCAATTCTGAAATTTTTTGCTTTTTCCTGCTAATCCTAGCATGATAAAGAAGATTCAAATAGAGTGAGATGCCAGCTCCTTTCATTCAGTCAGTAGCTTCAAACATTTCTGGACGTTTTTCAATGGCAAAATTCAATGAATATTGTAAATGCACAAACAGTAATATCTCCACATTGCCAGGTGCAATTCTGAAATTTTTTGCTTTTTCCTGCTAATCCTAGCATGATAAAGAAGATTCAAAGAGAGTGAGATGCCAGCTCCTTTCATTCAGTCAGTAGCTTCAATCATTTCTGGACGTTTTTCAATGGCAAAAATCAATGAATATTGTAAATGCACAAACAGTAATTTCTCCGCATTGCAAGGTGCAATTCTGAAATTTTTTGCTTTTTCCTGCTCCTCTTAGCATGATAAAGAAGATTCAAAGAGAGTGAGATGCCAGCTCCTTTCATTCAGTCAGTAGCTTCAATCATTTCTGGACGTTTTTCAATGGCAAAAATCAATGAATATTGTAAATGCACAAACAGTAATTTCTCCGCATTGCAAGGTGCAATTCTGAAATTTTTTGCTTTTTCCTGCTCCTCTTAGCATGATAAAGAAGATTCAAAGAGAGTGAGATGCCAGCTCCTTTCATTCAGTCAGTAGCTTCAATCATTTCTGGTATATGAATAACATGATGTTTTTCAATGGCAAAAATCAATGAATATTGTAAATGCACAAACAGTAATTTCTCCGCATTGCAAGGTGCAATTCTGAAATTTTTTGCTTTTTCCTGCTCCTCTTAGCATGATAAAGAAGATTCAAAGAGAGTGAGATGCCAGCTCCTTTCATTCAGTCAGTAGCTTCAATCATTTCTGGACGTTTTTCAATGGCAAAAATCAATGAATATTGTAAATGCACAAACAGTAATTTCTCCGCATTGCAAGATGCAATTCTGAAATTTTTTGGTTTTTCCTGCTCCTCTTAGCATGATAAAGAAGATTCAAAGAGAGTGAGATGCCAGCTCCTTTCATTCAGTCAGTAGCTTCAGTCATTTCTGGACGTTTTTCAATGGCAAAAATCAATGAATATTGTAAATGCACAAACAGTAATTTCTCCGCATTGCAAGGTGCAATTCTGAAATTTTTTGCTTTTTCCTGCTCCTCTTAGCATGATAAAGAAGATTCAAAGAGAGTGAGATGCCAGCTCCTTTCTTTCAGTCAGTAGCTTCAAACATTTCTGGTATAAACATTTCTGGACGTTTTTCAATGGCAAAAATCAATGAATATTGTAAATGCACAAACAGTAATATCTCCACATTGCAAGGTGCAATGCTGAAATTTTTTGCTTTTTCCTGCTAATCCTAGCATGATAAAGAAGATTCAAATAGAGTGAGATGCCAGCTCCTTTCATTCAGTCAGTAGCTTCAAACATTTCTGGACGTTTTTCATTGGCAAAAATCAATGAATATTGTAAATGCACAAACAGTAATATCTCCACATTGCAAGGTGCAATTCTGAAATTTTTTGCTTTTTCCTGCTAATCCTAGCATGATAAAGAAGATTCAAAGAGAGTGAGATGTCAGCTCCTTTCATTCAGTCAGTAGCTTCAAACATTTCTGGTATATGAATAACATGATGTTTTTCAATGGCAAAAATCAATGAATATTGTAAATGCACAAACAGTAATATCTCCACATTGCAAGGTGCAATTCTGAAATTTTTTGCTTTTTCCTGCTAATCCTAGCATGATAAAGAAGATTCAAAGAGAGTGAGATGCCAGCTCCTTTCATTCAGTCAGTAGCTTCAAACATTTCTGGACGTTTTTCAATGGCAAAAATCAATGAATATTGTAAATGCACAAACAGTAATATCTCCACATTGCAAGGTGCAATTCTGAAATTTTTTGCTTTTTCCTGCTACTCCTAGCATGATAAAGAAGATTCAAAGAGAGTGAGATGCCAGCTCCTTTCATTCAGTCAGTAGCTTCAATCATTTCTGGACGTTTTTCAATGGCAAAAATCAATGAATATTGTAAATGCACAAACAGTAATTTCTCCGCATTGCAAGGTGCAATTCTGAATTTTTTTGCTTTTTCCTGCTCCTCTTAGCATGGTAAAGAAGATTCAAAGAGAGTGAGATGCCAGCTCCTTTCATTCAGTCAGTAGCTTCAGTCATTTCTGGACGTTTTTCAATGGCAAAAATCAATGAATATTGTAAATGCACAAAAAGTAATTTCTCCGCATTGCAAGGTGCAATTCTGAAATTTTTTGCTTTTTCCTGCTCCTCTTAGCATGATAAAGAAGATTCAAAGAGAGTGAGATGCCAGCTCCTTTCATTCAGTCAGTAGCTTCAAACATTTCTGGTATAAACATTTCTGGACGTTTTTCAATGGCAAAAATCAATGAATATTGTAAATGCACAAACAGTAATATCTCCACATTGCAAGGTGCAATTCTGAAATTTTTTGCTTTTTCCTGCTAATCCTAGCATGATAAAGAAGATTCAAATAGAGTGAGATGCCAGCTCCTTTCATTCAGTCAGTAGCTTCAAACATTTCTGGACGTTTTTCAATGGCAAAATTCAATGAATATTGTAAATGCACAAACAGTAATATCTCCACATTGCAAGGTGCAATTCTGAAATTTTTTGCTTTTTCCTGCTCCTCTTAGCATGATAAAGAAGATTCAAAGAGAGTGAGATGCCAGCTCCTTTCATTCAGTCAGTAGCTTCAATCATTTCTGGATGTTTTTCAATGGCAAAAATCAATGAATATTGTAAATGCACAAACAGTAATTTCTCCGCATTGCAAGGTGCAATTCTGAAATTTTTTGCTTTTTCCTGCTCCTCTTAGCATGATAAAGAAGATTCAAAGAGAGTGAGATGCCAGCTCCTTTCATTCAGTCAGTAGCTTCAATCATTTCTGGTATATGAATAACATGATGTTTTTCAATGGCAAAAATCAATGAATATTGTAAATGCACAAACAGTAATTTCTCCGCATTGCAAGGTGCAATTCTGAAATTTTTTGCTTTTTCCTGCTCCTCTTAGCATGATAAAGAAGATTCAAAGAGAGTGAGATGCCAGCTCCTTTCATTCAGTCAGTAGCTTCAATCATTTCTGGACGTTTTTCAATGGCAAAAATCAATGAATATTGTAAATGCACAAACAGTAATTTCTCCGCATTGCAAAGTGCAATTCTGAAATTTTTTGCTTTTTCCTGCTCCTCTTAGCATGATAAAGAAGATTCAAAGAGAGTGAGATGCCAGCTCCTTTCATTCAGTCAGTAGCTTCAAACATTTCTGGTATAAACATTTCTGGATGTTTTTCAATGGCAAAAATCAATGAATATTGTAAATGCACAAACAGTAATATCTCCACATTGCAAGGTGCAATGCTGAAATTTTTTGCTTTTTCCTGCTAATACTAGGATGATAAAGAAGATTCAAATAGAGTGAGATGCCAGCTCCTTTCATTCAGTCAGTAGCTTCAAACATTTCTGGACATTTTTCAATGGCAAAAATCAATGAATATTGTAAATGCACAAACAGTAATATCTCCACATTGCAAGGTGCAATTCTGAAATTTTTTGCCTTTTCCTGCTAATCCTAGCATGATAAAGAAGATTCAAAGAGAGTGAGATGTCAGCTCCTTTCATTCAGTCAGTAGCTTCAAACATTTCTGGTATATGAATAACATGATGTTTTTCAATGGCAAAAATCAATGAATATTGTAAATGCACAAACAGTAATATCTCCACATTGCAAAGTGCAATTCTGAAATTTTTTGCTTTTTCCTGCTACTCCTAGCATGATAAAGAAGATTCAAAGAGAGTGAGATGCCAGCTCCTTTCATTCAGTCAGTAGCTTCAAACATTTCTGGACGTTTTTCAATGGCAAAATTCAATGAATATTGTAAATGCACAAACAGTAATATCTCCACATTGCAAGGTGCAATTCTGAAATTTTTTGCTTTTTCCTGCTAATCCTAGCATGATAAAGAAGATTCAAAGAGAGTGAGATGCCAGCTCCTTTCATTCAGTCAGTAGCTTCAAACATTTCTGGACGTTTTTCAATGGCAAAAATCAATGAATATTGTAAATGCACAAACAGTAATTTCTCCGCATTGCAAGGTGCAATTCTGAAATTTTTTGCTTTTTCCTGCTCCTCTTAGCATGATAAAGAAGATTCAAAGAGAGTGAGATGCCAGCTCCTTTCATTCAGTCAGTAGCTTCAATCATTTCTGGTATATGAATAACATGATGTTTTTCAATGGCAAAAATCAATGAATATTGTAAATGCACAAACAGTAATTTCTCCGCATTGCAAGGTGCAATTCTGAAATTTTTTGCTTTTTCCTGCTCCTCTTAGCATGATAAAGAAGATTCAAAGAGAGTGAGATGCCAGCTCCTTTCATTCAGTCAGTAGCTTCAATCATTTCTGGACGTTTTTCAATGGCAAAAATCAATGAATATTGTAAATGCACAAACAGTAATTTCTCCGCATTGCAAGGTGCAATTCTGAAATTTTTTGCTTTTTCCTGCTCCTCTTAGCATGATAAACAAGATTCAAAGAGAGTGAGATGCCAGCTCCTTTCATTCAGTCAGTAGCTTCAATCATTTCTGGACGTTTTTCAATGGCAAAAATCAATGAATATTGTAAATGCACAAACAGTAATTTCTCCGCATTGCAAGGTGCAATTCTGAAATTTTTTGCTTTTTCCTGCTCCTCTTAGCATGATAAAGAAGATTCAAAGAGAGTGAGATGCCAGCTCCTTTCATTCAGTCAGTAGCTTCAAACATTTCTGGTATATGAATAACATGATGTTTTTCAATGGCAAAAATCAATGAATATGGTAAATGCACAAACAGTAATTTCTCCGCATTGCAAGGTGCAAGTCTGAAATTTTTTGCTTTTTCCTGCTCCTCTTAGCATGATAAAGAAGATTCAAAGAGAGTGAGATGCCAGCTACTTTCATTCAGTCAGTAGCTTCAATCATTTCTGGACGTTTTTCAATGGTAAAAATCAATGAATATTGTAAATGCACAAACAGTAATTTCTCCGCATTGCAAGGTGCAATTCTGAAATTTTTTGCTTTTTCCTGCTCCTCTTAGCATGATAAAGAAGATTCAAAGAGAGTGAGATGCCAGCTCCTTTCATTCAGTCAGTAGCTTCAATCATTTCTGGATGTTTTTCAATGGCAAAAATCAATGAATATTGTAAATGCACAAACAGTAATTTCTCCGCATTGCAAGGTGCAATTCTGAAATTTCTTGCATTTTCCTGCTCCTCTTAGCATGATAAAGAAGATTCAAAGAGAATGAGATGCCAGCTCCTTTCATTCAGTCAGTAGCTTCAATCATTTCTGGACGTTTTTCAATGGCAAAAATCAATGAATATTGTAAATGCACAAACAGTAATTTCTCCGCATTGCAAGGTGCAATTCTGAAATTTTTTGCTTTTTCCTGCTCCTCTTAGCATGATAAAGAAGATTCAAAGAGAGTGAGATGCCAGCTCCTTTCATTCAGTCAGTAGCTTCAAACATTTCTGGTATATGAATAACATGATGTTTTTCAATGGCAAAAATCAATGAATATTGTAAATGCACAAACAGTAATTTCTCCGCATTGCAAGGTGCAATTCTGAAATTTTTTGCTTTTTCCTGCTCCTCTTAGCATGATAAAGAAGATTCAAAGAGAGTGAGATGCCAGCTCCTTTCATTCAGTCAGTAGCTTCAATCATTTCTGGACGTTTTTCAATGGCAAAAATCAATGAATATTGTAAATGCACAAACAGTAATTTCTCCGCATTGCAAGGTGCAATTCTGAAATTTTTTGCTTTTTCCTGCTCCTCTTAGCATGATAAAGAAGATTCAAAGAGAGTGAGATGCCAGCTTCTTTCATTCAGTCAGTAGCTTCAAACATTTCTGGGATATGAATAACATGATGTTTTTCAATGGCAAAAATTAATGAATATTGTAAATGCACAAACAGTAATTTCTCCGCATTGCAAGGTGCAATTCTGAAATTTTTTGCTTTTTCCTGCTCCTCTTAGCATGATAAAGAAGATTCAAAGAGAGTGAGATGCCAGCTCCTTTCATTCAGTCAGTAGCTTCAATCATTTCTGGACGTTTTTCAATGGCAAAAATCAATGAATATTGTAAATGCACAAACAGTAATTTCTCCGCATTGCAAGGTGCAATTCTGAAATTTTTTGCTTTTTCCTGCTCCTCTTAGCATGATAAAGAAGATTCAAAGAGAGTGAGATGCCAGCTCCTTTCATTCAGTCAGTAGCTTCAATCATTTCTGGATGTTTTTCAATGGCAAAAATCAATGAATATTGTAAATGCACAAACAGTAATTTCTCCGCATTGCAAGGTGCAATTCTGAAATTTTTTGCTTTTTCCTGCTCCTCTTAGCATGATAAAGAAGATTCAAAGAGAGTGAGATGCCAGCTCCTTTCATTCAGTCAGTAGCTTCAATCATTTCTGGTATATGAATAACATGATGTTTTTCAATGGCAAAAATCAATGAATATTGTAAATGCACAAACAGTAATTTCTCCGCATTGCAAGTTGCAATTCTGAAATTTTTTGCTTTTTCCTGCTCCTCTTAGCATGATAAAGAAGATTCAAAGAGAGTGAGATTCCAGCTCCTTTCATTCAGTCAGTAGCTTCAATCATTTCTGGACGTTTTTCAATGGCAAAAGTCAATGAATATTGTAAATGCACAAACAGTAATTTCTCCGCATTGCAAGGTGCAATTCTGAAATTTTTTGCTTTTTCCTGCTCCTCTTAGCATGATAAAGAAGATTCAAAGAGAGTGAGATGCCAGCTCCTTTCATTCAGTCAGTAGCTTCAATCATTTCTGGACGTTTTTCAATGGCAAAAATCAATGAATATTGTAAATGCACAAACAGTAATTTCTCCGCATTGCAAGATGCAATTCTGAAATTTTTTGCTTTTTCCTGCTCCTCTTAGCATGATAAAGAAGATTCAAAGAGAGTGAGATGCCAGCTCCTTTCATTCAGTCAGTAGCTTCAATCATTTCTGGACGTTTTTCAATGGCAAAAATCAATGAATATTGTAAATGCACAAACAGTAATTTCTCCGCATTGCAAGGTGCAATTCTGAAATTTTTTGCTTTTTCCTGCTCCTCTTAGCATGATAAACAAGATTCAAAGAGAGTGAGATGCCAGCTCCTTTCATTCAGTCAGTAGCTTCAATCATTTCTGGACGTTTTTCAATGGCAAAAATCAATGAATATTGTAAATGCACAAACAGTAATTTCTCCGCATTGCAAGGTGCAATTCTGAAATTTTTTGCTTTTTCCTGCTCCTCTTAGCATGATAAAGAAGATTCAAAGAGAGTGAGATGCCAGCTCCTTTCATTCAGTCAGTAGCTTCAAACATTTCTGGTATATGAATAACATGATGTTTTTCAATGGCAAAAATCAATGAATATGGTAAATGCACAAACAGTAATTTCTCCGCATTGCAAGGTGCAAGTCTGAAATTTTTTGCTTTTTCCTGCTCCTCTTAGCATGATAAAGAAGATTCAAAGAGAGTGAGATGCCAGCTACTTTCATTCAGTCAGTAGCTTCAATCATTTCTGGACGTTTTTCAATGGTAAAAATCAATGAATATTGTAAATGCACAAACAGTAATTTCTCCGCATTGCAAGGTGCAATTCTGAAATTTTTTGCTTTTTCCTGCTCCTCTTAGCATGATAAAGAAGATTCAAAGAGAGTGAGATGCCAGCTCCTTTCATTCAGTCAGTAGCTTCAATCATTTCTGGATGTTTTTCAATGGCAAAAATCAATGAATATTGTAAATGCACAAACAGTAATTTCTCCGCATTGCAAGGTGCAATTCTGAAATTTCTTGCATTTTCCTGCTCCTCTTAGCATGATAAAGAAGATTCAAAGAGAATGAGATGCCAGCTCCTTTCATTCAGTCAGTAGCTTCAATCATTTCTGGACGTTTTTCAATGGCAAAAATCAATGAATATTGTAAATGCACAAACAGTAATTTCTCCGCATTGCAAGGTGCAATTCTGAAATTTTTTGCTTTTTCCTGCTCCTCTTAGCATGATAAAGAAGATTCAAAGAGAGTGAGATGCCAGCTCCTTTCATTCAGTCAGTAGCTTCAAACATTTCTGGTATATGAATAACATGATGTTTTTCAATGGCAAAAATCAATGAATATTGTAAATGCACAAACAGTAATTTCTCCGCATTGCAAGGTGCAATTCTGAAATTTTTTGCTTTTTCCTGCTCCTCTTAGCATGATAAAGAAGATTCAAAGAGAGTGAGATGCCAGCTCCTTTCATTCAGTCAGTAGCTTCAATCATTTCTGGACGTTTTTCAATGGCAAAAATCAATGAATATTGTAAATGCACAAACAGTAATTTCTCCGCATTGCAAGGTGCAATTCTGAAATTTTTTGCTTTTTCCTGCTCCTCTTAGCATGATAAAGAAGATTCAAAGAGAGTGAGATGCCAGCTTCTTTCATTCAGTCAGTAGCTTCAAACATTTCTGGGATATGAATAACATGATGTTTTTCAATGGCAAAAATTAATGAATATTGTAAATGCACAAACAGTAATTTCTCCGCATTGCAAGGTGCAATTCTGAAATTTTTTGCTTTTTCCTGCTCCTCTTAGCATGATAAAGAAGATTCAAAGAGAGTGAGATGCCAGCTCCTTTCATTCAGTCAGTAGCTTCAATCATTTCTGGACGTTTTTCAATGGCAAAAATCAATGAATATTGTAAATGCACAAACAGTAATTTCTCCGCATTGCAAGGTGCAATTCTGAAATTTTTTGCTTTTTCCTGCTCCTCTTAGCATGATAAAGAAGATTCAAAGAGAGTGAGATGCCAGCTCCTTTCATTCAGTCAGTAGCTTCAATCATTTCTGGATGTTTTTCAATGGCAAAAATCAATGAATATTGTAAATGCACAAACAGTAATTTCTCCGCATTGCAAGGTGCAATTCTGAAATTTTTTGCTTTTTCCTGCTCCTCTTAGCATGATAAAGAAGATTCAAAGAGAGTGAGATGCCAGCTCCTTTCATTCAGTCAGTAGCTTCAATCATTTCTGGTATATGAATAACATGATGTTTTTCAATGGCAAAAATCAATGAATATTGTAAATGCACAAACAGTAATTTCTCCGCATTGCAAGTTGCAATTCTGAAATTTTTTGCTTTTTCCTGCTCCTCTTAGCATGATAAAGAAGATTCAAAGAGAGTGAGATTCCAGCTCCTTTCATTCAGTCAGTAGCTTCAATCATTTCTGGACGTTTTTCAATGGCAAAAGTCAATGAATATTGTAAATGCACAAACAGTAATTTCTCCGCATTGCAAGGTGCAATTCTGAAATTTTTTGCTTTTTCCTGCTCCTCTTAGCATGATAAAGAAGATTCAAAGAGAGTGAGATGCCAGCTCCTTTCATTCAGTCAGTAGCTTCAATCATTTCTGGACGTTTTTCAATGGCAAAAATCAATGAATATTGTAAATGCACAAACAGTAATTTCTCCGCATTGCAAGATGCAATTCTGAAATTTTTTGCTTTTTCCTGCTCCTCTTAGCATGATAAAGAAGATTCAAAGAGAGTGAGATGCCAGCTCCTTTCATTCAGTCAGTAGCTTCAATCATTTCTGGACGTTTTTCAA
This sequence comes from Phyllobates terribilis, assembly GCF_046119375.1. Lineage (NCBI taxonomy): Eukaryota > Metazoa > Chordata > Amphibia > Anura > Dendrobatidae > Phyllobates > Phyllobates terribilis. The sequence continues at coordinate 61,476 of NW_027364068.1, forward strand.
TGGCAAAAATCAATGAATATTGTAAATGCACAAACAGTAATTTCTCCGCATTGCAAGGTGCAATTCTGAAATTTTTTGCTTTTTCCTGCTCCTCTTAGCATGATAAAGAAGATTCAAAGAGAGTGAGATGCCAGCTCCTTTCATTCAGTCAGTAGCTTCAATCATTTCTGGTATATGAATAACATGATGTTTTTCAATGGCAAAAATCAATGAATATTGTAAATGCACAAACAGTAATTTCTCCGCATTGCAAGGTGCAATTCTGAAATTTTTTGCTTTTTCCTGCTCCTCTTAGCATGATAAAGAAGATTCAAAGAGAGTGAGATGCCAGCTCCTTTCATTCAGTCAGTAGCTTCAATCATTTCTGGACGTTTTTCAATGGCAAAAATCAATGAATATTGTAAATGCACAAACTGTAATTTCTCCGCATTGCAAGGTGCAATTCTGAAATTTTTTGCTTTTTCCTGCTCCTCTTAGCATGATAAAGAAGATTCAAAGAGAGTGAGATGCCAGCTCCTTTCATTCAGTCAGTAGCTTCAGTCATTTCTGGACGTTTTTCAATGGCAAAAATCAATGAATATTGTAAATGCACAAACAGTAATTTCTCCGCATTGCAAGGTGCAATTCTGAAATTTTTTGCTTTTTCCTGCTCCTCTTAGCATGGTAAAGAAGATTCAAAGAGAGTGAGATGCCAGCTCCTTTCATTCAGTCAGTAGCTTCAATCATTTCTGGTATATGAATAACATGATGTTTTTCAATGGCAAAAATCAATGAATATTGTAAATGCACAAACAGTAATTTCTCCGCATTGCAAGGTGCAATTCTGAAATTTTTTGCTTTTTCCTGCTCCTCTTAGCATGATAAAGAAGATTCAAAGAGAGTGAGATGCCAGCTCCTTTCATTCAGTCAGTAGCTTCAATCATTTCTGGACGTTTTTCAATGGCAAAAATCAATGAATATTGTAAATGCACAAACAGTAATTTCTCCACATTGCAAGGTGCAATTCTGAAATTTTTTGCTTTTTCCTGCTCCTCTTAGCATGATAAAGAAGATTCAAAGAGAGTGAGATGCCAGCTCCTTTCATTCAGTCAGTAGCTTCAATCATTTCTGGTATATGAATAACATGATGTTTTTCAATGGCAAAAATCAATGAATATTGTAAATGCACAAACAGTAATTTCTCCGCATTGCAAGTTGCAATTCTGAAATTTTTTGCTTTTTCCTGCTCCTCTTAGCATGATAAAGAAGATTCAAAGAGAGTGAGAATCCAGCTCCTTTCATTCAGTCAGTAGCTTCAATCATTTCTGGACGTTTTTCAATGGCAAAAATCAATGAATATTGTAAATGCACAAACAGTAATTTCTCCGCATTGCAAGGTGCAATTCTGAAATTTTTTGCTTTTTCCTGCTCCTCTTAGCATGATAAAGAAGATTCAAAGAGAGTGAGATGCCAGCTCCTTTCATTCAGTCAGTAGCTTCAATCATTTCTGGACGTTTTTCAATGGCAAAAATCAATGAATATTGTAAATGCACAAACAGTAATTTCTCCGCATTGCAAGATGCAATTCTGAAATTTTTTGCTTTTTCCTGCTCCTCTTAGCATGATAAAGAAGATTCAAAGAGAGTGAGATGCCAGCTCCTTTCATTCAGTCAGCAGCTTCAATCATTTCTGGACGTTTTTCAATGGCAAAAATCAATGAATATTGTAAATGCACAAACAGTAATTTCTCCGCATTGCAAGGTGCAATTCTGAAATTTTTTGCTTTTTCCTGCTCCTCTTAGCATGATAAAGAAGATTCAAAGAGAGTGAGATGCCAGCTCCTTTCATTCAGTCAGTAGCTTCAAACATTTCTGGTATATGAATAACATGATGTTTTTCAATGGCAAAAATCAATGAATATTGTAAATGCACAAACAGTAATTTCTCCGCATTGCAAGATGCAATTCTGAAATTTTTTGCTTTTTCCTGCTCCTCTTAGCATGATAAAGAAGATTCAAAGAGAGTGAGATGCCAGCTCCTTTCATTCAGTCAGCAGCTTCAATCATTTCTGGACGTTTTTCAATGGCAAAAATCAATGAATATTGTAAATGCACAAACAGTAATTTCTCCGCATTGCAAGGTGCAATTCTGAAATTTTTTGCTTTTTCCTGCTCCTCTTAGCATGATAAAGAAGATTCAAAGAGAGTGAGATGCCAGCTCCTTTCATTCAGTCAGTAGCTTCAAACATTTCTGGTATATGAATAACATGATGTTTTTCAATGGCAAAAATCAATGAATATTGTAAATGCACAAACAGTAATTTCTCCGCATTGCAAGGTGCAATTCTGAAATTTTTTGCTTTTTCCTGCTCCTCTTAGCATGATAAAGAAGATTCAAAGAGAGTGAGATGCCAGCTCCTTTCATTCAGTCAGTAGCTTCAATCATTTCTGGACGTTTTTCAATGGCAAAAATCAATGAATATTGTAAATGCACAAACAGTAATTTCTCCGCATTGCAAGGTGCAATTCTGAAATTTTTTGCTTTTTCCTGCTCCTCTTAGCATGATAAAGAAGATTCAAAGAGAGTGAGATGCCAGCTTCTTTCATTCAGTCAGTAGCTTCAAACATTTCTGGGATATGAATAACATGATGTTTTTCAATGGCAAAAATTAATGAATATTGTAAATGCACAAACAGTAATTTCTCCGCATTGCAAGGTGCAATTCTGAAATTTTTTGCTTTTTCCTGCTCCTCTTAGCATGATAAAGAAGATTCAAAGAGAGTGAGATGCCAGCTCCTTTCATTCAGTCAGTAGCTTCAATCATTTCTGGACGTTTTTCAATGGCAAAAATCAATGAATATTGTAAATGCACAAACAGTAATTTCTCCGCATTGCAAGGTGCAATTCTGAAATTTTTTGCTTTTTCCTGCTCCTCTTAGCATGATAAAGAAGATTCAAAGAGAGTGAGATGCCAGCTCCTTTCATTCAGTCAGTAGCTTCAATCATTTCTGGATGTTTTTCAATGGCAAAAATCAATGAATATTGTAAATGCACAAACAGTAATTTCTCCGCATTGCAAGGTGCAATTCTGAAATTTTTTGCTTTTTCCTGCTCCTCTTAGCATGATAAAGAAGATTCAAAGAGAGTGAGATGCCAGCTCCTTTCATTCAGTCAGTAGCTTCAATCATTTCTGGTATATGAATAACATGATGTTTTTCAATGGCAAAAATCAATGAATATTGTAAATGCACAAACAGTAATTTCTCCGCATTGCAAGTTGCAATTCTGAAATTTTTTGCTTTTTCCTGCTCCTCTTAGCATGATAAAGAAGATTCAAAGAGAGTGAGATTCCAGCTCCTTTCATTCAGTCAGTAGCTTCAATCATTTCTGGACGTTTTTCAATGGCAAAAGTCAATGAATATTGTAAATGCACAAACAGTAATTTCTCCGCATTGCAAGGTGCAATTCTGAAATTTTTTGCTTTTTCCTGCTCCTCTTAGCATGATAAAGAAGATTCAAAGAGAGTGAGATGCCAGCTCCTTTCATTCAGTCAGTAGCTTCAATCATTTCTGGACGTTTTTCAATGGCAAAAATCAATGAATATTGTAAATGCACAAACAGTAATTTCTCCGCATTGCAAGATGCAATTCTGAAATTTTTTGCTTTTTCCTGCTCCTCTTAGCATGATAAAGAAGATTCAAAGAGAGTGAGATGCCAGCTCCTTTCATTCAGTCAGTAGCTTCAATCATTTCTGGACGTTTTTCAATGGCAAAAATCAATGAATATTGTAAATGCACAAACAGTAATTTCTCCGCATTGCAAGGTGCAATTCTGAAATTTTTTGCTTTTTCCTGCTCCTCTTAGCATGATAAAGAAGATTCAAAGAGAGTGAGATGCCAGCTCCTTTCATTCAGTCAGTAGCTTCAATCATTTCTGGTATATGAATAACATGATGTTTTTCAATGGCAAAAATCAATGAATATTGTAAATGCACAAACAGTAATTTCTCCGCATTGCAAGGTGCAATTCTGAAATTTTTTGCTTTTTCCTGCTCCTCTTAGCATGATAAAGAAGATTCAAAGAGAGTGAGATGCCAGCTCCTTTCATTCAGTCAGTAGCTTCAATCATTTCTGGACGTTTTTCAATGGCAAAAATCAATGAATATTGTAAATGCACAAACTGTAATTTCTCGGCATTGCAAGGTGCAATTCTGAAATTTTTTGCTTTTTCCTGCTCCTCTTAGCATGATAAAGAAGATTCAAAGAGAGTGAGATGCCAGCTCCTTTCATTCAGTCAGTAGCTTCAGTCATTTCTGGACGTTTTTCAATGGCAAAAATCAATGAATATTGTAAATGCACAAACAGTAATTTCTCCGCATTGCAAGGTGCAATTCTGAAATTTTTTGCTTTTTCCTGCTCCTCTTAGCATGGTAAAGAAGATTCAAAGAGAGTGAGATGCCAGCTCCTTTCATTCAGTCAGTAGCTTCAATCATTTCTGGTATATGAATAACATGATGTTTTTCAATGGCAAAAATCAATGAATATTGTAAATGCACAAACAGTAATTTCTCCGCATTGCAAGGTGCAATTCTGAAATTTTTTGCTTTTTCCTGCTCCTCTTAGCATGATAAAGAAGATTCAAAGAGAGTGAGATGCCAGCTCCTTTCATTCAGTCAGTAGCTTCAATCATTTCTGGACGTTTTTCAATGGCAAAAATCAATGAATATTGTAAATGCACAAACAGTAATTTCTCCGCATTGCAAGGTGCAATTCTGAAATTTTTTGCTTTTTCCTGCTCCTCTTAGCATGATAAAGAAGATTCAAAGAGAGTGAGATGCCAGCTCCTTTCATTCAGTCAGTAGCTTCAATCATTTCTGGTATATGAATAACATGATGTTTTTCAATGGCAAAAATCAATGAATATTGTAAATGCACAAACAGTAATTTCTCCGCATTGCAAGTTGCAATTCTGAAATTTTTTGCTTTTTCCTGCTCCTCTTAGCATGATAAAGAAGATTCAAAGAGAGTGAGATTCCAGCTCCTTTCATTCAGTCAGTAGCTTCAATCATTTCTGGACGTTTTTCAATGGCAAAAATCAATGAATATTGTAAATGCACAAACAGTAATTTCTCCGCATTGCAAGGTGCAATTCCGAAATTTTTTGCTTTTTCCTGCTCCTCTTAGCATGATAAAGAAGATTCAAAGAGAGTGAGATGCCAGCTCCTTTCATTCAGTCAGTAGCTTCAATCATTTCTGGACGTTTTTCAATGGCAAAAATCAATGAATATTGTAAATGCACAAACAGTAATTTCTCCGCATTGCAAGATGCAATTCTGAAATTTTTTGCTTTTTCCTGCTCCTCTTAGCATGATAAAGAAGATTCAAAGAGAGTGAGATGCCAGCTCCTTTCATTCAGTCAGCAGCTTCAATCATTTCTGGACGTTTTTCAATGGCAAAAATCAATGAATATTGTAAATGCACAAACAGTAATTTCTCCGCATTGCAAGGTGCAATTCTGAAATTTTTTGCTTTTTCCTGCTCCTCTTAGCATGATAAAGAAGATTCAAAGAGAGTGAGATGCCAGCTCCTTTCATTCAGTCAGTAGCTTCAATCATTTCTGGAATATGAATAACATGATGTTTTTCAATGGCAAAAATCAATGAATATTGTAAATGCACAAACAGTAATTTCTCCGCATTGCAAGGTGCAATTCTGAAATTTTTTGCTTTTTCCTGCTCCTCTTAGCATGATAAAGAAGATTCAAAGAGAGTGAGATGCCAGCTCCTTTCATTCAGTCAGTAGCTTCAATCATTTCCGGACGTTTTTCAATGGCAAAAATCAATGAATATTGTAAATGCACAAACTGTAATTTCTCCGCATTGCAAGGTGCAATTCTGAAATTTTTTGCTTTTTCCTGCTCCTCTTAGCATGATAAAGAAGATTCAAAGAGAGTGAGATGCCAGCTCCTTTCATTCAGTCAGTAGCTTCAGTCATTTCTGGACGTTTTTCAATGGCAAAAATCAATGAATATTGTAAATGCACAAACAGTAATTTCTCCGCATTGCAAGGTGCAATTCTGAAATTTTTTGCTTTTTCCTGCTCCTCTTAGCATGATAAAGAAGATTCAAAGAGAGTGAGATGCCAGCTCCTTTCATTCAGTCAGTAGCTTCAAACATTTCTGGTATAAACATTTCTGGACGTTTTTCAATGGCAAAAATCAATGAATATTGTAAAAGCACAAACAGTAATATCTCCACATTGCAAGGTGCAATTCTGAAATTTTTTGCTTTTTCCTGCTAATCCTAGCATGATAAAGAAGATTCAAATAGAGTGAGATGCCAGCTCCTTTCATTCAGTCAGTAGCTTCAAACATTTCTGGACGTTTTTCAATGGCAAAATTCAATGAATATTGTAAATGCACAAACAGTAATATCTCCACATTGCCAGGTGCAATTCTGAAATTTTTTGCTTTTTCCTGCTAATCCTAGCATGATAAAGAAGATTCAAAGAGAGTGAGATGCCAGCTCCTTTCATTCAGTCAGTAGCTTCAATCATTTCTGGACGTTTTTCAATGGCAAAAATCAATGAATATTGTAAATGCACAAACAGTAATTTCTCCGCATTGCAAGGTGCAATTCTGAAATTTTTTGCTTTTTCCTGCTCCTCTTAGCATGATAAAGAAGATTCAAAGAGAGTGAGATGCCAGCTCCTTTCATTCAGTCAGTAGCTTCAATCATTTCTGGACGTTTTTCAATGGCAAAAATCAATGAATATTGTAAATGCACAAACAGTAATTTCTCCGCATTGCAAGGTGCAATTCTGAAATTTTTTGCTTTTTCCTGCTCCTCTTAGCATGATAAAGAAGATTCAAAGAGAGTGAGATGCCAGCTCCTTTCATTCAGTCAGTAGCTTCAATCATTTCTGGTATATGAATAACATGATGTTTTTCAATGGCAAAAATCAATGAATATTGTAAATGCACAAACAGTAATTTCTCCGCATTGCAAGGTGCAATTCTGAAATTTTTTGCTTTTTCCTGCTCCTCTTAGCATGATAAAGAAGATTCAAAGAGAGTGAGATGCCAGCTCCTTTCATTCAGTCAGTAGCTTCAATCATTTCTGGACGTTTTTCAATGGCAAAAATCAATGAATATTGTAAATGCACAAACAGTAATTTCTCCGCATTGCAAGATGCAATTCTGAAATTTTTTGGTTTTTCCTGCTCCTCTTAGCATGATAAAGAAGATTCAAAGAGAGTGAGATGCCAGCTCCTTTCATTCAGTCAGTAGCTTCAGTCATTTCTGGACGTTTTTCAATGGCAAAAATCAATGAATATTGTAAATGCACAAACAGTAATTTCTCTGCATTGCAAGGTGCAATTCTGAAATTTTTTGCTTTTTCCTGCTCCTCTTAGCATGATAAAGAAGATTCAAAGAGAGTGAGATGCCAGCTCCTTTCTTTCAGTCAGTAGCTTCAAACATTTCTGGTATAAACATTTCTGGACGTTTTTCAATGGCAAAAATCAATGAATATTGTAAATGCACAAACAGTAATATCTCCACATTGCAAGGTGCAATGCTGAAATTTTTTGCTTTTTCCTGCTAATCCTAGCATGATAAAGAAGATTCAAATAGAGTGAGATGCCAGCTCCTTTCATTCAGTCAGTAGCTTCAAACATTTCTGGTATATGAATAACATGATGTTTTTCAATGGCAAAAATCAATGAATATTGTAAATGCACAAACAGTAATATCTCCACATTGCAAGGTGCAATTCTGAAATTTTTTGCTTTTTCCTGCTAATCCTAGCATGATAAAGAAGATTCAAAGAGAGTGAGATGCCAGCTCCTTTCATTCAGTCAGTAGCTTCAAACATTTCTGGACGTTTTTCAATGGCAAAAATCAATGAATATTGTAAATGCACAAACAGTAATATCTCCACATTGCAAGGTGCAATTCTGAAATTTTTTGCTTTTTCCTGCTACTCCTAGCATGATAAAGAAGATTCAAAGAGAGTGAGATGCCAGCTCCTTTCATTCAGTCAGTAGCTTCAATCATTTCTGGACGTTTTTCAATGGCAAAAATCAATGAATATTGTAAATGCACAAACAGTAATTTCTCCGCATTGCAAGGTGCAATTCTGAATTTTTTTGCTTTTTCCTGCTCCTCTTAGCATGGTAAAGAAGATTCAAAGAGAGTGAGATGCCAGCTCCTTTCATTCAGTCAGTAGCTTCAGTCATTTCTGGACGTTTTTCAATGGCAAAAATCAATGAATATTGTAAATGCACAAAAAGTAATTTCTCCGCATTGCAAGGTGCAATTCTGAAATTTTTTGCTTTTTCCTGCTCCTCTTAGCATGATAAAGAAGATTCAAAGAGAGTGAGATGCCAGCTCCTTTCATTCAGTCAGTAGCTTCAAACATTTCTGGTATAAACATTTCTGGACGTTATTCAATGGCAAAAATCAATGAATATTGTAAATGCACAAACAGTAATATCTCCACATTGCAAGGTGCAATTCTGAAATTTTTTGCTTTTTCCTGCTAATCCTAGCATGATAAAGAAGATTCAAATAGAGTGAGATGCCAGCTCCTTTCATTCAGTCAGTAGCTTCAAACATTTCTGGACGTTTTTCAATGGCAAAATTCAATGAATATTGTAAATGCACAAACAGTAATATCTCCACATTGCAAGGTGCAATTCTGAAATTTTTTGCTTTTTCCTGCTCCTCTTAGCATGATAAAGAAGATTCAAAGAGAGTGAGATGCCAGCTCCTTTCATTCAGTCAGTAGCTTCAATCATTTCTGGTATATGAATAACATGATGTTTTTCAATGGCAAAAATCAATGAATATTGTAAATGCACAAACAGTAATTTCTCCGCATTGCAAGGTGCAATTCTGAAATTTTTTGCTTTTTCCTGCTCCTCTTAGCATGATAAAGAAGATTCAAAGAGAGTGAGATGCCAGCTCCTTTCATTCAGTCAGTAGCTTCAATCATTTCCGGACGTTTTTCAATGGCAAAAATCAATGAATATTGTAAATGCACAAACTGTAATTTCTCCGCATTGCAAGGTGCAATTCTGAAATTTTTTGCTTTTTCCTGCTCCTCTTAGCATGATAAAGAAGATTCAAAGAGAGTGAGATGCCAGCTCCTTTCATTCAGTCAGTAGCTTCAGTCATTTCTGGACGTTTTTCAATGGCAAAAATCAATGAATATTGTAAATGCACAAACAGTAATTTCTCCGCATTGCAAGGTGCAATTCTGAAATTTTTTGCTTTTTCCTGCTCCTCTTAGCATGATAAAGAAGATTCAAAGAGAGTGAGATGCCAGCTCCTTTCATTCAGTCAGTAGCTTCAAACATTTCTGGTATAAACATTTCTGGACGTTTTTCAATGGCAAAAATCAATGAATATTGTAAATGCACAAACAGTAATATCTCCACATTGCAAGGTGCAATTCTGAAATTTTTTGCTTTTTCCTGCTAATCCTAGCATGATAAAGAAGATTCAAATAGAGTGAGATGCCAGCTCCTTTCATTCAGTCAGTAGCTTCAAACATTTCTGGACGTTTTTCAATGGCAAAATTCAATGAATATTGTAAATGCACAAACAGTAATATCTCCACATTGCCAGGTGCAATTCTGAAATTTTTTGCTTTTTCCTGCTAATCCTAGCATGATAAAGAAGATTCAAAGAGAGTGAGATGCCAGCTCCTTTCATTCAGTCAGTAGCTTCAATCATTTCTGGACGTTTTTCAATGGCAAAAATCAATGAATATTGTAAATGCACAAACAGTAATTTCTCCGCATTGCAAGGTGCAATTCTGAAATTTTTTGCTTTTTCCTGCTCCTCTTAGCATGATAAAGAAGATTCAAAGAGAGTGAGATGCCAGCTCCTTTCATTCAGTCAGTAGCTTCAATCATTTCTGGACGTTTTTCAATGGCAAAAATCAATGAATATTGTAAATGCACAAACAGTAATTTCTCCGCATTGCAAGGTGCAATTCTGAAATTTTTTGCTTTTTCCTGCTCCTCTTAGCATGATAAAGAAGATTCAAAGAGAGTGAGATGCCAGCTCCTTTCATTCAGTCAGTAGCTTCAATCATTTCTGGTATATGAATAACATGATGTTTTTCAATGGCAAAAATCAATGAATATTGTAAATGCACAAACAGTAATTTCTCCGCATTGCAAGGTGCAATTCTGAAATTTTTTGCTTTTTCCTGCTCCTCTTAGCATGATAAAGAAGATTCAAAGAGAGTGAGATGCCAGCTCCTTTCATTCAGTCAGTAGCTTCAATCATTTCTGGACGTTTTTCAATGGCAAAAATCAATGAATATTGTAAATGCACAAACAGTAATTTCTCCGCATTGCAAGATGCAATTCTGAAATTTTTTGGTTTTTCCTGCTCCTCTTAGCATGATAAAGAAGATTCAAAGAGAGTGAGATGCCAGCTCCTTTCATTCAGTCAGTAGCTTCAGTCATTTCTGGACGTTTTTCAATGGCAAAAATCAATGAATATTGTAAATGCACAAACAGTAATTTCTCCGCATTGCAAGGTGCAATTCTGAAATTTTTTGCTTTTTCCTGCTCCTCTTAGCATGATAAAGAAGATTCAAAGAGAGTGAGATGCCAGCTCCTTTCTTTCAGTCAGTAGCTTCAAACATTTCTGGTATAAACATTTCTGGACGTTTTTCAATGGCAAAAATCAATGAATATTGTAAATGCACAAACAGTAATATCTCCACATTGCAAGGTGCAATGCTGAAATTTTTTGCTTTTTCCTGCTAATCCTAGCATGATAAAGAAGATTCAAATAGAGTGAGATGCCAGCTCCTTTCATTCAGTCAGTAGCTTCAAACATTTCTGGACGTTTTTCATTGGCAAAAATCAATGAATATTGTAAATGCACAAACAGTAATATCTCCACATTGCAAGGTGCAATTCTGAAATTTTTTGCTTTTTCCTGCTAATCCTAGCATGATAAAGAAGATTCAAAGAGAGTGAGATGTCAGCTCCTTTCATTCAGTCAGTAGCTTCAATCATTTCTGGACGTTTTTCAATGGCAAAAATCAATGAATATTGTAAATGCACAAACAGTAATTTCTCCGCATTGCAAGGTGCAATTCTGAATTTTTTTGCTTTTTCCTGCTCCTCTTAGCATGGTAAAGAAGATTCAAAGAGAGTGAGATGCCAGCTCCTTTCATTCAGTCAGTAGCTTCAGTCATTTCTGGACGTTTTTCAATGGCAAAAATCAATGAATATTGTAAATGCACAAAAAGTAATTTCTCCGCATTGCAAGGTGCAATTCTGAAATTTTTTGCTTTTTCCTGCTCCTCTTAGCATGATAAAGAAGATTCAAAGAGAGTGAGATGCCAGCTCCTTTCATTCAGTCAGTAGCTTCAAACATTTCTGGTATAAACATTTCTGGACGTTTTTCAATGGCAAAAATCAATGAATATTGTAAATGCACAAACAGTAATATCTCCACATTGCAAGGTGCAATTCTGAAATTTTTTGCTTTTTCCTGCTAATCCTAGCATGATAAAGAAGATTCAAATAGAGTGAGATGCCAGCTCCTTTCATTCAGTCAGTAGCTTCAAACATTTCTGGACGTTTTTCAATGGCAAAATTCAATGAATATTGTAAATGCACAAACAGTAATATCTCCACATTGCAAGGTGCAATTCTGAAATTTTTTGCTTTTTCCTGCTCCTCTTAGCATGATAAAGAAGATTCAAAGAGAGTGAGATGCCAGCTCCTTTCATTCAGTCAGTAGCTTCAATCATTTCTGGATGTTTTTCAATGGCAAAAATCAATGAATATTGTAAATGCACAAACAGTAATTTCTCCGCATTGCAAGGTGCAATTCTGAAATTTTTTGCTTTTTCCTGCTCCTCTTAGCATGATAAAGAAGATTCAAAGAGAGTGAGATGCCAGCTCCTTTCATTCAGTCAGTAGCTTCAATCATTTCTGGTATATGAATAACATGATGTTTTTCAATGGCAAAAATCAATGAATATTGTAAATGCACAAACAGTAATTTCTCCGCATTGCAAGGTGCAATTCTGAAATTTTTTGCTTTTTCCTGCTCCTCTTAGCATGATAAAGAAGATTCAAAGAGAGTGAGATGCCAGCTCCTTTCATTCAGTCAGTAGCTTCAATCATTTCTGGACGTTTTTCAATGGCAAAAATCAATGAATATTGTAAATGCACAAACAGTAATTTCTCCGCATTGCAAGATGCAATTCTGAAATTTTTTGCTTTTTCCAGCTCCTCTTAGCATGATAAAGAAGATTCAAAGAGAGTGAGATGCCAGCTCCTTTCATTCAGTCAGTAGCTTCAGTCATTTCTGGACTTTTTCAATGGCAAAAATCAATGAATATTGTAAATGCACAAACAGTAATTTCTCCGCATTGCAAAGTGCAATTCTGAAATTTTTTGCTTTTTCCTGCTCCTCTTAGCATGATAAAGAAGATTCAAAGAGAGTGAGATGCCAGCTCCTTTCATTCAGTCAGTAGCTTCAAACATTTCTGGTATAAACATTTCTGGATGTTTTTCAATGGCAAAAATCAATGAATATTGTAAATGCACAAACAGTAATATCTCCACATTGCAAGGTGCAATTCTGAAATTTTTTGCTTTTTCCTGCTACTCCTAGCATGATAAAGAAGATTCAAAGAGAGTGAGATGCCAGCTCCTTTCATTCAGTCAGTAGCTTCAAACATTTCTGGACGTTTTTCAATGGCAAAATTCAATGAATATTGTAAATGCACAAACAGTAATATCTCCACATTGCAAGGTGCAATTCTGAAATTTTTTGCTTTTTCCTGCTAATCCTAGCATGATAAAGAAGATTCAAAGAGAGTGAGATGCCAGCTCCTTTCATTCAGTCAGTAGCTTCAAACATTTCTGGACGTTTTTCAATGGCAAAAATCAATGAATATTGTAAATGCACAAACAGTAATTTCTCCGCATTGCAAGGTGCAATTCTGAAATTTTTTGCTTTTTCCTGCTCCTCTTAGCATGATAAAGAAGATTCAAAGAGAGTGAGATGCCAGCTCCTTTCATTCAGTCAGTAGCTTCAATCATTTCTGGTATATGAATAACATGATGTTTTTCAATGGCAAAAATCAATGAATATTGTAAATGCACAAACAGTAATTTCTCCGCATTGCAAAGTGCAATTCTGAAATTTTTTGCTTTTTCCTGCTCCTCTTAGCATGATAAAGAAGATTCAAAGAGAGTGAGATGCCAGCTCCTTTCATTCAGTCAGTAGCTTCAATCATTTCTGGACGTTTTTCAATGGCAAAAATCAATGAATATTGTAAATGCACAAACAGTAATTTCTCCGCATTGCAAGGTGCAATTCTGAAATTTTTTGCTTTTTCCTGCTCCTCTTAGCATGATAAACAAGATTCAAAGAGAGTGAGATGCCAGCTCCTTTCATTCAGTCAGTAGCTTCAATCATTTCTGGACGTTTTTCAATGGCAAAAATCAATGAATATTGTAAATGCACAAACAGTAATTTCTCCGCATTGCAAGGTGCAATTCTGAAATTTTTTGCTTTTTCCTGCTCCTCTTAGCATGATAAAGAAGATTCAAAGAGAGTGAGATGCCAGCTCCTTTCATTCAGTCAGTAGCTTCAAACATTTCTGGTATATGAATAACATGATGTTTTTCAATGGCAAAAATCAATGAATATGGTAAATGCACAAACAGTAATTTCTCCGCATTGCAAGGTGCAAGTCTGAAATTTTTTGCTTTTTCCTGCTCCTCTTAGCATGATAAAGAAGATTCAAAGAGAGTGAGATGCCAGCTACTTTCATTCAGTCAGTAGCTTCAATCATTTCTGGACGTTTTTCAATGGTAAAAATCAATGAATATTGTAAATGCACAAACAGTAATTTCTCCACATTGCAAGGTGCAATTCTGAAATTTTTTGCTTTTTCCTGCTCCTCTTAGCATGATAAAGAAGATTCAAAGAGAGTGAGATGCCAGCTCCTTTCATTCAGTCAGTAGCTTCAAACATTTCTGGTATATGAATAACATGATGTTTTTCAATGGCAAAAATCAATGAATATTGTAAATGCACAAACAGTAATTTCTCTGGATTGCAAGGTGCAATTCTGAAATTTTTTGCTTTTTCCTGCTCCTCTTAGCATGATAAAGAAGATTCAAAGAGAGTGAGATGCCAGCTACTTTCATTCAGTCAGTAGCTTCAATCATTTCTGGACGTTTTTCAATGGTAAAAATCAATGAATATTGTAAATGCACAAACAGTAATTTCTCCACATTGCAAGGTGCAATTCTGAAATTTTTTGCTTTTTCCTGCTCCTCTTAGCATGATAAAGAAGATTCAAAGAGAGTGAGATGCCAGCTCCTTTCATTCAGTCAGTAGCTTCAAACATTTCTGGTATATGAATAACATGATGTTTTTCAATGGCAAAAATCAATGAATATTGTAAATGCACAAACAGTAATTTCTCCGCATTGCAAGGTGCAATTCTGAAATTTTTTGCTTTTTCCTGCTCCACTTAGCAAGATAAAGAAGATTCAAAGAGAGTGAGATGCCAGCTCCTTTCATTCAGTCAGTAGCTTCAATCATTTCTGGACGTTTTTCAATGGCAAAAATCAATGAATATTGTAAATGCACAAACAGTAATTTCTCCGCATTGCAAGGTGCAATTCTGAAATTTTTTGCTTTTTCCTGCTCCTCTTAGCATGACAAAGAAGATTCAAAGAGAGTAAGATGCCAGCTCCTTTCATTCAGTCAGTAGCTTCTATCATTTCTGGTATATGAATAACATGATGTTTTTCAATGGCAAAAATCAATGAATATTGTAAATGCACAAACAGTAATTTCTCCGCATTGCAAGGTGCAATTCTGAAATTTTTTGCTTTTTCCTGCTCCTCTTAGCATGATAAAGAAGATTCAAAGAGAGTGAGATGCCAGCTCCTTTCATTCAGTCAGTAGCTTCAATCATTTCTGGACGTTTTTCAATGGCAAAAATCAATGAATATTGTAAATGCACAAACAGTAATTTCTCCGCATTGCAAGGTGCAATTCTGAAATTTTTTGCTTTTTCCTGCTCCTCTTAGCATGATAAAGAAGATTCAAAGAGAGTGAGATGCCAGCTCCTTTCATTCAGTCAGTAGCTTCAATCATTTCTGGATGTTTTTCAATGGCAAAAATCAATGAATATTGTAAATGCACAAACTGTAATTTCTCCGCATTGCAAGGTGCAATTCTGAAATTTTTTGCTTTTTCCTGCTCCTCTTAGCATGATAAAGAAGATTCAAAGAGAGTGAGATGCCAGCTCCTTTCATTCAGTCAGTAGCTTCAATCATTTCTGGACGTTTTTCAATGGCAAAAATCAATGAATATTGTAAATGCACAAACAGTAATTTCTCCGCATTGCAAGGTGCAATTCTGAAATTTTTTGCTTTTTCCTGCTCCTCTTAGCATGATAAAGAAGATTCAAAGAGAGTGAGATGCCAGCTCCTTTCATTCAGTCAGTACCTTCAATCATTTCTGGATGTTTTTCAATGGCAAAAATCAATGAATATTGTAAATGCACAAACAGTAATTTCTCCGCATTGCAAGGTGCAATTCTGAAATTTTTTGCTTTTTCCCGCTCCTCTTAGCATGATAAAGAAGATTCAAAGAGAGTGAGGTGCCAGCTCCTTTCATTCAGTCAGTAGCTTCAAACATTTCTGGTATATGAATAACATGTTTTTCAATGGCAAAAATCATTGAATATTGTAAATGCACAAACAGTAATTTCTCCGCATTGCAAGGTGCAATTCTGAAATTTTTTGATTTTTCCTGCTCCTCTTAGCATGATAAAGAAGATTCAAAGAGAGTGAGATGCCAGCTCCTTTCATTCAGTCAGTAGCTTCAATCATTTCTGGACGTTTTTCAATGGCAAAAATCAATGAATATTGTAAATGCACAAACAGTAATTTCTCCGCATTGCAAGGTGCAATTCTGAAATTTTTTGCTTTTTCCTGCTCCTCTTAGCATGATAAAGAAGATTCAAAGAGAGTGAGATACCAGCTCCTTTCATTCAGTCAGTAGCTTCAATCATTTCTGGACGTTTTTCAATGGCAAAAATCAATGAATATTGTAAATGCACAAACAGTAATTTCTCCACATTGCAAGGTGCAATTCTGAAATTTTTTGCTTTTTCCTGCTCCTCTTAGCATGATAAAGAAGATTCAAAGAGAGTGAGATGCCAGCTCCTTTCATTCAGTCAGTAGCTTCAAACATTTCTGGTATATGAATAACATGATGTTTTTCAATGGCAAAAATCAATGAATATTGTAAATGCACAAACAGTAATTTCTCCGCATTGCAAGGTGCAAGTCTGAAATTTTTTGCTTTTTCCTGCTCCTCTTAGCATGATAAAGAAGATTCAAAGAGAGTGAGATGCCAGCTACTTTCATTCAGTCAGTAGCTTCAATCATTTCTGGACGTTTTTCAATGGTAAAAATCAATGAATATTGTAAATGCACAAACAGTAATTTCTCCACATTGCAAGGTGCAATTCTGAAATTTTTTGCTTTTTCCTGCTCCTCTTAGCATGATAAAGAAGATTCAAAGAGAGTGAGATGCCAGCTCCTTTCATTCAGTCAGTAGCTTCAAACATTTCTGGTATATGAATAACATGATGTTTTTCAATGGCAAAAATCAATGAATATTGTAAATGCACAAACAGTAATTTCTCCGCATTGCAAGGTGGAATTCTGAAATTTTTTGCTTTTTCCTGCTCCTCTTAGCACGATAAAGAAGATTCAAAGAGAGTGAGATGCCAGCTCCTTTCATTCAGTCAGTAGCTTCAAACATTTCTGGTATATGAATAACATGATGTTTTTCAATGGCAAAAATCAATGAATATTGTAAATGCACAAAGAGTAATTTCTCCGCATTGCAAGGTGCAATTCTGAAATTTTTTCCTTTTTCCTGCTCCTCTTAGCATGATAAAGAAGATTCAAAGAGAGTGAGATGCCAGCTCCTTTCATTCAGTCAGTAGCTTCAATCATTTCTGGACGTTTTTCAATGGCAAAAATCAATGAATATTGTAAATGCACAAACAGTAATTTCTCCGCATTGCAAGGTGCAATTCTGAAATTTTTTGCTTTTTCCTGCTCCTCTTAGCATGATAAAGAAGATTCAAAGAGAGTGAGATGCCAGCTCCTTTCATTCAGTCAGTAGCTTCAATCATTTCTGGACGTTTTTCAATGGCAAAAATCAATGAATATTGTAAATGCACAAACAGTAATTTCTCCGCATTGCAAGGTGCAATTCTGAAATTTTTTGCTTTTTCCTGCTCCTCTTAGCATGATAAAGAAGATTCAAAGAGAGTGAGATGCCAGCTCCTTTCATTCAGTCAGTAGCTTCAAACATTTCTGGTATATGAATAACATGATGTTTTTCAATGGCAAAAATCAATGAATATTGTAAATGCACAAACAGTAATTTCTCCGCATTGCAAGGTGCAATTCTGAAATTTTTTGCTTTTTCCTGCTCCTCTTAGCATGATAAAGAAGATTCAAAGAGAGTGAGATGCCAGCTCCTTTCATTCAGTCAGTAGCTTCAATCATTTCTGGACGTTTTTCAATGGCAAAAATCAATGAATATTGTAAATGCACAAACAGTAATTTCTCCGCATTGCAAGGTGCAATTCTGAAATTTTTTGCTTTTTCCTGCTCCTCTTAGCATGATAAAGAAGATTCAAAGAGAGTGAGATGCCAGCTCCTTTCATTCAGTCAGTAGCTTCAATCATTTCTGGACGTTTTTCAATGGCAAAAATCAATGAATATTGTAAATGCACAAACAGTAATTTCTCCGCATTGCAAGGTGCAATTCTGAAATTTTTTGCTTTTTCCTGCTCCTCTTAGCATGACAAAGAAGATTCAAAGAGAGTAAGATGCCAGCTCCTTTCATTCAGTCAGTAGCTTCAATCATTTCTGGTATATGAATAACATGATGTTTTTCAATGGCAAAAATCAATGAATATTGTAAATGCACAAACAGTAATTTCTCCGCATTGCAAGGTGCAATTCTGAAATTTTTTGCTTTTTCCTGCTCCTCTTAGCATGATAAAGAAGATTCAAAGAGAGTGAGATGCCAGCTCCTTTCATTCAGTCAGTAGCTTCAATCATTTCTGGACGTTTTTCAATGGCAAAAATCAATGAATATTGTAAATGCACAAACAGTAATTTCTCCGCATTGCAAGGTGCAATTCTGAAATTTTTTGCTTTTTCCTGCTCCTCTTAGCATGATAAAGAAGATTCAAAGAGAGTGAGATGCCAGCTCCTTTCATTCAGTCAGTAGCTTCAATCATTTCTGGACGTTTTTCAATGGCAAAAATCAATGAATATTGTAAATGCACAAACAGTAATTTCTCCGCATTGCAAGGTGCAATTCTGAAATTTTTTGCTTTTTCCTGCTCCTCTTAGCATGATAAAGAAGATTCAAAGAGATTGAGATGCCAGCTCCTTTCATTCAGTCAGTAGCTTCAAACATTTCTGGTATATGAATAACATGATGTTTTTCAATTTCAAAAATCAATGAATATTGTAAAAGCACAAACAGTAATTTCTCCGCATTGCAAGGTGCAATTCTGAAATTTTTTGCTTTTTCATGCTCCACTTAGCATGATAAAGAAGATTCAAAGAGAGTGAGATGCCAGCTCCTTTCATTCAGTCAGTAGCTTCAATCATTTCTGGACGTTTTTCAATGGCAAAAATCAATGAATATTGTAAATGCACAAACAGTAATTTCTCCGCATTGCAAGGTGCAATTCTGAAATTTTTTGCTTTTTCCTGCTCCTCTTAGCATGACAAAGAAGATTCAAAGAGAGTAAGATGCCAGCTCCTTTCATTCAGTCAGTAGCTTCTATCATTTCTGGTATATGAATAACATGATGTTTTTCAATGGCAAAAATCAATGAATATTGTAAATGCACAAACAGTAATTTCTCCGCATTGCAAGGTGCAATTCTGAAATTTTTTGCTTTTTCCTGCTCCTCTTAGCATGATAAAGAAGATTCAAAGAGAGTGAGATGCTAGCTCCTTTCATTCAGTCAGTAGCTTCAATCATTTCTGGACGTTTTTCAATGGCAAAAATCAATGAATATTGTAAATGCACAAACAGTAATTTCTCCGCATTGCAAGGTGCAATTCTGAAATTTTTTGCTTTTTCCTGCTCCTCTTAGCATGATAAAGAAGATTCAAAGAGAGTGAGATGCCAGCTCCTTTCATTCAGTCAGTAGCTTCAATCATTTCTGGATGTTTTTCAATGGCAAAAATCAATCAATATTGTAAATGCACAAACTGTAATTTCTCCGCATTGCAAGGTGCAATTCTGAAATTTTTTGCTTTTTCCTGCTCCTCTTAGCATGATAAAGAAGATTCAAAGAGAGTGAGATGCCAGCTCCTTTCATTCAGTCAGTAGCTTCAATCATTTCTGGACGTTTTTCAATGGCAAAAATCAATGAATATTGTAAATGCACAAACAGTAATTTCTCCGCATTGCAAGGTGCAATTCTGAAATTTTTTGCTTTTTCCTGATCCTCTTAGCATGATAAAGAAGATTCAAAGAGAGTGAGATGCCAGCTCCTTTCATTCAGTCTGTACCTTCAATCATTTCTGGATGTTTTTCAATGGCAAAAATCAATGAATATTGTAAATGCACAAACAGTAATTTCTCCGCATTGCAAGGTGCAATTCTGAAATTTTTTGCTTTTTCCCGCTCCTCTTAGCATGATAAAGAAGATTCAAAGAGAGTGAGGTGCCAGCTCCTTTCATTCAGTCAGTAGCTTCAAACATTTCTGGTATATGAATAACATGTTTTTCAATGGCAAAAATCATTGAATATTGTAAATGCACAAACAGTAATTTCTCCGCATTGCAAGGTGCAATTCTGAAATTTTTTGATTTTTCCTGCTCCTCTTAGCATGATAAAGAAGATTCAAAGAGAGTGAGATGCCAGCTCCTTTCATTCAGTCAGTAGCTTCAATCATTTCTGGACGTTTTTCAATGGCAAAAATCAATGAATATTGTAAATGCACAAACAGTAATTTCTCCGCATTGCAAGGTGCAATTCTGAAATTTTTTGCTTTTTCCTGCTCCTCTTAGCATGATAAAGAAGATTCAAAGAGAGTGAGATGCCAGCTCCTTTCATTCAGTCAGTAGCTTCAATCATTTCTGGACGTTTTTCAATGGCAAAAATCAATGAATATTGTAAATGCACAAACAGTAATTTCTCCACATTGCAAGGTGCAATTCTGAAATTTTTTGCTTTTTCCTGCTCCTCTTAGCATGATAAAGAAGATTCAAAGAGAGTGAGATGCCAGCTCCTTTCATTCAGTCAGTAGCTTCAAACATTTCTGGTATATGAATAACATGATGTTTTTCAATGGCAAAAATCAATGAATATTGTAAATGCACAAACAGTAATTTCTCCGCATTGCAAGGTGCAAGTCTGAAATTTTTTGCTTTTTCCTGCTCCTCTTAGCATGATAAAGAAGATTCAAAGAGAGTGAGATGCCAGCTACTTTCATTCAGTCAGTAGCTTCAATCATTTCTGGACGTTTTTCAATGGTAAAAATCAATGAATATTGTAAATGCACAAACAGTAATTTCTCCACATTGCAAGGTGCAATTCTGAAATTTTTTGCTTTTTCCTGCTCCTCTTAGCATGATAAAGAAGATTCAAAGAGAGTGAGATGCCAGCTCCTTTCATTCAGTCAGTAGCTTCAAACATTTCTGGTATATGAATAACATGATGTTTTTCAATGGCAAAAATCAATGAATATTGTAAATGCACAAACAGTAATTTCTCCGCATTGCAAGGTGCAATTCTGAAATTTTTTGCTTTTTCCTGCTCCTCTTAGCACGATAAAGAAGATTCAAAGAGAGTGAGATGCCAGCTCCTTTCATTCAGTCAGTAGCTTCAAACATTTCTGGTATATGAATAACATGATGTTTTTCAATGGCAAAAATCAATGAATATTGTAAATGCACAAAGAGTAATTTCTCCGCATTGCAAGGTGCAATTCTGAAATTTTTTGCTTTTTCCTGCTCGTCTTAGCATGATAAAGAAGATTCAAAGAGAGTGAGATGCCAGCTCCTTTCATTCAGTCAGTAGCTTCAATCATTTCTGGACGTTTTTCAATGGCAAAAATCAATGAATATTGTAAATGCACAAACAGTAATTTCTCCGCATTGCAAGGTGCAATTCTGAAATTTTTTGCTTTTTCCTGCTCCTCTTAGCATGATAAAGAAGATTCAAAGAGAGTGAGATGCCAGCTCCTTTCATTCAGTCAGTAGCTTCAATCATTTCTGGACGTTTTTCAATGGCAAAAATCAATGAATATTGTAAATGCACAAACAGTAATTTCTCCGAATTGCAAGGTGCAATTCTGAAATTTTTTGCTTTTTCCTGCTCCTCTTAGCATGATAAAGAAGATTCAAAGAGAGTGAGATGCCAGCTCCTTTCATTCAGTCAGTAGCTTCAAACATTTCTGGTATATGAATAACATGATGTTTTTCAATGGCAAAAATCAATGAATATTGTAAATGCACAAACAGTAATTTCTCCGCATTGCAAGGTGCAATTCTGAAATTTTTTGCTTTTTCCTGCTCCTCTTAGCATGATAAAGAAGATTCAAAGAGAGTGAGATGCCAGCTCCTTTCATTCAGTCAGTAGCTTCAATCATTTCTGGACGTTTTTCAATGGCAAAAATCAATGAATATTGTAAATGCACAAACAGTAATTTCTCCGCATTGCAAGGTGCAATTCTGAAATTTTTTGCTTTTTCCTGCTCCTCTTAGCATGATAAAGAAGATTCAAAGAGAGTGAGATGCCAGCTCCTTTCATTCAGTCAGTAGCTTCAATCATTTCTGGACGTTTTTCAATGGCAAAAATCAATGAATATTGTAAATGCACAAACAGTAATTTCTCCGCATTGCAAGGTGCAATTCTGAAATTTTTTGCTTTTTCCTGCTCCTCTTAGCATGACAAAGAAGATTCAAAGAGAGTAAGATGCCAGCTCCTTTCATTCAGTCAGTAGCTTCAATCATTTCTGGTATATGAATAACATGATGTTTTTCAATGGCAAAAATCAATGAATATTGTAAATGCACAAACAGTAATTTCTCCGCATTGCAAGGTGCAATTCTGAAATTTTTTGCTTTTTCCTGCTCCTCTTAGCATGATAAAGAAGATTCAAAGAGAGTGAGATGCCAGCTCCTTTCATTCAGTCAGTAGCTTCAATCATTTCTGGATGTTTTTCAATGGCAAAAATCAATGAATATTGTAAATGCACAAACAGTAATTTCTCCGCATTGCAAGGTGCAATTCTGAAATTTTTTGCTTTTTCCTGCTCCTCTTAGCATGATAAAGAAGATTCAAAGAGAGTGAGATGCCAGCTCCTTTCATTCAGTCAGTAGCTTCAATCATTTCTGGACGTTTTTCAATGGCAAAAATCAATGAATATTGTAAATGCACAAACAGTAATTTCTCCGCATTGCAGGGTGCAATTCTGAAATTTTTTGCTTTTTCCTGCTCCTCTTAGCATGATAAAGAAGATTCAAAGAGATTGAGATGCCAGCTCCTTTCATTCAGTCAGTAGCTTCAAACATTTCTGGTATATGAATAACATGATGTTTTTCAATGGCAAAAATCAATGAATATTGTAAAAGCACAAACAGTAATTTCTCCGCATTGCAAGGTGCAATTCTGAAATTTTTTGCTTTTCCTGCTCCTCTTAGCATGATAAAGAAGATTCAAAGAGAGTGAGATGCCAGCTCCTTTCATTCAGTCAGTAGCTTCAATCATTTCTGGACGTTTTTCAATGGCAAAAATCAATGAATATTGTAAATGCACAAACAGTAATTTCTCCGCATTGCAAGGTGCAATTCTGAAATTTTTTGCTTTTTCCTGCTCCTCTTAGCATGATAAAGAAGATTCAAAGAGAGTGAGATGCCAGCTCCTTTCATTCAGTCAGTAGCTTCAATCATTTCTGGTATATGAATAACATGATGTTTTTCAATGGCAAAAATCAATGAATATTGTAAATGCACAAACAGTAATTTCTCCGCATTGCAAGTTGCAATTCTGAAATTTTTTGCTTTTTCCTGCTCCTCTTAGCATGATAAAGAAGATTCAAAGAGAGTGAGATGCCAGCTCCTTTCATTCAGTCAGTAGCTTCAATCATTTCTGGACGTTTTTCAATGGCAAAAATCAATGAATATTGTAAATGCACAAACAGTAATTTCTCCGCATTGCAAGGTGCAATTCTGAATTTTTTTGCTTTTTCCTGCTCCTCTTAGCATGATAAAGAAGATTCAAAGAGAGTGAGATGCCAGCTCCTTTCATTCAGTCAGTAGCTTCAATCATTTCTGGTATATGAATAACATGATGTTTTTCAATGGCAAAAATCAATGAATATTGTAAATGCACAAACAGTAATTTCTCCGCATTGCAAGTTGCAATTCTGAAATTTTTTGCTTTTTCCTGCTCCTCTTAGCATGATAAAGAAGATTCAAAGAGAGTGAGATGCCAGCTCCTTTCATTCAGTCAGTAGCTTCAATCATTTCTGGACGTTTTTCAATGGCAAAAATCAATGAATATTGTAAATGCACAAACAGTAATTTCTCCGCATTGCAAGGTGCAATTCTGAATTTTTTTGCTTTTTCCTGCTCCTCTTAGCATGATAAAGAAGATTCAAAGAGAGTGAGATGCCAGCTCCTTTCATTCAGTCAGTAGCTTCAAACATTTCTGGTATATGAATAACATGATGTTTTTCAATGGCAAAAATCAATGAATATTGTAAAAGCACAAACAGTAATTTCTCCGCATTGCAAGGTGCAATTCTGAAATTTTTTGCTTTTTCCTGCTCCTCTTAGCATGATAAAGAAGATTCAAAGAGAGTGAGATGCCAGCTCCTTTCATTCAGTCAGTAGCTTCAATCATTTCTGGACGTTTTTCAATGGCAAAAATCAATGAATATTGTAAATGCACAAACAGTAATTTCTCCGCATTGCAAGGTGCAATTCTGAAATTTTTTGCTTTTTCCTGCTCCTCTTAGCATGATAAACAAGATTCAAAGAGAGTGAGATGCCAGCTCCTTTCATTCAGTCAGTAGCTTCAATCCTTTCTGGACGTTTTTCAATGGCAAAAATCAATGAATATTGTAAATGCACAAACAGTAATTTCTCCGCATTGCAAGGTGCAATTCTGAAATTTTTTGCTTTTTCCTGCTCCTCTTAGCATGATAAAGAAGATTCAAAGAGAGTGAGATGCCAGCTCCTTTCATTCAGTCAGTAGCTTCAAACATTTCTGGTATATGAATAACATGATGTTTTTCAATGGCAAAAATCAATGAATATTGTAAAAGCACAAACAGTAATTTCTCCGCATTGCAAGGTGCAATTCTGAAATTTTTTGCTTTTTCCTGCTCCTCTTAGCATGATAAAGAAGATTCAAAGAGAGTGAGATGCCAGCTCCTTTCATTCAGTCAGTAGCTTCAATCATTTCTGGACGTTTTTCAATGGCAAAAATCAATGAATATTGTAAATGCACAAACAGTAATTTCTCCGCATTGCAAGGTGCAATTCTGAAATTTTTTGCTTTTTCCTGCTCCTCTTAGCATGATAAAGAAGATTCAAAGAGAGTGAGATGCCAGCTCCTTTCATTCAGTCAGTAGCTTCAATCATTTCTGGTATATGAATAACATGATGTTTTTCAATGGCAAAAATCAATGAATATTGTAAATGCACAAACAGTAATTTCTCCGCATTGCAAGTTGCAATTCTGAAATTTTTTGCTTTTTCCTGCTCCTCTTAGCATGATAAAGAAGATTCAAAGAGAGTGAGATGCCAGCTCCTTTCATTCAGTCAGTAGCTTCAATCATTTCTGGACGTTTTTCAATGGCAAAAATCAATGAATATTGTAAATGCACAAACAGTAATTTCTCCGCATTGCAAGGTGCAATTCTGAAATTTTTTGCTTTTTCCTGCTCCTCTTAGCATGATAAAGAAGATTCAAAGAGAGTGAGATGCCAGCTCCATTCATTCAGTCAGTAGCTTCAATCATTTCTGGACGTTTTTCAATGGCAAAAATCAATGAATATTGTAAATGCACAAACAGTAATTTCTCCGCATTGCAAGGTGCAATTCTGAAATTTTTTGCTTTTTCCTGCTCCTCTTAGCATGATAAAGAAGATTCAAAGAGAGTGAGATGCCAGCTCCTTTCATTCAGTCAGTAGCTTCAAACATTTCTGGTATATGAATAACATGATGTTTTTCAATGGCAAAAATCAATGAATATTGTAAAAGCACAAACAGTAATTTCTCCGCATTGCAAGGTGCAATTCTGAGATTTTTTGCTTTTTCCTGCTCCTCTTAGCATGATAAAGAAGATTCAAAGAGAGTGAGATGCCAGCTCCTTTCATTCAGTCAGTAGCTTCAATCATTTCTGGACGTTTTTCAATGGCAAAAATCAATGAATATTGTAAATGCACAAACAGTAATTTCTCCGCATTGCAAGGTGCAATTCTGAAATTTTTTGCTTTTTCCTGCTCCTCTTAGCATGATAAAGAAGATTCAAAGAGAGTGAGATGACAGCTCCTTTCATTCAGTCAGTAGCTTCAATCATTTCTGGTATATGAATAACATGATGTTTTTCAATGGCAAAAATCAATGAATATTGTAAATGCACAAACAGTAATTTCTCCACATTGCAAGGTGCAATTCTGAAATTTTTTGCTTTTTCCTGCTCCTCTTAGCATGATAAAGAAGACTCAAAGAGAGTGAGATGCCAGCTCCTTTCATTCAGTCAGTAGCTTCAATCATTTCTGGACGTTTTTCAATGGCAAAAATCAATGAATATTGTAAATGCACAAACAGTAATTTCTCCGCATTGCAAGGTGCAATTCTGAAATTTTTTGCTTTTTCCTGCTCCTCTTAGCATGATAAAGAAGATTCAAAGAGAGCGAGATGCCAGCTCCTTTCATTCAGTCAGTAGCTTCAATCATTTCTGGTATATGAATAACATGATGTTTTTCAATGGCAAAAATCAATGAATATTGTGAATGCACAAACAGTAATTTCTCCGCATTGCAAGGTGCAATTCTGAAATTTTTTGCTTTTTCCTGCTCCTCTTAGCATGATAAAGAAGATTCAAAGAGAGTGAGATGCCAGCTCCTTTCATTCAGTCAGTAGCTTCAATCATTTCTGGACGTTTTTCAATGGCAAAAATCAATGAATATTGTAAATGCACAAACAGTAATTTCTCCGCATTGCAAGGTGCAATTCTGAAATTTTTTGCTTTTTCCTGCTCCTCTTAGCATGATAAAGAAGATTCAAAGAGAGTGAGATGCCAGCTCCTTTCATTCAGTCAGTAGCTTCAATCATTTCTGGACGTTTTTCAATGGCAAAAATCAATGAATATTGTAAATGCACAAACAGTAATTTCTCCGCATTGCAAGGTGCAATTCTGAAATTTTTTGCTTTTTCCTGCTCCTCTTAGCATGATAAAGAAGATTCAAAGAGAGTGAGATGCCAGCTCCTTTCATTCAGTCAGTAGCTTCAATCATTTCTGGTATATGAATAACATGATGTTTTTCAATGGCAAAAATCAATGAATATTGTAAATGCACAAACAGTAATTTCTCCGCATTGCAAGGTGCAATTCTGAAATTTTTTGCTTTTTCCTGCTCCTCTTAGCATGATAAAGAAGATTCAAAGAGAGTGAGATGCCAGCTCCTTTCATTCAGTCAGCAGCTTCAATCATTTCTGGACATTTTTCAATGGCAAAAATCAATGAATATTGTAAATGCACAAACAGTAATTTCTCCGCATTGCAAGGTGCAATTCTGAAATTTTTTGCTTTTTCCTGCTCCTCTTAGCATGATAAAGAAGATTCAAAGAAAGTGAGATGCCAGCTCCTTTCATTCAGTCAGTAGCTTCAAACATTTCTGGTATATGAATAACATGATGTTTTTCAATGGCAAAAATCAATGAATATTGTAAAAGCACAAACAGTAATTTCTCCGCATTGCAAGGTGCAATTCTGAAATTTTTTGCTTTTTCCTGCTCCTCTTAGCATGATAAAGAAGATTCAAAGAGAGTGAGATGCCAGCTCCTTTCATTCAGTCAGTAGCTTCAATCATTTCTGGACGTTTTTCAATGGCAAAAATCAATGAATATTGTAAATGCACAAACAGTAATTTCTCCACATTGCAAGGTGCAATTCTGAAATTTTTTGCTTTTTCCTGCTCCTCTTAGCATGATAAAGAAGATTCAAAGAGAGTGAGATGCCAGCTCCTTTCATTCAGTCAGTAGCTTCAATCATTTCTGGTATATAAATAACATGATGTTTTTCAATGGCCAAAATCAATGAATATTGTAAATGCACAAACAGTAATTTCTCCGCATTGCAAGTTGCAATTCTGAAATTTTTTGCTTTTTCCTGCTCCTCTTAGCATGATAAAGAAGATTCAAAGAGAGTGAGATGCCAGCTCCTTTCATTCAGTCAGTAGCTTCAATTATTTCTGGACGTTTTTCAATGGCAAAAATCAATGAATATTGTAAATGCACAAACAGTAATTTCTCCGCATTGCAAGGTGCAATTCTGAAATTTTTGGCTTTTTCCTGCTCCTCTTAGCATGATAAAGAAGATTCAAAGAGAGTGAGATGCCAGCTCCTTTCATTCAGTCAGTAGCTTCAATCATTTCTGGATGTTTTTCAATGGCAAAAATCAATGAATATTGTAAATGCACAAACAGTAATTTCTCCGCATTGCAAGGTGCAATTCTGAATTTTTTTGCTTTTTCCTGCTCCTCTTAGCATGATAAAGAAGATTCAAAGAGAGTGAGATGCCAGCTCCTTTCATTCAGTCAGTAGCTTCAATCATTTCTGGACGTTTTTCAATGGCAAAAATCAATGAATATTGTAAATGCACAAACAGTAATTTCTCCGCATTGCAAGGTGCAATTCTGAATTTTTTTGCTTTTTCCTGCTCCTCTTAGCATGATAAAGAAGATTCAAAGAGAGTGAGATGCCAGCTCCTTTCATTCAGTCAGTAGCTTCAAACATTTCTGGTATATGAATAACATGATGTTTTTCAATGGCAAAAATCAATGAATATTGTAAAAGCACAAACAGTAATTTCTCCGCATTGCAAGGTGCAATTCTGAAATTTTTTGCTTTTTCCTGCTCCTCTTAGCATGATAAAGAAGATTCAAAGAGAGTGAGATGCCAGCTCCTTTCATTCAGTCAGTAGCTTCAATCATTTCTGGACGTTTTTCAATGGCAAAAATCAATGAATATTGTAAATGCACAAACAGTAATTTCTCCGCATTGCAAGGTGCAATTCTGAATTTTTTTGCTTTTTCCTGCTCCTCTTAGCATGATAAAGAAGATTCAAAGAGAGTGAGATGCCAGCTCCTTTCATTCAGTCAGTAGCTTCAAACATTTCTGGTATATGAATAACATGATGTTTTTCAATGGCAAAAATCAATGAATATTGTAAAAGCACAAACAGTAATTTCTCCGCATTGCAAGGTGCAATTCTGAAATTTTTTGCTTTTTCCTGCTCCTCTTAGCATGATAAAGAAGATTCAAAGAGAGTGAGATGCCAGCTCCTTTCATTCAGTCAGTAGCTTCAATCATTTCTGGACGTTTTTCAATGGCAAAAATCAATGAATATTGTAAATGCACAAACAGTAATTTCTCCGCATTGCAAGGTGCAATTCTGAAATTTTTTGCTTTTTCCTGCTCCTCTTAGCATGATAAAGAAGATTCAAAGAGAGTGAGATGACAGCTCCTTTCATTCAGTCAGTAGCTTCAATCATTTCTGGTATATGAATAACATGATGTTTTTCAATGGCAAAAATCAATGAATATTGTAAATGCACAAACAGTAATTTCTCCACATTGCAAGGTGCAATTCTGAAATTTTTTGCTTTTTCCTGCTCCTCTTAGCATGATAAAGAAGATTCAAAGAGAGTGAGATGCCAGCTCCTTTCATTCAGTCAGTAGCTTCAATCATTTCTGGACGTTTTTCAATGGCAAAAATCAATGAATATTGTAAATGCACAAACAGTAATTTCTCCGCATTGCAAGGTGCAATTCTGAAATTTTTTGCTTTTTCCTGCTCCTCTTAGCATGATAAAGAAGATTCAAAGAGAGCGAGATGCCAGCTCCTTTCATTCAGTCAGTAGCTTCAATCATTTCTGGTATATGAATAACATGATGTTTTTCAATGGCAAAAATCAATGAATATTGTAAATGCACAAACAGTAATTTCTCCGCATTGCAAGGTGCAATTCTGAAATTTTTTGCTTTTTCCTGCTCCTCTTAGCATGATAAAGAAGATTCAAAGAGAGTGAGATGCCAGCTCCTTTCATTCAGTCAGTAGCTTCAATCATTTCTGGACGTTTTTCAATGGCAAAAATCAATGAATATTGTAAATGCACAAACAGTAATTTCTCCGCATTGCAAGGTGCAATTCTGAAATTTTTTGCTTTTTCCTGCTCCTCTTAGCATGATAAAGAAGATTCAAAGAGAGTGAGATGCCAGCTCCTTTCATTCAGTCAGTAGCTTCAATCATTTCTGGACGTTTTTCAATGGCAAAAATCAATGAATATTGTAAATGCACAAACAGTAATTTCTCCGCATTGCAAGGTGCAATTCTGAAATTTTTTGCTTTTTCCTGCTCCTCTTAGCATGATAAAGAAGATTCAAAGAGAGCGAGATGCCAGCTCCTTTCATTCAGTCAGTAGCTTCAATCATTTCTGGTATATGAATAACATGATGTTTTTCAATGGCAAAAATCAATGAATATTGTGAATGCACAAACAGTAATTTCTCCGCATTGCAAGGTGCAATTCTGAAATTTTTTGCTTTTTCCTGCTCCTCTTAGCATGATAAAGAAGATTCAAAGAGAGTGAGATGCCAGCTCCTTTCATTCAGTCAGTAGCTTCAATCATTTCTGGACGTTTTTCAATGGCAAAAATCAATGAATATTGTAAATGCACAAACAGTAATTTCTCCGCATTGCAAGGTGCAATTCTGAAATTTTTTGCTTTTTCCTGCTCCTCTTAGCATGATAAAGAAGATTCAAAGAGAGTGAGATGCCAGCTCCTTTCATTCAGTCAGTAGCTTCAATCATTTCTGGACGTTTTTCAATGGCAAAAATCAATGAATATTGTAAATGCACAAACAGTAATTTCTCCGCATTGCAAGGTGCAATTCTGAAATTTTTTGCTTTTTCCTGCTCCTCTTAGCATGATAAAGAAGATTCAAAGAGAGTGAGATGCCAGCTCCTTTCATTCAGTCAGTAGCTTCAATCATTTCTGGTATATGAATAACATGATGTTTTTCAATGGCAAAAATCAATGAATATTGTAAATGCACAAACAGTAATTTCTCCGCATTGCAAGGTGCAATTCTGAAATTTTTTGCTTTTTCCTGCTCCTCTTAGCATGATAAAGAAGATTCAAAGAGAGTGAGATGCCAGCTCCTTTCATTCAGTCAGCAGCTTCAATCATTTCTGGACATTTTTCAATGGCAAAAATCAATGAATATTGTAAATGCACAAACAGTAATTTCTCCGCATTGCAAGGTGCAATTCTGAAATTTTTTGCTTTTTCCTGCTCCTCTTAGCATGATAAAGAAGATTCAAAGAAAGTGAGATGCCAGCTCCTTTCATTCAGTCAGTAGCTTCAAACATTTCTGGTATATGAATAACATGATGTTTTTCAATGGCAAAAATCAATGAATATTGTAAAAGCACAAACAGTAATTTCTCCGCATTGCAAGGTGCAATTCTGAAATTTTTTGCTTTTTCCTGCTCCTCTTAGCATGATAAAGAAGATTCAAAGAGAGTGAGATGCCAGCTCCTTTCATTCAGTCAGTAGCTTCAATCATTTCTGGACGTTTTTCAATGGCAAAAATCAATGAATATTGTAAATGCACAAACAGTAATTTCTCCGCATTGCAAGGTGCAATTCTGAAATTTTTTGCTTTTTCCTGCTCCTCTTAGCATGATAAAGAAGATTCAAAGAGAGTGAGATGCCAGCTCCTTTCATTCAGTCAGTAGCTTCAATCATTTCTGGTATATAAATAACATGATGTTTTTCAATGGCAAAAATCAATGAATATTGTAAATGCACAAACAGTAATTTCTCCGCATTGCAAGTTGCAATTCTGAAATTTTTTGCTTTTTCCTGCTCCTCTTAGCATGATAAAGAAGATTCAAAGAGAGTGAGATGCCAGCTCCTTTCATTCAGTCAGTAGCTTCAATTATTTCTGGACGTTTTTCAATGGCAAAAATCAATGAATATTGTAAATGCACAAACAGTAATTTCTCCGCATTGCAAGGTGCAATTCTGAAATTTTTGGCTTTTTCCTGCTCCTCTTAGCATGATAAAGAAGATTCAAAGAGAGTGAGATGCCAGCTCCTTTCATTCAGTCAGTAGCTTCAATCATTTCTGGATGTTTTTCAATGGCAAAAATCAATGAATATTGTAAATGCACAAACAGTAATTTCTCCGCATTGCAAGGTGCAATTCTGAATTTTTTTGCTTTTTCCTGCTCCTCTTAGCATGATAAAGAAGATTCAAAGAGAGTGAGATGCCAGCTCCTTTCATTCAGTCAGTAGCTTCAATCATTTCTGGACGTTTTTCAATGGCAAAAATCAATGAATATTGTAAATGCACAAACAGTAATTTCTCCGCATTGCAAGGTGCAATTCTGAATTTTTTTGCTTTTTCCTGCTCCTCTTAGCATGATAAAGAAGATTCAAAGAGAGTGAGATGCCAGCTCCTTTCATTCAGTCAGTAGCTTCAAACATTTCTGGTATATGAATAACATGATGTTTTTCAATGGCAAAAATCAATGAATATTGTAAAAGCACAAACAGTAATTTCTCCGCATTGCAAGGTGCAATTCTGAAATTTTTTGCTTTTTCCTGCTCCTCTTAGCATGATAAAGAAGATTCAAAGAGAGTGAGATGCCAGCTCCTTTCATTCAGTCAGTAGCTTCAATCATTTCTGGACGTTTTTCAATGGCAAAAATCAATGAATATTGTAAATGCACAAACAGTAATTTCTCCGCATTGCAAGGTGCAATTCTGAATTTTTTTGCTTTTTCCTGCTCCTCTTAGCATGATAAAGAAGATTCAAAGAGAGTGAGATGCCAGCTCCTTTCATTCAGTCAGTAGCTTCAAACATTTCTGGTATATGAATAACATGATGTTTTTCAATGGCAAAAATCAATGAATATTGTAAAAGCACAAACAGTAATTTCTCCGCATTGCAAGGTGCAATTCTGAAATTTTTTGCTTTTTCCTGCTCCTCTTAGCATGATAAAGAAGATTCAAAGAGAGTGAGATGCCAGCTCCTTTCATTCAGTCAGTAGCTTCAATCATTTCTGGACGTTTTTCAATGGCAAAAATCAATGAATATTGTAAATGCACAAACAGTAATTTCTCCGCATTGCAAGGTGCAATTCTGAAATTTTTTGCTTTTTCCTGCTCCTCTTAGCATGATAAAGAAGATTCAAAGAGAGTGAGATGACAGCTCCTTTCATTCAGTCAGTAGCTTCAATCATTTCTGGTATATGAATAACATGATGTTTTTCAATGGCAAAAATCAATGAATATTGTAAATGCACAAACAGTAATTTCTCCACATTGCAAGGTGCAATTCTGAAATTTTTTGCTTTTTCCTGCTCCTCTTAGCATGATAAAGAAGATTCAAAGAGAGTGAGATGCCAGCTCCTTTCATTCAGTCAGTAGCTTCAATCATTTCTGGACGTTTTTCAATGGCAAAAATCAATGAATATTGTAAATGCACAAACAGTAATTTCTCCGCATTGCAAGGTGCAATTCTGAAATTTTTTGCTTTTTCCTGCTCCTCTTAGCATGATAAAGAAGATTCAAAGAGAGCGAGATGCCAGCTCCTTTCATTCAGTCAGTAGCTTCAATCATTTCTGGTATATGAATAACATGATGTTTTTCAATGGCAAAAATCAATGAATATTGTAAATGCACAAACAGTAATTTCTCCGCATTGCAAGGTGCAATTCTGAAATTTTTTGCTTTTTCCTGCTCCTCTTAGCATGATAAAGAAGATTCAAAGAGAGTGAGATGCCAGCTCCTTTCATTCAGTCAGTAGCTTCAATCATTTCTGGACGTTTTTCAATGGCAAAAATCAATGAATATTGTAAATGCACAAACAGTAATTTCTCCGCATTGCAAGGTGCAATTCTGAAATTTTTTGCTTTTTCCTGCTCCTCTTAGCATGATAAAGAAGATTCAAAGAGAGTGAGATGCCAGCTCCTTTCATTCAGTCAGTAGCTTCAATCATTTCTGGACGTTTTTCAATGGCAAAAATCAATGAATATTGTAAATGCACAAACAGTAATTTCTCCGCATTGCAAGGTGCAATTCTGAAATTTTTTGCTTTTTCCTGCTCCTCTTAGCATGATAAAGAAGATTCAAAGAGAGTGAGATGCCAGCTCCTTTCATTCAGTCAGTAGCTTCAATCATTTCTGGTATATGAATAACATGATGTTTTTCAATGGCAAAAATCAATGAATATTGTAAATGCACAAACAGCAATTTCTCCGCATTGCAAGGTGCAATTCTGAAATTTTTTGCTTTTTCCTGCTCCTCTTAGCATGATAAAGAAGATTCAAAGAGAGTGAGATGCCAGCTCCTTTCATTCAGTCAGCAGCTTCAATCATTTCTGGACATTTTTCAATGGCAAAAATCAATGAATATTGTAAAATGCACAAACAGTAATTTCTCCGCATTGCAAGGTGCAATTCTGAAATTTTTTGCTTTTTCCTGCTCCTCTTAGCATGATAAAGAAGATTCAAAGAAAGTGAGATGCCAGCTCCTTTCATTCAGTCAGTAGCTTCAAACATTTCTGGTATATGAATAACATGATGTTTTTCAATGGCAAAAATCAATGAATATTGTAAAAGCACAAACAGTAATTTCTCCGCATTGCAAGGTGCAATTCTGAAATTTTTTGCTTTTTCCTGCTCCTCTTAGCATGATAAAGAAGATTCAAAGAGAGTGAGATGCCAGCTCCTTTCATTCAGTCAGTAGCTTCAATCATTTCTGGACGTTTTTCAATGGCAAAAATCAATGAATATTGTAAATGCACAAACAGTAATTTCTCCGCATTGCAAGGTGCAATTCTGAAATTTTTTGCTTTTTCCTGCTCCTCTTAGCATGATAAAGAAGATTCAAAGAGAGTGAGATGCCAGCTCCTTTCATTCAGTCAGTAGCTTCAATCATTTCTGGTATATAAATAACATGATGTTTTTCAATGGCAAAAATCAATGAATATTGTAAATGCACAAACAGTAATTTCTCCGCATTGCAAGTTGCAATTCTGAAATTTTTTGCTTTTTCCTGCTCCTCTTAGCATGATAAAGAAGATTCAAAGAGAGTGAGATGCCAGCTCCTTTCATTCAGTCAGTAGCTTCAATTATTTCTGGACGTTTTTCAATGGCAAAAATCAATGAATATTGTAAATGCACAAACAGTAATTTCTCCGCATTGCAAGGTGCAATTCTGAAATTTTTGGCTTTTTCCTGCTCCTCTTAGCATGATAAAGAAGATTCAAAGAGAGTGAGATGCCAGCTCCTTTCATTCAGTCAGTAGCTTCAATCATTTCTGGATGTTTTTCAATGGCAAAAATCAATGAATATTGTAAATGCACAAACAGTAATTTCTCCGCATTGCAAGGTGCAATTCTGAAATTTTTTGCTTTTTCCTGCTCCTCTTAGCATGATAAAGAAGATTCAAAGAGAGTGAGATGCCAGCTCCTTTCATTCAGTCAGTAGCTTCAATCATTTCTGGACGTTTTTCAATGGCAAAAATCAATGAATATTGTAAATGCACAAACAGTAATTTCTCCGCATTGCAAGGTGCAATTCTGAAATTTTTTGCTTTTTCCTGCTCCTCTTAGCATGATAAAGAAGATTCAAAGAGAGTGAGATGCCAGCTCCTTTCATTCAGTCAGCAGCTTCAATCATTTCTGGACATTTTTCAATGGCAAAAATCAATGAATATTGTAAATGCACAAACAGTAATTTCTCCGCATTGCAAGGTGCAATTCTGAAATTTTTTGCTTTTTCCTGCTCCTCTTAGCATGATAAAGAAGATTCAAAGAAAGTGAGATGCCAGCTCCTTTCATTCAGTCAGTAGCTTCAAACATTTCTGGTATATGAATAACATGATGTTTTTCAATGGCAAAAATCAATGAATATTGTAAAAGCACAAACAGTAATTTCTCCGCATTGCAAGGTGCAATTCTGAAATTTTTTGCTTTTTCCTGCTCCTCTTAGCATGATAAAGAAGATTCAAAGAGAGTGAGATGCCAGCTCCTTTCATTCAGTCAGTAGCTTCAATCATTTCTGGACGTTTTTCAATGGCAAAAATCAATGAATATTGTAAATGCACAAACAGTAATTTCTCCGCATTGCAAGGTGCAATTCTGAAATTTTTTGCTTTTTCCTGCTCCTCTTAGCATGATAAAGAAGATTCAAAGAGAGTGAGATGCCAGCTCCTTTCATTCAGTCAGTAGCTTCAATCATTTCTGGTATATGAATAACATGATGTTTTTCAATGGCAAAAATCAATGAATATTGTAAATGCACAAACAGTAATTTCTCCGCATTGCAAGTTGCAATTCTGAAATTTTTTGCTTTTTCCTGCTCCTCTTAGCATGATAAAGAAGATTCAAAGAGAGTGAGATGCCAGCTCCTTTCATTCAGTCAGTAGCTTCAATCATTTCTGGACGTTTTTCAATGGCAAAAATCAATGAATATTGTAAATGCACAAACAGTAATTTCTCCGCATTGCAAGGTGCAATTCTGAAATTTTTTGCTTTTTCCTGCTCCTCTTAGCATGATAAAGAAGATTCAAAGAGAGTGAGATGCCAGCTCCATTCATTCAGTCAGTAGCTTCAATCATTTCTGGACGTTTTTCAATGGCAAAAATCAATGAATATTGTAAATGCACAAACAGTAATTTCTCCGCATTGCAAGGTGCAATTCTGAAATTTTTTGCTTTTTCCTGCTCCTCTTAGCATGATAAAGAAGATTCAAAGAGAGTGAGATGCCAGCTCCTTTCATTCAGTCAGTAGCTTCAAACATTTCTGGTATATGAATAACATGATGTTTTTCAATGGCAAAAATCAATGAATATTGTAAAAGCACAAACAGTAATTTCTCCGCATTGCAAGGTGCAATTCTGAAATTTTTTGCTTTTTCCTGCTCCTCTTAGCATGATAAAGAAGATTCAAAGAGAGTGAGATGCCAGCTCCTTTCATTCAGTCAGTAGCTTCAATCATTTCTGGACGTTTTTCAATGGCAAAAATCAATGAATATTGTAAATGCACAAACAGTAATTTCTCCGCATTGCAAGGTGCAATTCTGAAATTTTTTGCTTTTTCCTGCTCCTCTTAGCATGATAAAGAAGATTCAAAGAGAGTGAGATGACAGCTCCTTTCATTCAGTCAGTAGCTTCAATCATTTCTGGTATATGAATAACATGATGTTTTTCAATGGCAAAAATCAATGAATATTGTAAATGCACAAACAGTAATTTCTCCACATTGCAAGGTGCAATTCTGAAATTTTTTGCTTTTTCCTGCTCCTCTTAGCATGATAAAGAAGATTCAAAGAGAGTGAGATGCCAGCTCCTTTCATTCAGTCAGTAGCTTCAATCATTTCTGGACGTTTTTCAATGGCAAAAATCAATGAATATTGTAAATGCACAAACAGTAATTTCTCCGCATTGCAAGGTGCAATTCTGAAATTTTTTGCTTTTTCCTGCTCCTCTTAGCATGATAAAGAAGATTCAAAGAGAGCGAGATGCCAGCTCCTTTCATTCAGTCAGTAGCTTCAATCATTTCTGGTATATGAATAACATGATGTTTTTCAATGGCAAAAATGAATGAATATTGTAAATGCACAAACAGTAATTTCTCCGCATTGCAAGGTGCAATTCTGAAATTTTTTCTTTTTCCTGCTCCTCTTAGCATGATAAAGAAGATTCAAAGAGAGTGAGATGCCAGCTCCTTTCATTCAGTCAGTAGCTTCAATCATTTCTGGACGTTTTTCAATGGCAAAAATCAATGAATATTGTAAATGCACAAACAGTAATTTCTCCGCATTGCAAGGTGCAATTCTGAAATTTTTTGCTTTTTCCTGCTCCTCTTAGCATGATAAAGAAGATTCAAAGAGAGTGAGATGCCAGCTCCTTTCATTCAGTCAGTAGCTTCAATCATTTCTGGACGTTTTTCAATGGCAAAAATCAATGAATATTGTAAATGCACAAACAGTAATTTCTCCGCATTGCAAGGTGCAATTCTGAAATTTTTTGCTTTTTCCTGCTCCTCTTAGCATGATAAAGAAGATTCAAAGAGAGTGAGATGCCAGCTCCTTTCATTCAGTCAGTAGCTTCAATCATTTCTGGTATATGAATAACATGATGTTTTTCAATGGCAAAAATCAATGAATATTGTAAATGCACAAACAGCAATTTCTCCGCATTGCAAGGTGCAATTCTGAAATTTTTTGCTTTTTCCTGCTCCTCTTAGCATGATAAAGAAGATTCAAAGAGAGTGAGATGCCAGCTCCTTTCATTCAGTCAGCAGCTTCAATCATTTCTGGACATTTTTCAATGGCAAAAATCAATGAATATTGTAAATGCACAAACAGTAATTTCTCCGCATTGCAAGGTGCAATTCTGAAATTTTTTGCTTTTTCCTGCTCCTCTTAGCATGATAAAGAAGATTCAAAGAAAGTGAGATGCCAGCTCCTTTCATTCAGTCAGTAGCTTCAAACATTTCTGGTATATGAATAACATGATGTTTTTCAATGGCAAAAATCAATGAATATTGTAAAAGCACAAACAGTAATTTCTCCGCATTGCAAGGTGCAATTCTGAAATTTTTTGCTTTTTCCTGCTCCTCTTAGCATGATAAAGAAGATTCAAAGAGAGTGAGATGCCAGCTCCTTTCATTCAGTCAGTAGCTTCAATCATTTCTGGACGTTTTTCAATGGCAAAAATCAATGAATATTGTAAATGCACAAACAGTAATTTCTCCGCATTGCAAGGTGCAATTCTGAAATTTTTTGCTTTTTCCTGCTCCTCTTAGCATGATAAAGAAGATTCAAAGAGAGCGAGATGCCAGCTCCTTTCATTCAGTCAGTAGCTTCAATCATTTCTGGTATATGAATAACATGATGTTTTTCAATGGCAAAAATCAATGAATATTGTAAATGCACAAACAGTAATTTCTCCGCATTGCAAGGTGCAATTCTGAAATTTTTTGCTTTTTCCTGCTCCTCTTAGCATGATAAAGAAGATTCAAAGAGAGTGAGATGCCAGCTCCTTTCATTCAGTCAGTAGCTTCAATCATTTCTGGACGTTTTTCAATGGCAAAAATCAATGAATATTGTAAATGCACAAACAGTAATTTCTCCGCATTGCAAGGTGCAATTCTGAAATTTTTTGCTTTTTCCTGCTCCTCTTAGCATGATAAAGAAGATTCAAAGAGAGTGAGATGCCAGCTCCTTTCATTCAGTCAGTAGCTTCAATCATTTCTGGACGTTTTTCAATGGCAAAAATCAATGAATATTGTAAATGCACAAACAGTAATTTCTCCGCATTGCAAGGTGCAATTCTGAAATTTTTTGCTTTTTCCTGCTCCTC
This sequence comes from Phyllobates terribilis, assembly GCF_046119375.1. NCBI lineage: Eukaryota > Metazoa > Chordata > Amphibia > Anura > Dendrobatidae > Phyllobates > Phyllobates terribilis. Next base: position 100,209 of record NW_027364068.1, read on the forward strand.
TTAGCATGATAAAGAAGATTCAAAGAGAGTGAGATGCCAGCTCCTTTCATTCAGTCAGTAGCTTCAATCATTTCTGGTATATGAATAACATGATGTTTTTCAATGGCAAAAATCAATGAATATTGTAAATGCACAAACAGCAATTTCTCCGCATTGCAAGGTGCAATTCTGAAATTTTTTGCTTTTTCCTGCTCCTCTTAGCATGATAAAGAAGATTCAAAGAGAGTGAGATGCCAGCTCCTTTCATTCAGTCAGCAGCTTCAATCATTTCTGGACATTTTTCAATGGCAAAAATCAATGAATATTGTAAATGCACAAACAGTAATTTCTCCGCATTGCAAGGTGCAATTCTGAAATTTTTTGCTTTTTCCTGCTCCTCTTAGCATGATAAAGAAGATTCAAAGAAAGTGAGATGCCAGCTCCTTTCATTCAGTCAGTAGCTTCAATCATTTCTGGTATATGAATAACATGATGTTTTTCAATGGCAAAAATCAATGAATATTGTAAATGCACAAACAGCAATTTCTCCGCATTGCAAGGTGCAATTCTGAAATTTTTTGCTTTTTCCTGCTCCTCTTAGCATGATAAAGAAGATTCAAAGAGAGTGAGATGCCAGCTCCTTTCATTCAGTCAGCAGCTTCAATCATTTCTGGACATTTTTCAATGGCAAAAATCAATGAATATTGTAAATGCACAAACAGTAATTTCTCCGCATTGCAAGGTGCAATTCTGAAATTTTTTGCTTTTTCCTGCTCCTCTTAGCATGATAAAGAAGATTCAAAGAAAGTGAGATGCCAGCTCCTTTCATTCAGTCAGTAGCTTCAAACATTTCTGGTATATGAATAACATGATGTTTTTCAATGGCAAAAATCAATGAATATTGTAAAAGCACAAACAGTAATTTCTCCGCATTGCAAGGTGCAATTCTGAAATTTTTTGCTTTTTCCTGCTCCTCTTAGCATGATAAAGAAGATTCAAAGAGAGTGAGATGCCAGCTCCTTTCATTCAGTCAGTAGCTTCAATCATTTCTGGTATATAAATAACATGATGTTTTTCAATGGCAAAAATCAATGAATATTGTAAATGCACAAACAGTAATTTCTCCGCATTGCAAGTTCAATTCTGAAATTTTTTGCTTTTTCCTGCTCCTCTTAGCATGATAAAGAAGATTCAAAGAGAGTGAGATGCCAGCTCCTTTCATTCAGTCAGTAGCTTCAATTATTTCTGGACGTTTTTCAATGGCAAAAATCAATGAATATTGTAAATGCACAAACAGTAATTTCTCCGCATTGCAAGGTGCAATTCTGAAATTTTTGGCTTTTTCCTGCTCCTCTTAGCATGATAAAGAAGATTCAAAGAGAGTGAGATGCCAGCTCCTTTCATTCAGTCAGTAGCTTCAATCATTTCTGGATGTTTTTCAATGGCAAAAATCAATGAATATTGTAAATGCACAAACAGTAATTTCTCCGCATTGCAAGGTGCAATTCTGAAATTTTTTGCTTTTTCCTGCTCCTCTTAGCATGATAAAGAAGATTCAAAGAGAGTGAGATGCCAGCTCCTTTCATTCAGTCAGTAGCTTCAATCATTTCTGGACGTTTTTCAATGGCAAAAATCAATGAATATTGTAAATGCACAAACAGTAATTTCTCCGCATTGCAAGGTGCAATTCTGAATTTTTTTGCTTTTTCCTGCTCCTCTTAGCATGATAAAGAAGATTCAAAGAGAGTGAGATGCCAGCTCCTTTCATTCAGTCAGTAGCTTCAAACATTTCTGGTATATGAATAACATGATGTTTTTCAATGGCAAAAATCAATGAATATTGTAAAAGCACAAACAGTAATTTCTCCGCATTGCAAGGTGCAATTCTGAAATTTTTTGCTTTTTCCTGCTCCTCTTAGCATGATAAAGAAGATTCAAAGAGAGTGAGATGCCAGCTCCTTTCATTCAGTCAGTAGCTTCAATCATTTCTGGACGTTTTTCAATGGCAAAAATCAATGAATATTGTAAATGCACAAACAGTAATTTCTCCGCATTGCAAGGTGCAATTCTGAAATTTTTTGCTTTTTCCTGCTCCTCTTAGCATGATAAAGAAGATTCAAAGAGAGTGAGATGCCAGCTCCTTTCATTCAGTCAGTAGCTTCAATCATTTCTGGTATATAAATAACATGATGTTTTTCAATGGCAAAAATCAATGAATATTGTAAATGCACAAACAGTAATTTCTCCGCATTGCAAGTTGCAATTCTGAAATTTTTTGCTTTTTCCTGCTCCTCTTAGCATGATAAAGAAGATTCAAAGAGAGTGAGATGCCAGCTCCTTTCATTCAGTCAGTAGCTTCAATCATTTCTGGACGTTTTTCAATGGCAAAAATCAATGAATATTGTAAATGCACAAACAGTAATTTCTCCGCATTGCAAGGTGCAATTCTGAAATTTTTTGCTTTTTCCTGCTCCTCTTAGCATGATAAAGAAGATTCAAAGAGAGTGAGATGCCAGCTCCATTCATTCAGTCAGTAGCTTCAATCATTTCTGGACGTTTTTCAATGGCAAAAATCAATGAATATTGTAAATGCACAAACAGTAATTTCTCCGCATTGCAAGGTGCAATTCTGAAATTTTTTGCTTTTTCCTGCTCCTCTTAGCATGATAAAGAAGATTCAAAGAGAGTGAGATGCCAGCTCCTTTCATTCAGTCAGTAGCTTCAAACATTTCTGGTATATGAATAACATGATGTTTTTCAATGGCAAAAATCAATGAATATTGTAAAAGCACAAACAGTAATTTCTCCGCATTGCAAGGTGCAATTCTGAAATTTTTTGCTTTTTCCTGCTCCTCTTAGCATGATAAAGAAGATTCAAAGAGAGTGAGATGCCAGCTCCTTTCATTCAGTCAGTAGCTTCAATCATTTCTGGACGTTTTTCAATGGCAAAAATCAATGAATATTGTAAATGCACAAACAGTAATTTCTCCGCATTGCAAGGTGCAATTCTGAAATTTTTTGCTTTTTCCTGCTCCTCTTAGCATGATAAAGAAGATTCAAAGAGAGTGAGATGACAGCTCCTTTCATTCAGTCAGTAGCTTCAATCATTTCTGGTATATGAATAACATGATGTTTTTCAATGGCAAAAATCAATGAATATTGTAAATGCACAAACAGTAATTTCTCCACATTGCAAGGTGCAATTCTGAAATTTTTTGCTTTTTCCTGCTCCTCTTAGCATGATAAAGAAGATTCAAAGAGAGTGAGATGCCAGCTCCTTTCATTCAGTCAGTAGCTTCAATCATTTCTGGACGTTTTTCAATGGCAAAAATCAATGAATATTGTAAATGCACAAACAGTAATTTCTCCGCATTGCAAGGTGCAATTCTGAAATTTTTTGCTTTTTCCTGCTCCTCTTAGCATGATAAAGAAGATTCAAAGAGAGCGAGATGCCAGCTCCTTTCATTCAGTCAGTAGCTTCAATCATTTCTGGTATATGAATAACATGATGTTTTTCAATGGCAAAAATCAATGAATATTGTAAATGCACAAACAGTAATTTCTCCGCATTGCAAGGTGCAATTCTGAAATTTTTTGCTTTTTCCTGCTCCTCTTAGCATGATAAAGAAGATTCAAAGAGAGTGAGATGCCAGCTCCTTTCATTCAGTCAGTAGCTTCAATCATTTCTGGACGTTTTTCAATGGCAAAAATCAATGAATATTGTAAATGCACAAACAGTAATTTCTCCGCATTGCAAGGTGCAATTCTGAAATTTTTTGCTTTTTCCTGCTCCTCTTAGCATGATAAAGAAGATTCAAAGAGAGTGAGATGCCAGCTCCTTTCATTCAGTCAGTAGCTTCAATCATTTCTGGACGTTTTTCAATGGCAAAAATCAATGAATATTGTAAATGCACAAACAGTAATTTCTCCGCATTGCAAGGTGCAATTCTGAAATTTTTTGCTTTTTCCTGCTCCTCTTAGCATGATAAAGAAGATTCAAAGAGAGTGAGATGCCAGCTCCTTTCATTCAGTCAGTAGCTTCAATCATTTCTGGTATATGAATAACATGATGTTTTTCAATGGCAAAAATCAATGAATATTGTAAATGCACAAACAGCAATTTCTCCGCATTGCAAGGTGCAATTCTGAAATTTTTTGCTTTTTCCTGCTCCTCTTAGCATGATAAAGAAGATTCAAAGAGAGTGAGATGCCAGCTCCTTTCATTCAGTCAGCAGCTTCAATCATTTCTGGACATTTTTCAATGGCAAAAATCAATGAATATTGTAAATGCACAAACAGTAATTTCTCCGCATTGCAAGGTGCAATTCTGAAATTTTTTGCTTTTTCCTGCTCCTCTTAGCATGATAAAGAAGATTCAAAGAAAGTGAGATGCCAGCTCCTTTCATTCAGTCAGTAGCTTCAAACATTTCTGGTATATGAATAACATGATGTTTTTCAATGGCAAAAATCAATGAATATTGTAAAAGCACAAACAGTAATTTCTCCGCATTGCAAGGTGCAATTCTGAAATTTTTTGCTTTTTCCTGCTCCTCTTAGCATGATAAAGAAGATTCAAAGAGAGTGAGATGCCAGCTCCTTTCATTCAGTCAGTAGCTTCAATCATTTCTGGACGTTTTTCAATGGCAAAAATCAATGAATATTGTAAATGCACAAACAGTAATTTCTCCGCATTGCAAGGTGCAATTCTGAAATTTTTTGCTTTTTCCTGCTCCTCTTAGCATGATAAAGAAGATTCAAAGAGAGCGAGATGCCAGCTCCTTTCATTCAGTCAGTAGCTTCAATCATTTCTGGTATATGAATAACATGATGTTTTTCAATGGCAAAAATCAATGAATATTGTAAATGCACAAACAGTAATTTCTCCGCATTGCAAGGTGCAATTCTGAAATTTTTTGCTTTTTCCTGCTCCTCTTAGCATGATAAAGAAGATTCAAAGAGAGTGAGATGCCAGCTCCTTTCATTCAGTCAGTAGCTTCAATCATTTCTGGACGTTTTTCAATGGCAAAAATCAATGAATATTGTAAATGCACAAACAGTAATTTCTCCGCATTGCAAGGTGCAATTCTGAAATTTTTTGCTTTTTCCTGCTCCTCTTAGCATGATAAAGAAGATTCAAAGAGAGTGAGATGCCAGCTCCTTTCATTCAGTCAGTAGCTTCAATCATTTCTGGACGTTTTTCAATGGCAAAAATCAATGAATATTGTAAATGCACAAACAGTAATTTCTCCGCATTGCAAGGTGCAATTCTGAAATTTTTTGCTTTTTCCTGCTCCTCTTAGCATGATAAAGAAGATTCAAAGAGAGTGAGATGCCAGCTCCTTTCATTCAGTCAGTAGCTTCAATCATTTCTGGTATATGAATAACATGATGTTTTTCAATGGCAAAAATCAATGAATATTGTAAATGCACAAACAGCAATTTCTCCGCATTGCAAGGTGCAATTCTGAAATTTTTTGCTTTTTCCTGCTCCTCTTAGCATGATAAAGAAGATTCAAAGAGAGTGAGATGCCAGCTCCTTTCATTCAGTCAGCAGCTTCAATCATTTCTGGACATTTTTCAATGGCAAAAATCAATGAATATTGTAAATGCACAAACAGTAATTTCTCCGCATTGCAAGGTGCAATTCTGAAATTTTTTGCTTTTTCCTGCTCCTCTTAGCATGATAAAGAAGATTCAAAGAAAGTGAGATGCCAGCTCCTTTCATTCAGTCAGTAGCTTCAAACATTTCTGGTATATGAATAACATGATGTTTTTCAATGGCAAAAATCAATGAATATTGTAAAAGCACAAACAGTAATTTCTCCGCATTGCAAGGTGCAATTCTGAAATTTTTTGCTTTTTCCTGCTCCTCTTAGCATGATAAAGAAGATTCAAAGAGAGTGAGATGCCAGCTCCTTTCATTCAGTCAGTAGCTTCAATCATTTCTGGACGTTTTTCAATGGCAAAAATCAATGAATATTGTAAATGCACAAACAGTAATTTCTCCGCATTGCAAGGTGCAATTCTGAAATTTTTTGCTTTTTCCTGCTCCTCTTAGCATGATAAAGAAGATTCAAAGAGAGTGAGATGCCAGCTCCTTTCATTCAGTCAGTAGCTTCAATCATTTCTGGTATATAAATAACATGATGTTTTTCAATGGCAAAAATCAATGAATATTGTAAATGCACAAACAGTAATTTCTCCGCATTGCAAGTTGCAATTCTGAAATTTTTTGCTTTTTCCTGCTCCTCTTAGCATGATAAAGAAGATTCAAAGAGAGTGAGATGCCAGCTCCTTTCATTCAGTCAGTAGCTTCAATTATTTCTGGACGTTTTTCAATGGCAAAAATCAATGAATATTGTAAATGCACAAACAGTAATTTCTCCGCATTGCAAGGTGCAATTCTGAAATTTTTGGCTTTTTCCTGCTCCTCTTAGCATGATAAAGAAGATTCAAAGAGAGTGAGATGCCAGCTCCTTTCATTCAGTCAGTAGCTTCAATCATTTCTGGATGTTTTTCAATGGCAAAAATCAATGAATATTGTAAATGCACAAACAGTAATTTCTCCGCATTGCAAGGTGCAATTCTGAAATTTTTTGCTTTTTCCTGCTCCTCTTAGCATGATAAAGAAGATTCAAAGAGAGTGAGATGCCAGCTCCTTTCATTCAGTCAGTAGCTTCAATCATTTCTGGACGTTTTTCAATGGCAAAAATCAATGAATATTGTAAATGCACAAACAGTAATTTCTCCGCATTGCAAGGTGCAATTCTGAATTTTTTTGCTTTTTCCTGCTCCTCTTAGCATGATAAAGAAGATTCAAAGAGAGTGAGATGCCAGCTCCTTTCATTCAGTCAGTAGCTTCAAACATTTCTGGTATATGAATAACATGATGTTTTTCAATGGCAAAAATCAATGAATATTGTAAAAGCACAAACAGTAATTTCTCCGCATTGCAAGGTGCAATTCTGAAATTTTTTGCTTTTTCCTGCTCCTCTTAGCATGATAAAGAAGATTCAAAGAGAGTGAGATGCCAGCTCCTTTCATTCAGTCAGTAGCTTCAATCATTTCTGGACGTTTTTCAATGGCAAAAATCAATGAATATTGTAAATGCACAAACAGTAATTTCTCCGCATTGCAAGGTGCAATTCTGAAATTTTTTGCTTTTTCCTGCTCCTCTTAGCATGATAAAGAAGATTCAAAGAGAGTGAGATGCCAGCTCCTTTCATTCAGTCAGTAGCTTCAATCATTTCTGGTATATAAATAACATGATGTTTTTCAATGGCAAAAATCAATGAATATTGTAAATGCACAAACAGTAATTTCTCCGCATTGCAAGTTGCAATTCTGAAATTTTTTGCTTTTTCCTGCTCCTCTTAGCATGATAAAGAAGATTCAAAGAGAGTGAGATGCCAGCTCCTTTCATTCAGTCAGTAGCTTCAATTATTTCTGGACGTTTTTCAATGGCAAAAATCAATGAATATTGTAAATGCACAAACAGTAATTTCTCCGCATTGCAAGGTGCAATTCTGAAATTTTTGGCTTTTTCCTGCTCCTCTTAGCATGATAAAGAAGATTCAAAGAGAGTGAGATGCCAGCTCCTTTCATTCAGTCAGTAGCTTCAATCATTTCTGGATGTTTTTCAATGGCAAAAATCAATGAATATTGTAAATGCACAAACAGTAATTTCTCCGCATTGCAAGGTGCAATTCTGAAATTTTTTGCTTTTTCCTGCTCCTCTTAGCATGATAAAGAAGATTCAAAGAGAGTGAGATGCCAGCTCCTTTCATTCAGTCAGTAGCTTCAATCATTTCTGGACGTTTTTCAATGGCAAAAATCAATGAATATTGTAAATGCACAAACAGTAATTTCTCCGCATTGCAAGGTGCAATTCTGAATTTTTTTGCTTTTTCCTGCTCCTCTTAGCATGATAAAGAAGATTCAAAGAGAGTGAGATGCCAGCTCCTTTCATTCAGTCAGTAGCTTCAAACATTTCTGGTATATGAATAACATGATGTTTTTCAATGGCAAAAATCAATGAATATTGTAAAAGCACAAACAGTAATTTCTCCGCATTGCAAGGTGCAATTCTGAAATTTTTTGCTTTTTCCTGCTCCTCTTAGCATGATAAAGAAGATTCAAAGAGAGTGAGATGCCAGCTCCTTTCATTCAGTCAGTAGCTTCAATCATTTCTGGACGTTTTTCAATGGCAAAAATCAATGAATATTGTAAATGCACAAACAGTAATTTCTCCGCATTGCAAGGTGCAATTCTGAAATTTTTTGCTTTTTCCTGCTCCTCTTAGCATGATAAAGAAGATTCAAAGAGAGTGAGATGCCAGCTCCTTTCATTCAGTCAGTAGCTTCAATCATTTCTGGACGTTTTTCAATGGCAAAAATCAATGAATATTGTAAATGCACAATCAGTAATTTCTCCGCATTGCAAGGTGCAATTCTGAAATTTTTTGCTTTTTCCTGCTCCTCTTAGCATGATAAAGAAGATTCAAAGAGAGTGAGATGCCAGCTCCTTTCATTCAGTCAGTAGCTTCAATCATTTCTGGACGTTTTTCAATGGCAAAAATCAATGAATATTGTAAATGCACAAACAGTAATTTCTCCGCATTGCAAGGTGCAATTCTGAATTTTTTTGCTTTTTCCTGCTCCTCTTAGCATGATAAAGAAGATTCAAAGAGAGTGAGATGCCAGCTCCTTTCATTCAGTCAGTAGCTTCAAACATTTCTGGTATATGAATAACATGATGTTTTTCAATGGCAAAAATCAATGAATATTGTAAAAGCACAAACAGTAATTTCTCCGCATTGCAAGGTGCAATTCTGAAATTTTTTGCTTTTTCCTGCTCCTCTTAGCATGATAAAGAAGATTCAAAGAGAGTGAGATGCCAGCTCCTTTCATTCAGTCAGTAGCTTCAATCATTTCTGGACGTTTTTCAATGGCAAAAATCAATGAATATTGTAAATGCACAAACAGTAATTTCTCCGCATTGCAAGGTGCAATTCTGAATTTTTTTGCTTTTTCCTGCTCCTCTTAGCATGATAAAGAAGATTCAAAGAGAGTGAGATGCCAGCTCCTTTCATTCAGTCAGTAGCTTCAAACATTTCTGGTATATGAATAACATGATGTTTTTCAATGGCAAAAATCAATGAATATTGTAAAAGCACAAACAGTAATTTCTCCGCATTGCAAGGTGCAATTCTGAAATTTTTTGCTTTTTCCTGCTCCTCTTAGCATGATAAAGAAGATTCAAAGAGAGTGAGATGCCAGCTCCTTTCATTCAGTCAGTAGCTTCAATCATTTCTGGACGTTTTTCAATGGCAAAAATCAATGAATATTGTAAATGCACAAACAGTAATTTCTCCGCATTGCAAGGTGCAATTCTGAAATTTTTTGCTTTTTCCTGCTCCTCTTAGCATGATAAAGAAGATTCAAAGAGAGTGAGATGCCAGCTCCTTTCATTCAGTCAGTAGCTTCAATCCTTTCTGGACGTTTTTCAATGGCAAAAATCAATGAATATTGTAAATGCACAAACAGTAATTTCTCCGCATTGCAAGGTGCAATTCTGAAATTTTTTGCTTTTTCCTGCTCCTCTTAGCATGATAAAGAAGATTCAAAGAGAGTGAGATGCCAGCTCCTTTCATTCAGTCAGTAGCTTCAAACATTTCTGGTATATGAATAACATGATGTTTTTCAATGGCAAAAATCAATGAATATTGTAAAAGCACAAACAGTAATTTCTCCGCATTGCAAGGTGCAATTCTGAAATTTTTTGCTTTTTCCTGCTCCTCTTAGCATGATAAAGAAGATTCAAAGAGAGTGAGATGCCAGCTCCTTTCATTCAGTCAGTAGCTTCAATCATTTCTGGACGTTTTTCAATGGCAAAAATCAATGAATATTGTAAATGCACAAACAGTAATTTCTCCGCATTGCAAGGTGCAATTCTGAAATTTTTTGCTTTTTCCTGCTCCTCTTAGCATGATAAAGAAGATTCAAAGAGAGTGAGATGCCAGCTCCTTTCATTCAGTCAGTAGCTTCAATCATTTCTGGTATATGAATAACATGATGTTTTTCAATGGCAAAAATCAATGAATATTGTAAATGCACAAACAGTAATTTCTCCGCATTGCAAGTTGCAATTCTGAAATTTTTTGCTTTTTCCTGCTCCTCTTAGCATGATAAAGAAGATTCAAAGAGAGTGAGATGCCAGCTCCTTTCATTCAGTCAGTAGCTTCAATCATTTCTGGACGTTTTTCAATGGCAAAAATCAATGAATATTGTAAATGCACAAACAGTAATTTCTCCGCATTGCAAGGTGCAATTCTGAAATTTTTTGCTTTTTCCTGCTCCTCTTAGCATGATAAAGAAGATTCAAAGAGAGTGAGATGCCAGCTCCATTCATTCAGTCAGTAGCTTCAATCATTTCTGGACGTTTTTCAATGGCAAAAATCAATGAATATTGTAAATGCACAAACAGTAATTTCTCCGCATTGCAAGGTGCAATTCTGAAATTTTTTGCTTTTTCCTGCTCCTCTTAGCATGATAAAGAAGATTCAAAGAGAGTGAGATGCCAGCTCCTTTCATTCAGTCAGTAGCTTCAATCATTTCTGGACGTTTTTCAATGGCAAAAATCAATGAATATTGTAAATGCACAAACAGTAATTTCTCCGCATTGCAAGGTGCAATTCTGAAATTTTTTGCTTTTTCCTGCTCCTCTTAGCATGATAAAGAAGATTCAAAGAGAGTGAGATGACAGCTCCTTTCATTCAGTCAGTAGCTTCAATCATTTCTGGTATATGAATAACATGATGTTTTTCAATGGCAAAAATCAATGAATATTGTAAATGCACAAACAGTAATTTCTCCACATTGCAAGGTGCAATTCTGAAATTTTTTGCTTTTTCCTGCTCCTCTTAGCATGATAAAGAAGATTCAAAGAGAGTGAGATGCCATCTCCTTTCATTCAGTCAGTAGCTTCAATCATTTCTGGACGTTTTTCAATGGCAAAAATCAATGAATATTGTAAATGCACAAACAGTAATTTCTCCGCATTGCAAGGTGCAATTCTGAAATTTTTTGCTTTTTCCTGCTCCTCTTAGCATGATAAAGAAGATTCAAAGAGAGCGAGATGCCAGCTCCTTTCATTCAGTCAGTAGCTTCAATCATTTCTGGTATATGAATAACATGATGTTTTTCAATGGCAAAAATCAATGAATATTGTAAATGCACAAACAGTAATTTCTCCGCATTGCAAGGTGCAATTCTGAAATTTTTTGCTTTTTCCTGCTCCTCTTAGCATGATAAAGAAGATTCAAAGAGAGTGAGATGCCAGCTCCTTTCATTCAGTCAGTAGCTTCAATCATTTCTGGACGTTTTTCAATGGCAAAAATCAATGAATATTGTAAATGCACAAACAGTAATTTCTCCGCATTGCAAGGTGCAATTCTGAAATTTTTTGCTTTTTCCTGCTCCTCTTAGCATGATAAAGAAGATTCAAAGAGAGTGAGATGCCAGCTCCTTTCATTCAGTCAGTAGCTTCAATCATTTCTGGACGTTTTTCAATGGCAAAAATCAATGAATATTGTAAATGCACAAACAGTAATTTCTCCGCATTGCAAGGTGCAATTCTGAAATTTTTTGCTTTTTCCTGCTCCTCTTAGCATGATAAAGAAGATTCAAAGAGAGTGAGATGCCAGCTCCTTTCATTCAGTCAGTAGCTTCAATCATTTCTGGTATATGAATAACATGATGTTTTTCAATGGCAAAAATCAATGAATATTGTAAATGCACAAACAGCAATTTCTCCGCATTGCAAGGTGCAATTCTGAAATTTTTTGCTTTTTCCTGCTCCTCTTAGCATGATAAAGAAGATTCAAAGAGAGTGAGATGCCAGCTCCTTTCATTCAGTCAGCAGCTTCAATCATTTCTGGACATTTTTCAATGGCAAAAATCAATGAATATTGTAAATGCACAAACAGTAATTTCTCCGCATTGCAAGGTGCAATTCTGAAATTTTTTGCTTTTTCCTGCTCCTCTTAGCATGATAAAGAAGATTCAAAGAAAGTGAGATGCCAGCTCCTTTCATTCAGTCAGTAGCTTCAAACATTTCTGGTATATGAATAACATGATGTTTTTCAATGGCAAAAATCAATGAATATTGTAAAAGCACAAACAGTAATTTCTCCGCATTGCAAGGTGCAATTCTGAAATTTTTTGCTTTTTCCTGCTCCTCTTAGCATGATAAAGAAGATTCAAAGAGAGTGAGATGCCAGCTCCTTTCATTCAGTCAGTAGCTTCAATCATTTCTGGACGTTTTTCAATGGCAAAAATCAATGAATATTGTAAATGCACAAACAGTAATTTCTCCGCATTGCAAGGTGCAATTCTGAAATTTTTTGCTTTTTCCTGCTCCTCTTAGCATGATAAAGAAGATTCAAAGAGAGTGAGATGCCAGCTCCTTTCATTCAGTCAGTAGCTTCAATCATTTCTGGTATATAAATAACATGATGTTTTTCAATGGCAAAAATCAATGAATATTGTAAATGCACAAACAGTAATTTCTCTACATTGCAAGTTGCAATTCTGAAATTTTTTGCTTTTTCCTGCTCCTCTTAGCATGATAAAGAAGATTCAAAGAGAGTGAGATGCCAGCTCCTTTCATTCAGTCAGTAGCTTCAATTATTTCTGGACGTTTTTCAATGGCAAAAATCAATGAATATTGTAAATGCACAAACAGTAATTTCTCCGCATTGCAAGGTGCAATTCTGAAATTTTTGGCTTTTTCCTGCTCCTCTTAGCATGATAAAGAAGATTCAAAGAGAGTGAGATGCCAGCTCCTTTCATTCAGTCAGTAGCTTCAATCATTTCTGGATGTTTTTCAATGGCAAAAATCAATGAATATTGTAAATGCACAAACAGTAATTTCTCCGCATTGCAAGGTGCAATTCTGAAATTTTTTGCTTTTTCCTGCTCCTCTTAGCATGATAAAGAAGATTCAAAGAGAGTGAGATGCCAGCTCCTTTCATTCAGTCAGTAGCTTCAATCATTTCTGGACGTTTTTCAATGGCAAAAATCAATGAATATTGTAAATGCACAAACAGTAATTTCTCCGCATTGCAAGGTGCAATTCTGAATTTTTTTGCTTTTTCCTGCTCCTCTTAGCATGATAAAGAAGATTCAAAGAGAGTGAGATGCCAGCTCCTTTCATTCAGTCAGTAGCTTCAAACATTTCTGGTATATGAATAACATGATGTTTTTCAATGGCAAAAATCAATGAATATTGTAAAAGCACAAACAGTAATTTCTCCGCATGGCAAGGTGCAATTCTGAAATTTTTTGCTTTTTCCTGCTCCTCTTAGCATGATAAAGAAGATTCAAAGAGAGTGAGATGCCAGCTCCTTTCATTCAGTCAGTAGCTTCAATCATTTCTGGACGTTTTTCAATGGCAAAAATCAATGAATATTGTAAATGCACAAACAGTAATTTCTCCGCATTGCAAGGTGCAATTCTGAAATTTTTTGCTTTTTCCTGCTCCTCTTAGCATGATAAAGAAGATTCAAAGAGAGTGAGATGCCAGCTCCTTTCATTCAGTCAGTAGCTTCAATCATTTCTGGACGTTTTTCAATGGCAAAAATCAATGAATATTGTAAATGCACAAACAGTAATTTCTCCGCATTGCAAGGTGCAATTCTGAAATTTTTTGCTTTTTCCTGCTCCTCTTAGCATGATAAAGAAGATTCAAAGAGAGTGAGATGCCAGCTCCTTTCATTCAGTCAGTAGCTTCAAACATTTCTGGTATATGAATAACATGATGTTTTTCAATGGCAAAAATCAATGAATATTGTAAAAGCACAAACAGTAATTTCTCCGCATTGCAAGGTGCAATTCTGAAATTTTTTGCTTTTTCCTGCTCCTCTTAGCATGATAAAGAAGATTCAAAGAGAGTGAGATGCCAGCTCCTTTCATTCAGTCAGTAGCTTCAATCATTTCTGGACGTTTTTCAATGGCAAAAATCAATGAATATTGTAAATGCACAAACAGTAATTTCTCCGCATTGCAAGGTGCAATTCTGAAATTTTTTGCTTTTTCCTGCTCCTCTTAGCATGTTAAAGAAGATTCAAAGAGAGTGAGATGCCAGCTCCTTTCATTCAGTCAGTAGCTTCAATCATTTCTGGTATATGAATAACATGATGTTTTTCAATGGCAAAAATCAATGAATATTGTAAATGCACAAACAGTAATTTCTCCGCATTGCAAGTTGCAATTCTGAAATTTTTTGCTTTTTCCTGCTCCTCTTAGCATGATAAAGAAGATTCAAAGAGAGTGAGATGCCAGCTCCTTTCATTCAGTCAGTAGCTTCAATCATTTCTGGACGTTTTTCAATGGCAAAAATCAATGAATATTGTAAATGCACAAACAGTAATTTCTCCGCATTGCAAGGTGCAATTCTGAAATTTTTTGCTTTTTCCTGCTCCTCTTTGCATGATAAAGAAGATTCAAAGAGAGTGAGATGCCAGCTCCATTCATTCAGTCAGTAGCTTCAATCATTTCTGGACGTTTTTCAATGGCAAAAATCAATGAATATTGTAAATGCACAAACAGTAATTTCTCCGCATTGCAAGGTGCAATTCTGAAATTTTTTGCTTTTTCCTGCTCCTCTTAGCATGATAAAGAAGATTCAAAGAGAGTGAGATGCCAGCTCCTTTCATTCAGTCAGTAGCTTCAAACATTTCTGGTATATGAATAACATGATGTTTTTCAATGGCAAAAATCAATGAATATTGTAAAAGCACAAACAGTAATTTCTCCGCATTGCAAGGTGCAATTCTGAAATTTTTTGCTTTTTCCTGCTCCTCTTAGCATGATAAAGAAGATTCAAAGAGAGTGAGATGCCAGCTCCTTTCATTCAGTCAGTAGCTTCAATCATTTCTGGACGTTTTTCAATGGCAAAAATCAATGAATATTGTAAATGCACAAACAGTAATTTCTCCGCATTGCAAGGTGCAATTCTGAAATTTTTTGCTTTTTCCTGCTCCTCTTAGCATGATAAAGAAGATTCAAAGAGAGTGAGATGCCAGCTCCTTTCATTCAGTCAGTAGCTTCAATCATTTCTGGACGTTTTTCAATGGCAAAAATCAATGAATATTGTAAATGCACAAACAGTAATTTCTCCGCATTGCAAGGTGCAATTCTGAAATTTTTTGCTTTTTCCTGCTCCTCTTTGCATGATAAAGAAGATTCAAAGAGAGTGAGATGCCAGCTCCTTTCATTCAGTCAGTAGCTTCAATCATTTCTGGTATATGAATAACATGATGTTTTTCAATGGCAAAAATCAATGAATATTGTAAATGCACAAACAGTAATTTCTCCGCATTGCAAGGTGCAATTCTGAAATTTTTTGCATTTTCCTGCTCCTCTTAGCATGATAAAGAAGATTCAAAGAGAGTGAGATGCCAGCTCCTTTCATTCAGTCAGTAGCTTCAATCATTTCTGGACGTTTTTCAATGGCAAAAATCAATGAATATTGTAAATGCACAAACAGTAATTTCTCCGCATTGCAAGGTGCAATTCTGAAATTTTTTGCTTTTTCCTGCTCCTCTTAGCATGATAAAGAAGATTCAAAGAGAGTGAGATGCCAGCTCCTTTCATTCAGTCAGTAGCTTCAAACATTTCTGGTATATGAATAACATGATGTTTTTCAATGGCAAAAATCAATGAATATTGTAAATGCACAAACAGTAATTTCTCCGCATTGCAAGGTGCAATTCTGAAATTTTTTGCTTTTTCCTGCTCCTCTTAGCATGATAAAGAAGATTCAAAGAGAGTGAGATGCCAGCTCCTTTCATTCAGTCAGTAGCTTCAATCATTTCTGGACGTTTTTCAATGGCAAAAATCAATGAATATTGTAAATGCACAAACAGTAATTTCTCCGCATTGCAAGGTGCAATTCTGAAATTTTTTGCTTTTTCCTGCTCCTCTTAGCATGATAAAGAAGATTAAAAGAGAGTGAGATGCCAGCTTCTTTCATTCAGTCAGTAGCTTCAAACATTTCTGGGATATGAATAACATGATGTTTTTCAATGGCAAAAATTAATGAATATTGTAAATGCACAAACAGTAATTTCTCCGCATTGCAAGGTGCAATTCTGAAATTTTTTGCTTTTTCCTGCTCCTCTTAGCATGATAAAGAAGATTCAAAGAGAGTGAGATGCCAGCTCCTTTCATTCAGTCAGTAGCTTCAATCATTTCTGGACGTTTTTCAATGGCAAAAATCAATGAATATTGTAAATGCACAAACAGTAATTTCTCCGCATTGCAAGGTGCAATTCTGAAATTTTTTACTTTTTCCTGCTCCTCTTAGCATGATAAAGAAGATTCAAAGAGAGTGAGATGCCAGCTCCTTTCATTCAGTCAGTAGCTTCAATCATTTCTGGACGTTTTTCAATGGCAAAAATCAATGAATATTGTAAATGCACAAACAGTAATTTCTCCGCATTGCAAGGTGCAATTCTGAAATTTTTTGCTTTTTCCTGCTCCTCTTAGCATGATAAAGAAGATTCAAAGAGAGTGAGATGCCAGCTCCTTTCATTCAGTCAGTAGCTTCAATCATTTCTGGTATATGAATAACATGATGTTTTTCAATGGCAAAAATCAATGAATATTGTAAATGCACAAACAGTAATTTTTCCGCATTGCAAGTTGCAATTCTGAAATTTTTTGCTTTTTCCTGCTCCTCTTAGCATGATAAAGAAGATTCAAAGAGAGTGAGATGCCAGCTCCTTTCATTCAGTCAGTAGCTTCAATCATTTCTGGACGTTTTTCAATGGCAAAAATCAATGAATATTGTAAATGCACAAACAGTAATTTCTCCGCATTGCAAGGTGCAATTCTGAAATTTTTTGCTTTTTCCTGCTCCTCTTAGCATGATAAAGAAGATTCAAAGAGAGTGAGATGCCAGCTCCTTTCATTCAGTCAGTAGCTTCAATCATTTCTGGACATTTTTCAATGGCAAAAATCAATGAATATTGTAAATGCACAAACAGTAATTTCTCCGCATTCCAAGGTGCAATTCTGAAATTTTTTGCTTTTTCCTGCTCCTCTTAGCATGATAAAGAAGATTCAAAGAGAGTGAGATGCCAGCTCCTTTCATTCAGTCAGTAGCTTCAAACATTTCTGGTATATGAATAACATGATGTTTTTCAATGGCAAAAATCAATGAATATTGTAAATGCACAAACAGTAATTTCTCCGCATTGCAAGGTGCAATTCTGAAATTTTTTGCTTTTTCCTGCTCCTCTTAGCATGATAAAGAAGATTCAAAGAGAGTGAGATGCCAGCTCCTTTCATTCAGTCAGTAGCTTCAATCATTTCTGGACGTTTTTCAATGGCAAAAATCAATGAATATTGTAAATGCACAAACAGTAATTTCTCCGCATTGCAAGGTGCAATTCTGAAATTTTTTGCTTTTTCCTGCTCCTCTTAGCATGATAAAGAAGATTCAAAGAGAGTGAGATGCCAGCTTCTTTCATTCAGTCAGTAGCTTCAAACATTTCTGGGATATGAATAACATGATGTTTTTCAATGGCAAAAATTAATGAATATTGTAAATGCACAAACAGTAATTTCTCCGCATTGCAAGGTGCAATTCTGAAATTTTTTGCTTTTTCCTGCTCCTCTTAGCATGATAAAGAATATTCAAAGAGAGTGAGATGCCAGCTCCTTTCATTCAGTCAGTAGCTTCAATCATTTCTGGACGTTTTTCAATGGCAAAAATCAATGAATATTGTAAATGCACAAACAGTAATTTCTCCGCATTGCAAGGTGCAATTCTGAAATTTTTTGCTTTTTCCTGCTCCTCTTAGCATGATAAAGAAGATTCAAAGAGAGTGAGATGCCAGCTCCTTTCATTCAGTCAGTAGCTTCAATCATTTCTGGACGTTTTTCAATGGCAAAAATCAATGAATATTGTAAATGCACAAACAGTAATTTCTCCGCATTGCAAGGTGCAATTCTGAAATTTTTTGCTTTTTCCTGCTCCTCTTAGCATGATAAAGAAGATTCAAAGAGAGTGAGATGCCAGCTCCTTTCATTCAGTCAGTAGCTTCAATCATTTCTGGTATATGAATAACATGATGTTTTTCAATGGCAAAAATCAATGAATATTGTAAATGCACAAACAGTAATTTCTCCGCATTGCAAGTTGCAATTCTGAAATTTTTTGATTTTTCCTGCTCCTCTTAGCATGATAAAGAAGATTCAAAGAGAGTGAGATGCCAGCTCCTTTCATTCAGTCAGTAGCTTCAATCATTTCTGGACGTTTTTCAATGGCAAAAATCAATGAATATTGTAAATGCACAAACAGTAATTTCTCCGCATTGCAAGGTGCAATTCTGAAATTTTTTGCTTTTTCCTGCTCCTCTTAGCATGATAAAGAAGATTCAAAGAGAGTGAGATGCCAGCTCCTTTCATTCAGTCAGTAGCTTCAATCATTTCTGGACGTTTTTCAATGGCAAAAATCAATGAATATTGTAAATGCACAAACAGTAATTTCTCCGCATTGCAAGGTGCAATTCTGAAATTTTTTGCTTTTTCCTGCTCCTCTTAGCATGATAAAGAAGATTCAAAGAGAGTGAGATGCCAGCTCCTTTCATTCAGTCAGTAGCTTCAAACATTTCTGGTATATGAATAACATGATGTTTTTCAATGGCAAAAATCAATGAATATTGTAAAAGCACAAACAGTAATTTCTCCGCATTGCAAGGTGCAATTCTGAAATTTTTTGCTTTTTCCTGCTCCTCTTAGCATGATAAAGAAGATTCAAAGAGAGTGAGATGCCAGCTCCTTTCATTCAGTCAGTAGCTTCAATCATTTCTGGACGTTTTTCAATGGCAAAAATCAATGAATATTGTAAATGCACAAACAGTAATTTCTCCGCATTGCAAGGTGCAATTCTGAAATTTTTTGCTTTTTCCTGCTCCTCTTAGCATGATAAAGAAGATTCAAAGAGAGTGAGATGCCAGCTCCTTTCATTCAGTCAGTAGCTTCAATCATTTCTGGTATATGAATAACATGATGTTTTTCAATGGCAAAAATCAATGAATATTGTAAATGCACAAACAGTAATTTCTCCACATTGCAAGGTGCAATTCTGAAATTTTTTGCTTTTTCCTGCTCCTCTTAGCATGATAAAGAAGATTCAAAGAGAGTGAGATGCCAGCTCCTTTCATTCAGTCAGTAGCTTCAATCATTTCTGGACGTTTTTCAATGGCAAAAATCAATGAATATTGTAAATGCACAAACAGTAATTTCTCCGCATTGCAAGGTGCAATTCTGAAATTTTTTGCTTTTTCCTGCTCCTCTTAGCATGATAAAGAAGATTCAAAGAGAGCGAGATGCCAGCTCCTTTCATTCAGTCAGTAGCTTCAATCATTTCTGGTATATGAATAACATGATGTTTTTCAATGGCAAAAATCAATGAATATTGTAAATGCACAAACAGTAATTTCTCCGCATTGCAAGGTGCAATTCTGAAATTTTTTGCTTTTTCCTGCTCCTCTTAGCATGATAAAGAAGATTCAAAGAGAGTGAGATGCCAGCTCCTTTCATTCAGTCAGTAGCTTCAATCATTTCTGGACGTTTTTCAATGGCAAAAATCAATGAATATTGTAAATGCACAAACAGTAATTTCTCCGCATTGCAAGGTGCAATTCTGAAATTTTTTGCTTTTTCCTGCTCCTCTTAGCATGATAAAGAAGATTCAAAGAGAGTGAGATGCCAGCTCCTTTCATTCAGTCAGTAGCTTCAAACATTTCTGGTATATGAATAACATGATGTTTTTCAATGGCAAAAATCAATGAATATTGTAAATGCACAAACAGTAATTTCTCCGCATTGCAAGGTGCAATTCTGAAATTTTTTGCTTTTTCCTGCTCCTCTTAGCATGATAAAGAAGATTCAAAGAGAGTGAGATGCCAGCTCCTTTCATTCAGTCAGTAGCTTCAATCATTTCTGGACGTTTTTCAATGGCAAAAATCAATGAATATTGTAAATGCACAAACAGTAATTTCTCCGCATTGCAAGGTGCAATTCTGAAATTTTTTGCTTTTTCCTGCTCCTCTTAGCATGATAAAGAAGATTCAAAGAGAGTGAGATGCCAGCTCCTTTCATTCAGTCAGTAGCTTCAATCATTTCTGGACGTTTTTCAATGGCAAAAATCAATGAATATTGTAAATGCACAAACAGTAATTTCTCCGCATTGCAAGGTGCAATTCTGAAATTTTTTGCTTTTTCCTGCTCCTCTTAGCATGATAAAGAAGATTCAAAGAGAGTGAGATGCCAGCTCCTTTCATTCAGTCAGTAGCTTCAATCATTTCTGGTATATGAATAACATGATGTTTTTCAATGGCAAAAATCAATGAATATTGTAAATGCACAAACAGTAATTTCTCCGCATTGCAAGGTGCAATTCTGAAATTTTTTGCTTTTTCCTGCTCCTCTTAGCATGATAAAGAAGATTCAAAGAGAGTGAGATGCCAGCTCCTTTCATTCAGTCAGCAGCTTCAATCATTTCTGGACATTTTTCAATGGCAAAAATCAATGAATATTGTAAATGCACAAACAGTAATTTCTCCGCATTGCAAGGTGCAATTCTGAAATTTTTTGCTTTTTCCTGCTCCTCTTAGCATGATAAAGAAGATTCAAAGAGAGTGAGATGCCAGCTCCTTTCATTCAGTCAGTAGCTTCAATCATTTCTGGACGTTTTTCAATGGCAAAAATCAATGAATATTGTAAATGCACAAACAGTAATTTCTCCGCATTGCAAGGTGCAATTCTGAAATTTTTTGCTTTTTCCTGCTCCTCTTAGCATGATAAAGAAGATTAAAAGAGAGTGAGATGCCAGCTTCTTTCATTCAGTCAGTAGCTTCAAACATTTCTGGGATATGAATAACATGATGTTTTTCAATGGCAAAAATTAATGAATATTGTAAATGCACAAACAGTAATTTCTCCGCATTGCAAGGTGCAATTCTGAAATTTTTTGCTTTTTCCTGCTCCTCTTAGCATGATAAAGAAGATTCAAAGAGAGTGAGATGCCAGCTCCTTTCATTCAGTCAGTAGCTTCAATCATTTCTGGACGTTTTTCAATGGCAAAAATCAATGAATATTGTAAATGCACAAACAGTAATTTCTCCGCATTGCAAGGTGCAATTCTGAAATTTTTTACTTTTTCCTGCTCCTCTTAGCATGATAAAGAAGATTCAAAGAGAGTGAGATGCCAGCTCCTTTCATTCAGTCAGTAGCTTCAATCATTTCTGGACGTTTTTCAATGGCAAAAATCAATGAATATTGTAAATGCACAAACAGTAATTTCTCCGCATTGCAAGGTGCAATTCTGAAATTTTTTGATTTTTCCTGCTCCTCTTAGCATGATAAAGAAGATTCAAAGAGAGTGAGATGCCAGCTCCTTTCATTCAGTCAGTAGCTTCAATCATTTCTGGTATATGAATAACATGATGTTTTTCAATGGCAAAAATCAATGAATATTGTAAATGCACAAACAGTAATTTTTCCGCATTGCAAGTTGCAATTCTGAAATTTTTTGCTTTTTCCTGCTCCTCTTAGCATGATAAAGAAGATTCAAAGAGAGTGAGATGCCAGCTCCTTTCATTCAGTCAGTAGCTTCAATCATTTCTGGACGTTTTTCAATGGCAAAAATCAATGAATATTGTAAATGCACAAACAGTAATTTCTCCGCATTGCAAGGTGCAATTCTGAAATTTTTTGCTTTTTCCTGCTCCTCTTAGCATGATAAAGAAGATTCAAAGAGAGTGAGATGCCAGCTCCTTTCATTCAGTCAGTAGCTTCAATCATTTCTGGACATTTTTCAATGGCAAAAATCAATGAATATTGTAAATGCACAAACAGTAATTTCTCCGCATTCCAAGGTGCAATTCTGAAATTTTTTGCTTTTTCCTGCTCCTCTTAGCATGATAAAGAAGATTCAAAGAGAGTGAGATGCCAGCTCCTTTCATTCAGTCAGTAGCTTCAAACATTTCTGGTATATGAATAACATGATGTTTTTCAATGGCAAAAATCAATGAATATTGTAAATGCACAAACAGTAATTTCTCCGCATTGCAAGGTGCAATTCTGAAATTTTTTGCTTTTTCCTGCTCCTCTTAGCATGATAAAGAAGATTCAAAGAGAGTGAGATGCCAGCTCCTTTCATTCAGTCAGTAGCTTCAATCATTTCTGGACGTTTTTCAATGGCAAAAATCAATGAATATTGTAAATGCACAAACAGTAATTTCTCCGCATTGCAAGGTGCAATTCTGAAATTTTTTGCTTTTTCCTGCTCCTCTTAGCATGATAAAGAAGATTCAAAGAGAGTGAGATGCCAGCTTCTTTCATTCAGTCAGTAGCTTCAAACATTTCTGGGATATGAATAACATGATGTTTTTCAATGGCAAAAATTAATGAATATTGTAAATGCACAAACAGTAATTTCTCCGAATTGCAAGGTGCAATTCTGAAATTTTTTGCTTTTTCCTGCTCCTCTTAGCATGATAAAGAATATTCAAAGAGAGTGAGATGCCAGCTCCTTTCATTCAGTCAGTAGCTTCAATCATTTCTGGACGTTTTTCAATGGCAAAAATCAATGAATATTGTAAATGCACAAACAGTAATTTCTCCGCATTGCAAGGTGCAATTCTGAAATTTTTTGCTTTTTCCTGCTCCTC
This sequence comes from Phyllobates terribilis, assembly GCF_046119375.1. Lineage (NCBI taxonomy): Eukaryota > Metazoa > Chordata > Amphibia > Anura > Dendrobatidae > Phyllobates > Phyllobates terribilis. The sequence continues at coordinate 122,935 of NW_027364068.1, forward strand.
TTAGCATGATAAAGAAGATTCAAAGAGAGTGAGATGCCAGCTCCTTTCATTCAGTCAGTAGCTTCAATCATTTCTGGACGTTTTTCAATGGCAAAAATCAATGAATATTGTAAATGCACAAACAGTAATTTCTCCGCATTGCAAGGTGCAATTCTGAAATTTTTTGCTTTTTCCTGCTCCTCTTAGCATGATAAAGAAGATTCAAAGAGAGTGAGATGCCAGCTCCTTTCATTCAGTCAGTAGCTTCAATCATTTCTGGTATATGAATAACATGATGTTTTTCAATGGCAAAAATCAATGAATATTGTAAATGCACAAACAGTAATTTCTCCGCATTGCAAGTTGCAATTCTGAAATTTTTTGATTTTTCCTGCTCCTCTTAGCATGATAAAGAAGATTCAAAGAGAGTGAGATGCCAGCTCCTTTCATTCAGTCAGTAGCTTCAATCATTTCTGGACGTTTTTCAATGGCAAAAATCAATGAATATTGTAAATGCACAAACAGTAATTTCTCCGCATTGCAAGGTGCAATTCTGAAATTTTTTGCTTTTTCCTGCTCCTCTTAGCATGATAAAGAAGATTCAAAGAGAGTGAGATGCCAGCTCCTTTCATTCAGTCAGTAGCTTCAATCATTTCTGGACGTTTTTCAATGGCAAAAATCAATGAATATTGTAAATGCACAAACAGTAATTTCTCCGCATTGCAAGGTGCAATTCTGAAATTTTTTGCTTTTTCCTGCTCCTCTTAGCATGATAAAGAAGATTCAAAGAGAGTGAGATGCCAGCTCCTTTCATTCAGTCAGTAGCTTCAAACATTTCTGGTATATGAATAACATGATGTTTTTCAATGGCAAAAATCAATGAATATTGTAAAAGCACAAACAGTAATTTCTCCGCATTGCAAGGTGCAATTCTGAAATTTTTTGCTTTTTCCTGCTCCTCTTAGCATGATAAAGAAGATTCAAAGAGAGTGAGATGCCAGCTCCTTTCATTCAGTCAGTAGCTTCAATCATTTCTGGACGTTTTTCAATGGCAAAAATCAATGAATATTGTAAATGCACAAACAGTAATTTCTCCGCATTGCAAGGTGCAATTCTGAAATTTTTTGCTTTTTCCTGCTCCTCTTAGCATGATAAAGAAGATTCAAAGAGAGTGAGATGCCAGCTCCTTTCATTCAGTCAGTAGCTTCAATCATTTCTGGTATATGAATAACATGATGTTTTTCAATGGCAAAAATCAATGAATATTGTAAATGCACAAACAGTAATTTCTCCACATTGCAAGGTGCAATTCTGAAATTTTTTGCTTTTTCCTGCTCCTCTTAGCATGATAAAGAAGATTCAAAGAGAGTGAGATGCCAGCTCCTTTCATTCAGTCAGTAGCTTCAATCATTTCTGGACGTTTTTCAATGGCAAAAATCAATGAATATTGTAAATGCACAAACAGTAATTTCTCCGCATTGCAAGGTGCAATTCTGAAATTTTTTGCTTTTTCCTGCTCCTCTTAGCATGATAAAGAAGATTCAAAGAGAGCGAGATGCCAGCTCCTTTCATTCAGTCAGTAGCTTCAATCATTTCTGGTATATGAATAACATGATGTTTTTCAATGGCAAAAATCAATGAATATTGTAAATGCACAAACAGTAATTTCTCCGCATTGCAAGGTGCAATTCTGAAATTTTTTGCTTTTTCCTGCTCCTCTTAGCATGATAAAGAAGATTCAAAGAGAGTGAGATGCCAGCTCCTTTCATTCAGTCAGTAGCTTCAATCATTTCTGGACGTTTTTCAATGGCAAAAATCAATGAATATTGTAAATGCACAAACAGTAATTTCTCCGCATTGCAAGGTGCAATTCTGAAATTTTTTGCTTTTTCCTGCTCCTCTTAGCATGATAAAGAAGATTCAAAGAGAGTGAGATGCCAGCTCCTTTCATTCAGTCAGTAGCTTCAAACATTTCTGGTATATGAATAACATGATGTTTTTCAATGGCAAAAATCAATGAATATTGTAAATGCACAAACAGTAATTTCTCCGCATTGCAAGGTGCAATTCTGAAATTTTTTGCTTTTTCCTGCTCCTCTTAGCATGATAAAGAAGATTCAAAGAGAGTGAGATGCCAGCTCCTTTCATTCAGTCAGTAGCTTCAATCATTTCTGGACGTTTTTCAATGGCAAAAATCAATGAATATTGTAAATGCACAAACAGTAATTTCTCCGCATTGCAAGGTGCAATTCTGAAATTTTTTGCTTTTTCCTGCTCCTCTTAGCATGATAAAGAAGATTCAAAGAGAGTGAGATGCCAGCTCCTTTCATTCAGTCAGTAGCTTCAATCATTTCTGGACGTTTTTCAATGGCAAAAATCAATGAATATTGTAAATGCACAAACAGTAATTTCTCCGCATTGCAAGGTGCAATTCTGAAATTTTTTGCTTTTTCCTGCTCCTCTTAGCATGATAAAGAAGATTCAAAGAGAGTGAGATGCCAGCTCCTTTCATTCAGTCAGTAGCTTCAATCATTTCTGGTATATGAATAACATGATGTTTTTCAATGGCAAAAATCAATGAATATTGTAAATGCACAAACAGTAATTTCTCCGCATTGCAAGGTGCAATTCTGAAATTTTTTGCTTTTTCCTGCTCCTCTTAGCATGATAAAGAAGATTCAAAGAGAGTGAGATGCCAGCTCCTTTCATTCAGTCAGTAGCTTCAATCATTTCTGGACGTTTTTCAATGGCAAAAATCAATGAATATTGTAAATGCACAAACAGTAATTTCTCCGCATTGCAAGGTGCAATTCTGAAATTTTTTGCTTTTTCCTGCTCCTCTTAGCATGATAAAGAAGATTAAAAGAGAGTGAGATGCCAGCTTCTTTCATTCAGTCAGTAGCTTCAAACATTTCTGGGATATGAATAACATGATGTTTTTCAATGGCAAAAATTAATGAATATTGTAAATGCACAAACAGTAATTTCTCCGCATTGCAAGGTGCAATTCTGAAATTTTTTGCTTTTTCCTGCTCCTCTTAGCATGATAAAGAAGATTCAAAGAGAGTGAGATGCCAGCTCCTTTCATTCAGTCAGTAGCTTCAATCATTTCTGGACGTTTTTCAATGGCAAAAATCAATGAATATTGTAAATGCACAAACAGTAATTTCTCCGCATTGCAAGGTGCAATTCTGAAATTTTTTACTTTTTCCTGCTCCTCTTAGCATGATAAAGAAGATTCAAAGAGAGTGAGATGCCAGCTCCTTTCATTCAGTCAGTAGCTTCAATCATTTCTGGACGTTTTTCAATGGCAAAAATCAATGAATATTGTAAATGCACAAACAGTAATTTCTCCGCATTGCAAGGTGCAATTCTGAAATTTTTTGCTTTTTCCTGCTCCTCTTAGCATGATAAAGAAGATTCAAAGAGAGTGAGATGCCAGCTCCTTTCATTCAGTCAGTAGCTTCAATCATTTCTGGTATATGAATAACATGATGTTTTTCAATGGCAAAAATCAATGAATATTGTAAATGCACAAACAGTAATTTTTCCGCATTGCAAGTTGCAATTCTGAAATTTTTTGCTTTTTCCTGCTCCTCTTAGCATGATAAAGAAGATTCAAAGAGAGTGAGATGCCAGCTCCTTTCATTCAGTCAGTAGCTTCAATCATTTCTGGACGTTTTTCAATGGCAAAAATCAATGAATATTGTAAATGCACAAACAGTAATTTCTCCGCATTGCAAGGTGCAATTCTGAAATTTTTTGCTTTTTCCTGCTCCTCTTAGCATGATAAAGAAGATTCAAAGAGAGTGAGATGCCAGCTCCTTTCATTCAGTCAGTAGCTTCAATCATTTCTGGACATTTTTCAATGGCAAAAATCAATGAATATTGTAAATGCACAAACAGTAATTTCTCCGCATTCCAAGGTGCAATTCTGAAATTTTTTGCTTTTTCCTGCTCCTCTTAGCATGATAAAGAAGATTCAAAGAGAGTGAGATGCCAGCTCCTTTCATTCAGTCAGTAGCTTCAAACATTTCTGGTATATGAATAACATGATGTTTTTCAATGGCAAAAATCAATGAATATTGTAAATGCACAAACAGTAATTTCTCCGCATTGCAAGGTGCAATTCTGAAATTTTTTGCTTTTTCCTGCTCCTCTTAGCATGATAAAGAAGATTCAAAGAGAGTGAGATGCCAGCTCCTTTCATTCAGTCAGTAGCTTCAATCATTTCTGGACGTTTTTCAATGGCAAAAATCAATGAATATTGTAAATGCACAAACAGTAATTTCTCCGCATTGCAAGGTGCAATTCTGAAATTTTTTGCTTTTTCCTGCTCCTCTTAGCATGATAAAGAAGATTCAAAGAGAGTGAGATGCCAGCTTCTTTCATTCAGTCAGTAGCTTCAAACATTTCTGGGATATGAATAACATGATGTTTTTCAATGGCAAAAATTAATGAATATTGTAAATGCACAAACAGTAATTTCTCCGAATTGCAAGGTGCAATTCTGAAATTTTTTGCTTTTTCCTGCTCCTCTTAGCATGATAAAGAATATTCAAAGAGAGTGAGATGCCAGCTCCTTTCATTCAGTCAGTAGCTTCAATCATTTCTGGACGTTTTTCAATGGCAAAAATCAATGAATATTGTAAATGCACAAACAGTAATTTCTCCGCATTGCAAGGTGCAATTCTGAAATTTTTTGCTTTTTCCTGCTCCTCTTAGCATGATAAAGAAGATTCAAAGAGAGTGAGATGCCAGCTCCTTTCATTCAGTCAGTAGCTTCAATCATTTCTGGACGTTTTTCAATGGCAAAAATCAATGAATATTGTAAATGCACAAACAGTAATTTCTCCGCATTGCAAGGTGCAATTCTGAAATTTTTTGCTTTTTCCTGCTCCTCTTAGCATGATAAAGAAGATTCAAAGAGAGTGAGATGCCAGCTCCTTTCATTCAGTCAGTAGCTTCAATCATTTCTGGTATATGAATAACATGATGTTTTTCAATGGCAAAAATCAATGAATATTGTAAATGCACAAACAGTAATTTCTCCGCATTGCAAGTTGCAATTCTGAAATTTTTTGATTTTTCCTGCTCCTCTTAGCATGATAAAGAAGATTCAAAGAGAGTGAGATGCCAGCTCCTTTCATTCAGTCAGTAGCTTCAATCATTTCTGGACGTTTTTCAATGGCAAAAATCAATGAATATTGTAAATGCACAAACAGTAATTTCTCCGCATTGCAAGGTGCAATTCTGAAATTTTTTGCTTTTTCCTGCTCCTCTTAGCATGATAAAGAAGATTCAAAGAGAGTGAGATGCCAGCTCCTTTCATTCAGTCAGTAGCTTCAATCATTTCTGGACGTTTTTCAATGGCAAAAATCAATGAATATTGTAAATGCACAAACAGTAATTTCTCCGCATTGCAAGGTGCAATTCTGAAATTTTTTGCTTTTTCCTGCTCCTCTTAGCATGATAAAGAAGATTCAAAGAGAGTGAGATGCCAGCTCCTTTCATTCAGTCAGTAGCTTCAAACATTTCTGGTATATGAATAACATGATGTTTTTCAATGGCAAAAATCAATGAATATTGTAAAAGCACAAACAGTAATTTCTCCGCATTGCAAGGTGCAATTCTGAAATTTTTTGCTTTTTCCTGCTCCTCTTAGCATGATAAAGAAGATTCAAAGAGAGTGAGATGCCAGCTCCTTTCATTCAGTCAGTAGCTTCAATCATTTCTGGACGTTTTTCAATGGCAAAAATCAATGAATATTGTAAATGCACAAACAGTAATTTCTCCGCATTGCAAGGTGCAATTCTGAAATTTTTTGCTTTTTCCTGCTCCTCTTAGCATGATAAAGAAGATTCAAAGAGAGTGAGATGCCAGCTCCTTTCATTCAGTCAGTAGCTTCAATCATTTCTGGTATATGAATAACATGATGTTTTTCAATGGCAAAAATCAATGAATATTGTAAATGCACAAACAGTAATTTCTCCACATTGCAAGGTGCAATTCTGAAATTTTTTGCTTTTTCCTGCTCCTCTTAGCATGATAAAGAAGATTCAAAGAGAGTGAGATGCCAGCTCCTTTCATTCAGTCAGTAGCTTCAATCATTTCTGGACGTTTTTCAATGGCAAAAATCAATGAATATTGTAAATGCACAAACAGTAATTTCTCCGCATTGCAAGGTGCAATTCTGAAATTTTTTGCTTTTTCCTGCTCCTCTTAGCATGATAAAGAAGATTCAAAGAGAGCGAGATGCCAGCTCCTTTCATTCAGTCAGTAGCTTCAATCATTTCTGGTATATGAATAACATGATGTTTTTCAATGGCAAAAATCAATGAATATTGTAAATGCACAAACAGTAATTTCTCCGCATTGCAAGGTGCAATTCTGAAATTTTTTGCTTTTTCCTGCTCCTCTTAGCATGATAAAGAAGATTCAAAGAGAGTGAGATGCTAGCTCCTTTCATTCAGTCAGTAGCTTCAATCATTTCTGGACGTTTTTCAATGGCAAAAATCAATGAATATTGTAAATGCACAAACAGTAATTTCTCCGCATTGCAAGGTGCAATTCTGAAATTTTTTGCTTTTTCCTGCTCCTCTTAGCATGATAAAGAAGATTCAAAGAGAGTGAGATGCCAGCTCCTTTCATTCAGTCAGTAGCTTCAAACATTTCTGGTATATGAATAACATGATGTTTTTCAATGGCAAAAATCAATGAATATTGTAAATGCACAAACAGTAATTTCTCCGCATTGCAAGGTGCAATTCTGAAATTTTTTGCTTTTTCCTGCTCCTCTTAGCATGATAAAGAAGATTCAAAGAGAGTGAGATGCCAGCTCCTTTCATTCAGTCAGTAGCTTCAATCATTTCTGGACGTTTTTCAATGGCAAAAATCAATGAATATTGTAAATGCACAAACAGTAATTTCTCCGCATTGCAAGGTGCAATTCTGAAATTTTTTGCTTTTTCCTGCTCCTCTTAGCATGATAAAGAAGATTCAAAGAGAGTGAGATGCCAGCTCCTTTCATTCAGTCAGTAGCTTCAATCATTTCTGGACGTTTTTCAATGGCAAAAATCAATGAATATTGTAAATGCACAAACAGTAATTTCTCCGCATTGCAAGGTGCAATTCTGAAATTTTTTGCTTTTTCCTGCTCCTCTTAGCATGATAAAGAAGATTCAAAGAGAGTGAGATGCCAGCTCCTTTCATTCAGTCAGTAGCTTCAATCATTTCTGGTATATGAATAACATGATGTTTTTCAATGGCAAAAATCAATGAATATTGTAAATGCACAAACAGTAATTTCTCCGCATTGCAAGGTGCAATTCTGAAATTTTTTGCTTTTTCCTGCTCCTCTTAGCATGATAAAGAAGATTCAAAGAGAGTGAGATGCCAGCTCCTTTCATTCAGTCAGCAGCTTCAATCATTTCTGGACATTTTTCAATGGCAAAAATCAATGAATATTGTAAATGCACAAACAGTAATTTCTCCGCATTGCAAGGTGCAATTCTGAAATTTTTTGCTTTTTCCTGCTCCTCTTAGCATGATAAAGAAGATTCAAAGAGAGTGAGATGCCAGCTCCTTTCATTCAGTCAGTAGCTTCAAACATTTCTGGTATATGAATAACATGATGTTTTTCAATGGCAAAAATCAATGAATATTGTAAAAGCACAAACAGTAATTTCTCCGCATTGCAAGGTGCAATTCTGAAATTTTTTGCTTTTTCCTGCTCCTCTTAGCATGATAAAGAAGATTCAAAGAGAGTGAGATGCCAGCTCCTTTCATTCAGTCAGTAGCTTCAATCATTTCTGGACGTTTTTCAATGGCAAAAATCAATGAATATTGTAAATGCACAAACAGTAATTTCTCCGCATTGCAAGGTGCAATTCTGAAATTTTTTGCTTTTTCCTGCTCCTCTTAGCATGATAAAGAAGATTCAAAGAGAGTGAGATGCCAGCTCCTTTCATTCAGTCACTAGCTTCAATCATTTCTGGTATATGAATAACATGATGTTTTTCAATGGCAAAAATCAATGAATATTGTAAATGCACAAACAGTAATTTCTCCGCATTGCAAGTTGCAATTCTGAAATTTTTTGCTTTTTCCTGCTCCTCTTAGCATGATAAAGAAGATTCAAAGAGAGTGAGATGCCAGCTCCTTTCATTCAGTCAGTAGCTTAAATTATTTCTGGACGTTTTTCAATGGCAAAAATCAATGAATATTGTAAATGCACAAACAGTAATTTCTCCGCATTGCAAGGTGCAATTCTGAAATTTTTTGCTTTTTCCTGCACCTCTTAGCATGATAAAGAAGATTCAAAGAGAGTGAGATGCCAGCTCCTTTCATTCAGTCAGTTGCTTCAATCATTTCTGGACGTTTTTCAATGGCAAAAATCAGTGAATATTGCAAATGCACAAACAGTAATTTCTCCGCATTGCAAGGTGCAATTCTGAAATTTTTTGCTTTTTCCTGCTCCTCTTAGCATGATAAAGAAGATTCAAAGAGAGTGAGATGCCAGCTCCTTTCATTCAGTCAGTAGCTTCAATCATTTCTGGACGTTTTTCAATGGCAAAAATCAATGAATATTGTAAATGCACAAACAGTAATTTCTCCGCATTGCAAGGTGCAATTCTGAAATTTTTTGCTTTTTCCTGCTCCTCTTTGCATGATAAAGAAGATTCAAAGAGAGTGAGATGCCAGCTCCTTTCATTCAGTCAGTAGCTTCAATCATTTCTGGTATATGAATAACATGATGTTTTTCAATGGCAAAAATCAATGAATATTGTAAATGCACAAACAGTAATTTCTCCGCATTGCAAGGTGCAATTCTGAAATTTTTTGCTTTTTCCTGCTCCTCTTAGCATGATAAAGAAGATTCAAAGAGAGTGAGATGCTAGCTCCTTTCATTCAGTCAGTAGCTTCAATCATTTCTGGACGTTTTTCAATGGCAAAAATCAATGAATATTGTAAATGCACAAACAGTAATTTCTCCGCATTGCAAGGTGCAATTCTGAAATTTTTTGCTTTTTCCTGCTCCTCTTAGCATGATAAAGAAGATTCAAAGAGAGTGAGATGCCAGCTCCTTTCATTCAGTCAGTAGCTTCAAACATTTCTGGTATATGAATAACATGATGTTTTTCAATGGCAAAAATCAATGAATATTGTAAATGCACAAACAGTAATTTCTCCGCATTGCAAGGTGCAATTCTGAAATTTTTTGCTTTTTCCTGCTCCTCTTAGCATGATAAAGAAGATTCAAAGAGAGTGAGATGCCAGCTCCTTTCATTCAGTCAGTAGCTTCAATCATTTCTGGACGTTTTTCAATGGCAAAAATCAATGAATATTGTAAATGCACAAACAGTAATTTCTCCGCATTGCAAGGTGCAATTCTGAAATTTTTTGCTTTTTCCTGCTCCTCTTAGCATGATAAAGAAGATTCAAAGAGAGTGAGATGCCAGCTCCTTTCATTCAGTCAGTAGCTTCAATCATTTCTGGACGTTTTTCAATGGCAAAAATCAATGAATATTGTAAATGCACAAACAGTAATTTCTCCGCATTGCAAGGTGCAATTCTGAAATTTTTTGCTTTTTCCTGCTCCTCTTAGCATGATAAAGAAGATTCAAAGAGAGTGAGATGCCAGCTCCTTTCATTCAGTCAGTAGCTTCAATCATTTCTGGTATATGAATAACATGATGTTTTTCAATGGCAAAAATCAATGAATATTGTAAATGCACAAACAGTAATTTCTCCGCATTGCAAGGTGCAATTCTGAAATTTTTTGCTTTTTCCTGCTCCTCTTAGCATGATAAAGAAGATTCAAAGAGAGTGAGATGCCAGCTCCTTTCATTCAGTCAGCAGCTTCAATCATTTCTGGACATTTTTCAATGGCAAAAATCAATGAATATTGTAAATGCACAAACAGTAATTTCTCCGCATTGCAAGGTGCAATTCTGAAATTTTTTGCTTTTTCCTGCTCCTCTTAGCATGATAAAGAAGATTCAAAGAGAGTGAGATGCCAGCTCCTTTCATTCAGTCAGTAGCTTCAAACATTTCTGGTATATGAATAACATGATGTTTTTCAATGGCAAAAATCAATGAATATTGTAAAAGCACAAACAGTAATTTCTCCGCATTGCAAGGTGCAATTCTGAAATTTTTTGCTTTTTCCTGCTCCTCTTAGCATGATAAAGAAGATTCAAAGAGAGTGAGATGCCAGCTCCTTTCATTCAGTCAGTAGCTTCAATCATTTCTGGACGTTTTTCAATGGCAAAAATCAATGAATATTGTAAATGCACAAACAGTAATTTCTCCGCATTGCAAGGTGCAATTCTGAAATTTTTTGCTTTTTCCTGCTCCTCTTAGCATGATAAAGAAGATTCAAAGAGAGTGAGATGCCAGCTCCTTTCATTCAGTCACTAGCTTCAATCATTTCTGGTATATGAATAACATGATGTTTTTCAATGGCAAAAATCAATGAATATTGTAAATGCACAAACAGTAATTTCTCCGCATTGCAAGTTGCAATTCTGAAATTTTTTGCTTTTTCCTGCTCCTCTTAGCATGATAAAGAAGATTCAAAGAGAGTGAGATGCCAGCTCCTTTCATTCAGTCAGTAGCTTAAATTATTTCTGGACGTTTTTCAATGGCAAAAATCAATGAATATTGTAAATGCACAAACAGTAATTTCTCCGCATTGCAAGGTGCAATTCTGAAATTTTTTGCTTTTTCCTGCACCTCTTAGCATGATAAAGAAGATTCAAAGAGAGTGAGATGCCAGCTCCTTTCATTCAGTCAGTTGCTTCAATCATTTCTGGACGTTTTTCAATGGCAAAAATCAGTGAATATTGCAAATGCACAAACAGTAATTTCTCCGCATTGCAAGGTGCAATTCTGAAATTTTTTGCTTTTTCCTGCTCCTCTTAGCATGATAAAGAAGATTCAAAGAGAGTGAGATGCCAGCTCCTTTCATTCAGTCAGTAGCTTCAATCATTTCTGGACGTTTTTCAATGGCAAAAATCAATGAATATTGTAAATGCACAAACAGTAATTTCTCCGCATTGCAAGGTGCAATTCTGAAATTTTTTGCTTTTTCCTGCTCCTCTTTGCATGATAAAGAAGATTCAAAGAGAGTGAGATGCCAGCTCCTTTCATTCAGTCAGTAGCTTCAATCATTTCTGGTATATGAATAACATGATGTTTTTCAATGGCAAAAATCAATGAATATTGTAAATGCACAAACAGTAATTTCTCCGCATTGCAAGGTGCAATTCTGAAATTTTTGGCTTTTTCCTGCTCCTCTTAGCATGATAAAGAAGATTCAAAGAGAGTGAGATGCCAGCTCCTTTCATTCAGTCAGTAGCTTCAATCATTTCTGGATGTTTTTCAATGGCAAAAATCAATGAATATTGTAAATGCACAAACAGTAATTTCTCCGCATTGCAAGGTGCAATTCTGAAATTTCTTGCATTTTCCTGCTCCTCTTAGCATGATAAAGAAGATTCAAAGAGAGTGAGATGCCAGCTCCTTTCATTCAGTCAGTAGCTTCAATCATTTCTGGACGTTTTTCAATGGCAAAAATCAATGAATATTGTAAATGCACAAACAGTAATTTCTCCGCATTGCAAGGTGCAATTCTGAAATTTTTTGCTTTTTCCTGCTCCTCTTAGCATGATAAAGAAGATTCAAAGAGAGTGAGATGCCAGCTCCTTTCATTCAGTCAGTAGCTTCAAACATTTCTGGTATATGAATAACATGATGTTTTTCAATGGCAAAAATCAATGAATATTGTAAATGCACAAACAGTAATTTCTCCGCATTGCAAGGTGCAATTCTGAAATTTTTTGCTTTTTCCTGCTCCTCTTAGCATGATAAAGAAGATTCAAAGAGAGTGAGATGCCAGCTTCTTTCATTCAGTCAGTAGCTTCAATCATTTCTGGTATATGAATAACATGATGTTTTTCAATGGCAAAAATCAATGAATATTGTAAATGCACAAACAGTAATTTCTCCGCATTGCAAGTTGCAATTCTGAAATTTTTTGCTTTTTCCTGCTCCTCTTAGCATGATAAAGAAGATTCAAAGAGAGTGAGATGCCAGCTCCTTTCATTCAGTCAGTAGCTTCAATCATTTCTGGACGTTTTTCAATGGCAAAAATCAATGAATATTGTAAATGCACAAACAGTAATTTCTCCGCATTGCAAGGTGCAATTCTGAAATTTTTTGCTTTTTCCTGCTCCTCTTAGCATGACAAAGAAGATTCAAAGAGAGTGAGATGCCAGCTCCTTTCATTCAGTCAGTAGCTTCAATCATTTCTGGACGTTTTTCAATGGCAAAAATCAATGAATATTGTAAATGCACAAACAGTAATTTCTCCGCATTGCAAGGTGCAATTCTGAAATTTTTTGCTTTTTCCTGCTCCTCTTAGCATGATAAAGAAGATTCAAAGAGAGTGAGATGCCAGCTCCTTTCATTCAGTCAGTAGCTTCAAACATTTCTGGTATATGAATAACATGATGTTTTTCAATGGCAAAAATCAATGAATATTGTAAAAGCACAAACAGTAATTTCTCCGCATTGCAAGGTGCAATTCTGAAATTTTTTGCTTTTTCCTGCTCCTCTTAGCATGATAAAGAAGATTCAAAGAGAGTGAGATGCCAGCTCCTTTCATTCAGTCAGTAGCTTCAATCATTTCTGGACGTTTTTCAATGGCAAAAATCAATGAATATTGTAAATGCACAAACAGTAATTTCTCCGCATTGCAAGGTGCAATTCTGAAATTTTTTGCTTTTTCCTGCTCCTCTTAGCATGATAAAGAAGATTCAAAGAGAGTGAGATGCCAGCTCCTTTCATTCAGTCAGCAGCTTCAATCATTTCTGGACATTTTTCAATGGCAAAAATCAATGAATATTGTAAATGCACAAACAGTAATTTCTCCGCATTGCAAGGTGCAATTCTGAAATTTTTTGCTTTTTCCTGCTCCTCTTAGCATGATAAAGAAGATTCAAAGAGAGTGAGATGCCAGCTCCTTTCATTCAGTCAGTAGCTTCAAACATTTCTGGTATATGAATAACATGATTGTTTTTCAATGGCAAAAATCAATGAATATTGTAAAAGCACAAACAGTAATTTCTCCGCATTGCAAGGTGCAATTCTGAAATTTTTTGCTTTTTCCTGCTCCTCTTAGCATGATAAAGAAGATTCAAAGAGAGTGAGATGCCAGCTCCTTTCATTCAGTCAGTAGCTTCAATCATTTCTGGACGTTTTTCAATGGCAAAAATCAATGAATATTGTAAATGCACAAACAGTAATTTCTCCGCATTGCAAGGTGCAATTCTGAAATTTTTTGCTTTTTCCTGCTCCTCTTAGCATGATAAAGAAGATTCAAAGAGAGTGAGATGCCAGCTCCTTTCATTCAGTCACTAGCTTCAATCATTTCTGGTATATGAATAACATGATGTTTTTCAATGGCAAAAATCAATGAATATTGTAAATGCACAAACAGTAATTTCTCCACATTGCAAGTTGCAATTCTGAAATTTTTTGCTTTTTCCTGCTCCTCTTAGCATGATAAAGAAGATTCAAAGAGAGTGAGATGCCAGCTCCTTTCATTCAGTCAGTAGCTTCAATTATTTCTGGATGTTTTTCAATGGCAAAAATCAATGAATATTGTAAATGCACAAACAGTAATTTCTCCGCATTGCAAGGTGCAATTCTGAAATTTTTTGCTTTTTCCTGCTCCTCTTAGCATGATAAAGAAGATTCAAAGAGAGTGAGATGCCAGCTCCTTTCATTCAGTCAGTTGCTTCAATCATTTCTGGACGTTTTTCAATGGCAAAAATCAGTGAATATTGCAAATGCACAAACAGTAATTTCTCCGCATTGCAAGGTGCAATTCTGAAATTTCTTGCATTTTCCTGCTCCTCTTAGCATGATAAAGAAGATTCAAAGAGAGTGAGATGCCAGCTCCTTTCATTCAGTCAGTAGCTTCAAACATTTCTGGTATATGAATAACATGATGTTTTTCAATGGCAAAAATCAATGAATATTGTAAATGCACCAACAGTAATTTCTCCGCATTGCAAGGTGCAATTCTGAAATTTTTTGCTTTTTCCTGCTCCTCTTAGCATGATAAAGAAGATTCAAAGAGAGTGAGATGCCAGCTCCTTTCATTCAGTCAGTAGCTTCAATCATTTCTGGTATATGAATAACATGATGTTTTTCAATGGCAAAAATCAATGAATATTGTAAATGCACAAACAGTAATTTCTCCGCATTGCAAGTTGCAATTCTGAAATTTTTTGCTTTTTCCTGCTCCTCTTAGCATGATAAAGAAGATTCAAAGAGAGTGAGATGCCAGCTCCTTTCATTCAGTCAGTAGCTTCAATCATTTCTGGACGTTTTTCAATGGCAAAAATCAATGAATATTGTAAATGCACAAACAGTAATTTCTCCGCATTGCAAGGTGCAATTCTGAAATTTTTTGCTTTTTCCTGCTCCTCTTAGCATGATAAAGAAGATTCAAAGAGAGTGAGATGCCAGCTCCTTTCATTCAGTCAGTAGCTTCAATCATTTCTGGACGTTTTTCAATGGCAAAAATCAATGAATATTGTAAATGCACAAACAGTAATTTCTCCGCATTGCAAGGTGCAATTCTGAAATTTTTTGCTTTTTCCTGCTCCTCTTAGCATGATAAAGAAGATTCAAAGAGAGTGAGATGCCAGCTCCTTTCATTCAGTCAGTAGCTTCAAACATTTCTGGTATATGAATAACATGATGTTTTTCAATGGCAAAAATCAATGAATATTGTAAAAGCACAAACAGTAATTTCTCCGCATTGCAAGGTGCAATTCTGAAATTTTTTGCTTTTTCCTGCTCCTCTTAGCATGATAAAGAAGATTCAAAGAGAGTGAGATGCCAGCTCCTTTCATTCAGTCAGTAGCTTCAATCATTTCTGGACGTTTTTCAATGGCAAAAATCAATGAATATTGTAAATGCACAAACAGTAATTTCTCCGCATTGCAAGGTGCAATTCTGAAATTTTTTGCTTTTTCCTGCTCCTCTTAGCATGATAAAGAAGATTCAAAGAGAGTGAGATGCCAGCTCCTTTCATTCAGTCAGCAGCTTCAATCATTTCTGGACATTTTTCAATGGCAAAAATCAATGAATATTGTAAATGCACAAACAGTAATTTCTCCGCATTGCAAGGTGCAATTCTGAAATTTTTTGCTTTTTCCTGCTCCTCTTAGCATGATAAAGAAGATTCAAAGAGAGTGAGATGCCAGCTCCTTTCATTCAGTCAGTAGCTTCAAACATTTCTGGTATATGAATAACATGATGTTTTTCAATGGCAAAAATCAATGAATATTGTAAAAGCACAAACAGTAATTTCTCCGCATTGCAAGGTGCAATTCTGAAATTTTTTGCTTTTTCCTGCTCCTCTTAGCATGATAAAGAAGATTCAAAGAGAGTGAGATGCCAGCTCCTTTCATTCAGTCAGTAGCTTCAATCATTTCTGGACGTTTTTCAATGGCAAAAATCAATGAATATTGTAAATGCACAAACAGTAATTTCTCCGCATTGCAAGGTGCAATTCTGAAATTTTTTGCTTTTTCCTGCTCCTCTTAGCATGATAAAGAAGATTCAAAGAGAGTGAGATGCCAGCTCCTTTCATTCAGTCACTAGCTTCAATCATTTCTGGTATATGAATAACATGATGTTTTTCAATGGCAAAAATCAATGAATATTGTAAATGCACAAACAGTAATTTCTCCGCATTGCAAGTTGCAATTCTGAAATTTTTTGCTTTTTCCTGCTCCTCTTAGCATGATAAAGAAGATTCAAAGAGAGTGAGATGCCAGCTCCTTTCATTCAGTCAGTAGCTTCAATTATTTCTGGATGTTTTTCAATGGCAAAAATCAATGAATATTGTAAATGCACAAACAGTAATTTCTCCGCATTGCAAGGTGCAATTCTGAAATTTTTTGCTTTTTCCTGCTCCTCTTAGCATGATAAAGAAGATTCAAAGAGAGTGAGATGCCAGCTCCTTTCATTCAGTCAGTTGCTTCAATCATTTCTGGACGTTTTTCAATGGCAAAAATCAGTGAATATTGCAAATGCACAAACAGTAATTTCTCCGCATTGCAAGGTGCAATTCTGAAATTTTTTGCTTTTTCCTGCTCCTCTTAGCATGATAAAGAAGATTCAAAGAGAGTGAGATGCCAGCTCCTTTCATTCAGTCAGTAGCTTCAATCATTTCTGGACGTTTTTCAATGGCAAAAATCAATGAATATTGTAAATGCACAAACAGTAATTTCTCCGCATTGCAAGGTGCAATTCTGAAATTTTTTGCTTTTTCCTGCTCCTCTTTGCATGATAAAGAAGATTCAAAGAGAGTGAGATGCCAGCTCCTTTCATTCAGTCAGTAGCTTCAATCATTTCTGGTATATGAATAACATGATGTTTTTCAATGGCAAAAATCAATGAATATTGTAAATGCACAAACAGTAATTTCTCCGCATTGCAAGGTGCAATTCTGAAATTTTTGGCTTTTTCCTGCTCCTCTTAGCATGATAAAGAAGATTCAAAGAGAGTGAGATGCCAGCTCCTTTCATTCAGTCAGTAGCTTCAATCATTTCTGGATGTTTTTCAATGGCAAAAATCAATGAATATTGTAAATGCACAAACAGTAATTTCTCCGCATTGCAAGGTGCAATTCTGAAATTTCTTGCATTTTCCTGCTCCTCTTAGCATGATAAAGAAGATTCAAAGAGAGTGAGATGCCAGCTCCTTTCATTCAGTCAGTAGCTTCAATCATTTCTGGACGTTTTTCAATGGCAAAAATCAATGAATATTGTAAATGCACAAACAGTAATTTCTCCGCATTGCAAGGTGCAATTCTGAAATTTTTTGCTTTTTCCTGCTCCTCTTAGCATGATAAAGAAGATTCAAAGAGAGTGAGATGCCAGCTCCTTTCATTCAGTCAGTAGCTTCAAACATTTCTGGTATATGAATAACATGATGTTTTTCAATGGCAAAAATCAATGAATATTGTAAATGCACAAACAGTAATTTCTCCGCATTGCAAGGTGCAATTCTGAAATTTTTTGCTTTTTCCTGCTCCTCTTAGCATGATAAAGAAGATTCAAAGAGAGTGAGATGCCAGCTCCTTTCATTCAGTCAGTAGCTTCAATCATTTCTGGTATGTGAATAACATGATGTTTTTCAATGGCAAAAATCAATGAATATTGTAAATGCACAAACAGTAATTTCTCCGCATTGCAAGTTGCAATTCTGAAATTTTTTGCTTTTTCCTGCTCCTCTTAGCATGATAAAGAAGATTCAAAGAGAGTGAGATGCCAGCTCCTTTCATTCAGTCAGTAACTTCAATCATTTCTGGACGTTTTTCAATGGCAAAAATCAATGAATATTGTAAATGCACAAACAGTAATTTCTCCGCATTGCAAGGTGCAATTCTGAAATTCTTTGCTTTTTCCTGCTCCTCTTAGCATGATAAAGAAGATTCAAAGAGAGTGAGATGCCAGCTCCTTTCATTCAGTCAGTAGCTTCAATCATTTCTGGACGTTTTTCAATGGCAAAAATCAATGAATATTGTAAATGCACAAACAGTAATTTCTCCGCATTGCAAGGTGCAATTCTGAAATTTTTTGCTTTTTCCTGCTCCTCTTAGCATGATAAAGAAGATTCAAAGAGAGTGAGATGCCAGCTCCTTTCATTCAGTCAGTAGCTTCAAACATTTCTGGTATATGAATAACATGATGTTTTTCAATGGCAAAAATCAATGAATATTGTAAAAGCACAAACAGTAATTTCTCCGCATTGCAAGGTGCAATTCTGAAATTTTTTGCTTTTTCCTGCTCCTCTTAGCATGATAAAGAAGATTCAAAGAGAGTGAGATGCCAGCTCCTTTCATTCAGTCAGTAGCTTCAATCATTTCTGGACGTTTTTCAATGGCAAAAATCAATGAATATTGTAAATGCACAAACAGTAATTTCTCCGCATTGCAAGGTGCAATTCTGAAATGTTTTGCTTTTTCCTGCTCCTCTTAGCATGATAAAGAAGATTCAAAGAGAGTGAGATGCCAGCTCCTTTCATTCAGTCAGTAGCTTCAATCATTTCTGGTATATGAATAACATGATGTTTTTCAATGGCAAAAATCAATGAATATTGTAAATGCACAAACAGTAATTTCTCCACATTGCAAGGTGCAATTCTGAAATTTTTTGCTTTTTCCTGCTCCTCTTAGCATGATAAAGAAGATTCAAAGAGAGTGAGATGCCAGCTCCTTTCATTCAGTCAGTAGCTTCAATCATTTCTGGACGTTTTTCAATGGCAAAAATCAATGAATATTGTAAATGCACAAACAGTAATTTCTCCGCATTGCAAGGTGCAATTCTGAAATTTTTTGCTTTTTCCTGCTCCTCTTAGCATGATAAAGAAGATTCAAAGAGAGCGAGATGCCAGCTCCTTTCATTCAGTCAGTAGCTTCAATCATTTCTGGTATATGAATAACATGATGTTTTTCAATGGCAAAAATCAATGAATATTGTAAATGCACAAACAGTAATTTCTCCGCATTGCAAGGTGCAATTCTGAAATTTTTTGCTTTTTCCTGCTCCTCTTAGCATGATAAAGAAGATTCAAAGAGAGTGAGATGCCAGCTCCTTTCATTCAGTCAGTAGCTTCAATCATTTCTGGACATTTTTCAATGGCAAAAATCAATGAATATTGTAAATGCACAAACAGTAATTTCTCCGCATTGCAAGGTGCAATTCTGAAATTTTTTGCTTTTTCCTGCTCCTCTTAGCATGATAAAGAAGATTCAAAGAGAGTGAGATGCCAGCTCCTTTCATTCAGTCAGTAGCTTCAAACATTTCTAGTATATGAATAACATGATGTTTTTCAATGGCAAAAATCAATGAATATTGTAAATGCACAAACAGTAATTTCTCCGCATTGCAAGGTGCAATTCTGAAATTTTTTGCTTTTTCCTGCTCCTCTTAGCATGATAAAGAAGATTCAAAGAGAGTGAGATGCCAGCTCCTTTCATTCAGTCAGTAGCTTCAATCATTTCTGGACGTTTTTCAATGGCAAAAATCAATGAATATTGTAAATGCACAAACAGTAATTTCTCCGCATTGCAAGGTGCAATTCTGAAATTTTTTGCTTTTTCCTGCTCCTCTTAGCATGATAAAGAAGATTCAAAGAGAGTGAGATGCCAGCTCCTTTCATTCAGTCAGTAGCTTCAATCATTTCTGGACGTTTTTCAATGGCAAAAATCAATGAATATTGTAAATGCACAAACAGTAATTTCTCCGCATTGCAAGGTGCAATTCTGAAATTTTTTGCTTTTTCCTGCTCCTCTTAGCATGATAAAGAAGATTCAAAGAGAGTGTGATGCCAGCTCCTTTCATTCAGTCAGTAGCTTCAATCATTTCTGGTATATGAATAACATGATGTTTTTCAATGGCAAAAATCAATGAATATTGTAAATGCACAAACAGTAATTTCTCCGCATTGCAAGGTGCAATTCTGAAATTTTTTGCTTTTTCCTGCTCCTCTTAGCATGATAAAGAAGATTCAAAGAGAGTGAGATGCCAGCTCCTTTCATTCAGTCAGCAGCTTCAATCATTTCTGGACATTTTTCAATGGCAAAAATCAATGAATATTGTAAATGCACAAACAGTAATTTCTCCGCATTGCAAGGTGCAATTCTGAAATTTTTTGCTTTTTCCTGCTCCTCTTAGCATGATAAAGAAGATTCAAAGAGAGTGAGATGCCAGCTCCTTTCATTCAGTCAGTAGCTTCAAACATTTCTGGTATATGAATAACATGATGTTTTTCAATGGCAAAAATCAATGAATATTGTAAAAGCACAAACAGTAATTTCTCCGCATTGCAAGGTGCAATTCTGAAATTTTTTGCTTTTTCCTGCTCCTCTTAGCATGATAAAGAAGATTCAAAGAGAGTGAGATGCCAGCTCCTTTCATTCAGTCAGTAGCTTCAATCATTTCTGGACGTTTTTCAATGGCAAAAATCAATGAATATTGTAAATGCACAAACAGTAATTTCTCCGCATTGCAAGGTGCAATTCTGAAATTTTTTGCTTTTTCCTGCTCCTCTTAGCATGATAAAGAAGATTCAAAGAGAGTGAGATGCCAGCTCCTTTCATTCAGTCAGTTGCTTCAATCATTTCTGGACGTTTTTCAATGGCAAAAATCAGTGAATATTGTAAATGCACAAACAGTAATTTCTCCGCATTGCAAGGTGCAATTCTGAAATTTTTTGCTTTTTCCTGCTCCTCTTAGCATGATAAAGAAGATTCAAAGAGAGTGAGATGCCAGCTCCTTTCATTCAGTCAGTAGCTTCAATCATTTCTGGACGTTTTTCAATGGCAAAAATCAATGAATATTGTAAATGCACAAACAGTAATTTCTCCGCATTGCAAGGTGCAATTCTGAAATTTTTTGCTTTTTCCTGCTCCTCTTAGCATGATAAAGAAGATTCAAAGAGAGTGAGATGCCAGCTCCTTTCATTCAGTCAGTAGCTTCAATCATTTCTGGTATATGAATAACATGATGTTTTTCAATGGCAAAAATCAATGAATATTGTAAATGCACAAACAGTAATTTCTCCGCATTGCAAGTTGCAATTCTGAAATTTTTTGCTTTTTCCTGCTCCTCTTAGCATGATAAAGAAGATTCAAAGAGAGTGAGATGCCAGCTCCTTTCATTCAGTCAGTAGCTTCAATCATTTCTGGACGTTTTTCAATGGCAAAAATCAATGAATATTGTAAATGCACAAACAGTAATTTCTCCGCATTGCAAGGTGCAATTCTGAAATTTTTTGCTTTTTCCTGCTCCTCTTAGCATGATAAAGAAGATTCAAGGAGAGAGAGATGCCAGCTCCTTTCATTCAGTCAGTAGCTTCAATCATTTCTGGACGTTTTTCAATGGCAAAAATCAATGAATATTGTAAATGCACAAACAGTAATTTCTCCGCATTGCAAGGTGCAATTCTGAAATTTTTTGCTTTTTCCTGCTCCTCTTAGCATGATAAAGAAGATTCAAAGAGAGTGAGATGCCAGCTCCTTTCATTCAGTCAGTAGCTTCAAACATTTCTGGTATATGAATAACATGATGTTTTTCAATGGCAAAAATCAATGAATATTGTAAAAGCACAAACAGTAATTTCTCCGCATTGCAAGGTGCAATTCTGAAATTTTTTGCTTTTTCCTGCTCCTCTTAGCATGATAAAGAAGATTCAAAGAGAGTGAGATGCCAGCTCCTTTCATTCAGTCAGTAGCTTCAATCATTTCTGGACGTTTTTCAATGGCAAAAATCAATGAATATTGTAAATGCACAAACAGTAATTTCTCCGCATTGCAAGGTGCAATTCTGAAATTTTTTGCTTTTTCCTGCTCCTCTTAGCATGATAAAGAAGATTCAAAGAGAGTGAGATGCCAGCTCCTTTCATTCAGTCAGTAGCTTCAATCATTTCTGGTATATGAATAACATAATGTTTTTCAATGGCAAAAATCAATGAATATTGTAAATGCACAAACAGTAATTTCTCCACATTGCAAGGTGCAATTCTGAAATTTTTTGCTTTTTCCTGCTCCTCTTAGCATGATAAAGAAGATTCAAAGAGAGTGAGATGCCAGCTCCTTTCATTCAGTCAGTAGCTTCAATCATTTCTGGACGTTTTTCAATGGCAAAAATCAATGAATATTGTAAATGCACAAACAGTAATTTCTCCGCATTGCAAGGTGCAATTCTGAAATTTTTTGCTTTTTCCTGCTCCTCTTAGCATGATAAAGAAGATTCAAAGAGAGCGAGATGCCAGCTCCTTTCATTCAGTCAGTAGCTTCAATCATTTCTGGTATATGAATAACATGATGTTTTTCAATGGCAAAAATCAATGAATATTGTAAATGCACAAACAGTAATTTCTCCGCATTGCAAGGTGCAATTCTGAAATTTTTTGCTTTTTCCTGCTCCTCTTAGCATGATAAAGAAGATTCAAAGAGAGTGAGATGCCAGCTCCTTTCATTCAGTCAGTAGCTTCAATCATTTCTGGACGTTTTTCAATGGCAAAAATCAATGAATATTGTAAATGCACAAACAGTAATTTCTCCGCATTGCAAGGTGCAATTCTGAAATTTTTTGCTTTTTCCTGCTCCTCTTAGCATGATAAAGAAGATTCAAAGAGAGTGAGATGCCAGCTCCTTTCATTCAGTCAGTAGCTTCAAACATTTCTAGTATATGAATAACATGATGTTTTTCAATGGCAAAAATCAATGAATATTGTAAATGCACAAACAGTAATTTCTCCGCATTGCAAGGTGCAATTCTGAAATTTTTTGCTTTTTCCTGCTCCTCTTAGCATGATAAAGAAGATTCAAAGAGAGTGAGATGCCAGCTCCTTTCATTCAGTCAGTAGCTTCAATCATTTCTGGACGTTTTTCAATGGCAAAAATCAATGAATATTGTAAATGCACAAACAGTAATTTCTCCGCATTGCAAGGTGCAATTCTGAAATTTTTTGCTTTTTCCTGCTCCTCTTAGCATGATAAAGAAGATTCAAAGAGAGTGAGATGCCAGCTCCTTTCATTCAGTCAGTAGCTTCAATCATTTCTGGACGTTTTTCAATGGCAAAAATCAATGAATATTGTAAATGCACAAACAGTAATTTCTCCGCATTGCAAGGTGCAATTCTGAAATTTTTTGCTTTTTCCTGCTCCTCTTAGCATGATAAAGAAGATTCAAAGAGAGTGAGATGCCAGCTCCTTTCATTCAGTCAGCAGCTTCAATCATTTCTGGACATTTTTCAATGGCAAAAATCAATGAATATTGTAAATGCACAAACAGTAATTTCTCCGCATTGCAAGGTGCAATTCTGAAATTTTTTGCTTTTTCCTGCTCCTCTTAGCATGATAAAGAAGATTCAAAGAGAGTGAGATGCCAGCTCCTTTCATTCAGTCAGTAGCTTCAAACATTTCTGGTATATGAATAACATGATGTTTTTCAATGGCAAAAATCAATGAATATTGTAAAAGCACAAACAGTAATTTCTCCGCATTGCAAGGTGCAATTCTGAAATTTTTTGCTTTTTCCTGCTCCTCTTAGCATGATAAAGAAGATTCAAAGAGAGTGAGATGCCAGCTCCTTTCATTCAGTCAGTAGCTTCAATCATTTCTGGACGTTTTTCAATGGCAAAAATCAATGAATATTGTAAATGCACAAACAGTAATTTCTCCGCATTGCAAGGTGCAATTCTGAAATTTTTTGCTTTTTCCTGCTCCTCTTAGCATGATAAAGAAGATTCAAAGAGAGTGAGATGCCAGCTCCTTTCATTCAGTCAGTAGCTTCAATCATTTCTGGTATATGAATAACATGATGTTTTTCAATGGCAAAAATCAATGAATATTGTAAATGCACAAACAGTAATTTCTCCGCATTGCAAGTTGCAATTCTGAAATTTTTTGCTTTTTCCTGCTCCTCTTAGCATGATAAAGAAGATTCAAAGAGAGTGAGATGCCAGCTCCTTTCATTCAGTCAGTAGCTTCAATTATTTCTGGACGTTTTTCAATGGCAAAAATCAATGAATATTGTAAATGCACAAACAGTAATTTCTCCGCATTGCAAGGTGCAATTCTGAAATTTTTTGCTTTTTCCTGCTCCTCTTAGCATGATAAAGAAGATTCAAAGAGAGTGAGATGCCAGCTCCTTTCATTCAGTCAGTTGCTTCAATCATTTCTGGACGTTTTTCAATGGCAAAAATCAGTGAATATTGTAAATGCACAAACAGTAATTTCTCCGCATTGCAAGGTGCAATTCTGAAATTTTTTGCTTTTTCCTGCTCCTCTTAGCATGATAAAGAAGATTCAAAGAGAGTGAGATGCCAGCTCCTTTCATTCAGTCAGTAGCTTCAATCATTTCTGGACGTTTTTCAATGGCAAAAATCAA
Source organism: Phyllobates terribilis (assembly GCF_046119375.1). Lineage (NCBI taxonomy): Eukaryota > Metazoa > Chordata > Amphibia > Anura > Dendrobatidae > Phyllobates > Phyllobates terribilis. The sequence continues at coordinate 146,901 of NW_027364068.1, forward strand.
TGAATATTGTAAATGCACAAACAGTAATTTCTCCGCATTGCAAGGTGCAATTCTGAAATTTTTTGCTTTTTCCTGCTCCTCTTTGCATGATAAAGAAGATTCAAAGAGAGTGAGATGCCAGCTCCTTTCATTCAGTCAGTAGCTTCAATCATTTCTGGTATATGAATAACATGATGTTTTTCAATGGCAAAAATCAATGAATATTGAAAATGCACAAACAGTAATTTCTCCGCATTGCAAGGTGCAATTCTGAAATTTTTGGCTTTTTCCTGCTCCTCTTAGCATGATAAAGAAGATTCAAAGAGAGTGAGATGCCAGCTCCTTTCATTCAGTCAGCAGCTTCAATCATTTCTGGACATTTTTCAATGGCAAAAATCAATGAATATTGTAAATGCACAAACAGTAATTTCTCCGCATTGCAAGGTGCAATTCTGAAATTTTTTGCTTTTTCCTGCTCCTCTTAGCATGATAAAGAAAATTCAAAGAGAGTGAGATGCCAGCTCCTTTCATTCAGTCAGTAGCTTCAAACATTTCTAGTATATGAATAACATGATGTTTTTCAATGGCAAAAATCAATGAATATTGTAAATGCACAAACAGTAATTTCTCCGCATTGCAAGGTGCAATTCTGAAATTTTTTGCTTTTTCCTGCTCCTCTTAGCATGATAAAGAAGATTCAAAGAGAGTGAGATGCCAGCTCCTTTCATTCAGTCAGTAGCTTCAATCATTTCTGGACGTTTTTCAATGGCAAAAATCAATGAATATTGTAAATGCACAAACAGTAATTTCTCCGCATTGCAAGGTGCAATTCTGAAATTTTTTGCTTTTTCCTGCTCCTCTTAGCATGATAAAGAAGATTCAAAGAGAGTGAGATGCCAGCTCCTTTCATTCAGTCAGTAGCTTCAATCATTTCTGGACGTTTTTCAATGGCAAAAATCAATGAATATTGTAAATGCACAAACAGTAATTTCTCCGCATTGCAAGGTGCAATTCTGAAATTTTTTGCTTTTTCCTGCTCCTCTTAGCATGATAAAGAAGATTCAAAGAGAGTGTGATGCCAGCTCCTTTCATTCAGTCAGTAGCTTCAATCATTTCTGGTATATGAATAACATGATGTTTTTCAATGGCAAAAATCAATGAATATTGTAAATGCACAAACAGTAATTTCTCCGCATTGCAAGGTGCAATTCTGAAATTTTTTGCTTTTTCCTGCTCCTCTTAGCATGATAAAGAAGATTCAAAGAGAGTGAGATGCCAGCTCCTTTCATTCAGTCAGCAGCTTCAATCATTTCTGGACATTTTTCAATGGCAAAAATCAATGAATATTGTAAATGCACAAACAGTAATTTCTCCGCATTGCAAGGTGCAATTCTGAAATTTTTTGCTTTTTCCTGCTCCTCTTAGCATGATAAAGAAGATTCAAAGAGAGTGAGATGCCAGCTCCTTTCATTCAGTCAGTAGCTTCAAACATTTCTGGTATATGAATAACATGATGTTTTTCAATGGCAAAAATCAATGAATATTGTAAAAGCACAAACAGTAATTTCTCCGCATTGCAAGGTGCAATTCTGAAATTTTTTGCTTTTTCCTGCTCCTCTTAGCATGATAAAGAAGATTCAAAGAGAGTGAGATGCCAGCTCCTTTCATTCAGTCAGTAGCTTCAATCATTTCTGGACGTTTTTCAATGGCAAAAATCAATGAATATTGTAAATGCACAAACAGTAATTTCTCCGCATTGCAAGGTGCAATTCTGAAATTTTTTGCTTTTTCCTGCTCCTCTTAGCATGATAAAGAAGATTCAAAGAGAGTGAGATGCCAGCTCCTTTCATTCAGTCAGTTGCTTCAATCATTTCTGGACGTTTTTCAATGGCAAAAATCAGTGAATATTGTAAATGCACAAACAGTAATTTCTCCGCATTGCAAGGTGCAATTCTGAAATTTTTTGCTTTTTCCTGCTCCTCTTAGCATGATAAAGAAGATTCAAAGAGAGTGAGATGCCAGCTCCTTTCATTCAGTCAGTAGCTTCAATCATTTCTGGACGTTTTTCAATGGCAAAAATCAATGAATATTGTAAATGCACAAACAGTAATTTCTCCGCATTGCAAGGTGCAATTCTGAAATTTTTTGCTTTTTCCTGCTCCTCTTAGCATGATAAAGAAGATTCAAAGAGAGTGAGATGCCAGCTCCTTTCATTCAGTCAGTAGCTTCAATCATTTCTGGTATATGAATAACATGATGTTTTTCAATGGCAAAAATCAATGAATATTGTAAATGCACAAACAGTAATTTCTCCGCATTGCAAGTTGCAATTCTGAAATTTTTTGCTTTTTCCTGCTCCTCTTAGCATGATAAAGAAGATTCAAAGAGAGTGAGATGCCAGCTCCTTTCATTCAGTCAGTAGCTTCAATCATTTCTGGACGTTTTTCAATGGCAAAAATCAATGAATATTGTAAATGCACAAACAGTAATTTCTCCGCATTGCAAGGTGCAATTCTGAAATTTTTTGCTTTTTCCTGCTCCTCTTAGCATGATAAAGAAGATTCAAGGAGAGTGAGATGCCAGCTCCTTTCATTCAGTCAGTAGCTTCAATCATTTCTGGACGTTTTTCAATGGCAAAAATCAATGAATATTGTAAATGCACAAACAGTAATTTCTCCGCATTGCAAGGTGCAATTCTGAAATTTTTTGCTTTTTCCTGCTCCTCTTAGCATGATAAAGAAGATTCAAAGAGAGTGAGATGCCAGCTCCTTTCATTCAGTCAGTAGCTTCAAACATTTCTGGTATATGAATAACATGATGTTTTTCAATGGCAAAAATCAATGAATATTGTAAAAGCACAAACAGTAATTTCTCCGCATTGCAAGGTGCAATTCTGAAATTTTTTGCTTTTTCCTGCTCCTCTTAGCATGATAAAGAAGATTCAAAGAGAGTGAGATGCCAGCTCCTTTCATTCAGTCAGTAGCTTCAATCATTTCTGGACGTTTTTCAATGGCAAAAATCAATGAATATTGTAAATGCACAAACAGTAATTTCTCCGCATTGCAAGGTGCAATTCTGAAATTTTTTGCTTTTTCCTGCTCCTCTTAGCATGATAAAGAAGATTCAAAGAGAGTGAGATGCCAGCTCCTTTCATTCAGTCAGTAGCTTCAATCATTTCTGGTATATGAATAACATAATGTTTTTCAATGGCAAAAATCAATGAATATTGTAAATGCACAAACAGTAATTTCTCCACATTGCAAGGTGCAATTCTGAAATTTTTTGCTTTTTCCTGCTCCTCTTAGCATGATAAAGAAGATTCAAAGAGAGTGAGATGCCAGCTCCTTTCATTCAGTCAGTAGCTTCAATCATTTCTGGACGTTTTTCAATGGCAAAAATCAATGAATATTGTAAATGCACAAACAGTAATTTCTCCGCATTGCAAGGTGCAATTCTGAAATTTTTTGCTTTTTCCTGCTCCTCTTAGCATGATAAAGAAGATTCAAAGAGAGCGAGATGCCAGCTCCTTTCATTCAGTCAGTAGCTTCAATCATTTCTGGTATATGAATAACATGATGTTTTTCAATGGCAAAAATCAATGAATATTGTAAATGCACAAACAGTAATTTCTCCGCATTGCAAGGTGCAATTCTGAAATTTTTTGCTTTTTCCTGCTCCTCTTAGCATGATAAAGAAGATTCAAAGAGAGTGAGATGCCAGCTCCTTTCATTCAGTCAGTAGCTTCAATCATTTCTGGACGTTTTTCAATGGCAAAAATCAATGAATATTGTAAATGCACAAACAGTAATTTCTCCGCATTGCAAGGTGCAATTCTGAAATTTTTTGCTTTTTCCTGCTCCTCTTAGCATGATAAAGAAGATTCAAAGAGAGTGAGATGCCAGCTCCTTTCATTCAGTCAGTAGCTTCAAACATTTCTAGTATATGAATAACATGATGTTTTTCAATGGCAAAAATCAATGAATATTGTAAATGCACAAACAGTAATTTCTCCGCATTGCAAGGTGCAATTCTGAAATTTTTTGCTTTTTCCTGCTCCTCTTAGCATGATAAAGAAGATTCAAAGAGAGTGAGATGCCAGCTCCTTTCATTCAGTCAGTAGCTTCAATCATTTCTGGACGTTTTTCAATGGCAAAAATCAATGAATATTGTAAATGCACAAACAGTAATTTCTCCGCATTGCAAGGTGCAATTCTGAAATTTTTTGCTTTTTCCTGCTCCTCTTAGCATGATAAAGAAGATTCAAAGAGAGTGAGATGCCAGCTCCTTTCATTCAGTCAGTAGCTTCAATCATTTCTGGACGTTTTTCAATGGCAAAAATCAATGAATATTGTAAATGCACAAACAGTAATTTCTCCGCATTGCAAGGTGCAATTCTGAAATTTTTTGCTTTTTCCTGCTCCTCTTAGCATGATAAAGAAGATTCAAAGAGAGTGAGATGCCAGCTCCTTTCATTCAGTCAGCAGCTTCAATCATTTCTGGACATTTTTCAATGGCAAAAATCAATGAATATTGTAAATGCACAAACAGTAATTTCTCCGCATTGCAAGGTGCAATTCTGAAATTTTTTGCTTTTTCCTGCTCCTCTTAGCATGATAAAGAAGATTCAAAGAGAGTGAGATGCCAGCTCCTTTCATTCAGTCAGTAGCTTCAAACATTTCTGGTATATGAATAACATGATGTTTTTCAATGGCAAAAATCAATGAATATTGTAAAAGCACAAACAGTAATTTCTCCGCATTGCAAGGTGCAATTCTGAAATTTTTTGCTTTTTCCTGCTCCTCTTAGCATGATAAAGAAGATTCAAAGAGAGTGAGATGCCAGCTCCTTTCATTCAGTCAGTAGCTTCAATCATTTCTGGACGTTTTTCAATGGCAAAAATCAATGAATATTGTAAATGCACAAACAGTAATTTCTCCGCATTGCAAGGTGCAATTCTGAAATTTTTTGCTTTTTCCTGCTCCTCTTAGCATGATAAAGAAGATTCAAAGAGAGTGAGATGCCAGCTCCTTTCATTCAGTCAGTAGCTTCAATCATTTCTGGTATATGAATAACATGATGTTTTTCAATGGCAAAAATCAATGAATATTGTAAATGCACAAACAGTAATTTCTCCGCATTGCAAGTTGCAATTCTGAAATTTTTTGCTTTTTCCTGCTCCTCTTAGCATGATAAAGAAGATTCAAAGAGAGTGAGATGCCAGCTCCTTTCATTCAGTCAGTAGCTTCAATTATTTCTGGACGTTTTTCAATGGCAAAAATCAATGAATATTGTAAATGCACAAACAGTAATTTCTCCGCATTGCAAGGTGCAATTCTGAAATTTTTTGCTTTTTCCTGCTCCTCTTAGCATGATAAAGAAGATTCAAAGAGAGTGAGATGCCAGCTCCTTTCATTCAGTCAGTTGCTTCAATCATTTCTGGACGTTTTTCAATGGCAAAAATCAGTGAATATTGTAAATGCACAAACAGTAATTTCTCCGCATTGCAAGGTGCAATTCTGAAATTTTTTGCTTTTTCCTGCTCCTCTTAGCATGATAAAGAAGATTCAAAGAGAGTGAGATGCCAGCTCCTTTCATTCAGTCAGTAGCTTCAATCATTTCTGGACGTTTTTCAATGGCAAAAATCAATGAATATTGTAAATGCACAAACAGTAATTTCTCCGCATTGCAAGGTGCAATTCTGAAATTTTTTGCTTTTTCCTGCTCCTCTTTGCATGATAAAGAAGATTCAAAGAGAGTGAGATGCCAGCTCCTTTCATTCAGTCAGTAGCTTCAATCATTTCTGGTATATGAATAACATGATGTTTTTCAATGGCAAAAATCAATGAATATTGAAAATGCACAAACAGTAATTTCTCCGCATTGCAAGGTGCAATTCTGAAATTTTTGGCTTTTTCCTGCTCCTCTTAGCATGATAAAGAAGATTCAAAGAGAGTGAGATGCCAGCTCCTTTCATTCAGTCAGCAGCTTCAATCATTTCTGGACATTTTTCAATGGCAAAAATCAATGAATATTGTAAATGCACAAACAGTAATTTCTCCGCATTGCAAGGTGCAATTCTGAAATTTTTTGCTTTTTCCTGCTCCTCTTAGCATGATAAAGAAAATTCAAAGAGAGTGAGATGCCAGCTCCTTTCATTCAGTCAGTAGCTTCAAACATTTCTGGTATATGAATAACATGATGTTTTTCAATGGCAAAAATCAATGAATATTGTAAAAGCACAAACAGTAATTTCTCCGCATTGCAAGGTGCAATTCTGAAATTTTTTGCTTTTTCCTGCTCCGCTTAGCATGATAAAGAAGATTCAAAGAGAGTGAGATGCCAGCTCCTTTCATTCAGTCAGTAGCTTCAATCATTTCTGGACGTTTTTCAATGGCAAAAATCAATGAATATTGTAAATGCACAAACAGTAATTTCTCCGCATTGCAAGGTGCAATTCTGAAATTTTTTGCTTTTTCCTGCTCCTCTTAGCATGATAAAGAAGATTCAAAGAGAGTGAGATGCCAGCTCCTTTCATTCAGTCAGTAGCTTCAATCATTTCTGGTATATGAATAACATGATGTTTTTCAATGGCAAAAATCAATGAATATTGTAAATGCACAAACAGTAATTTCTCCGCATTGCAAGTTGCAATTCTGAAATTTTTTGCTTTTTCCTGCTCCTCTTAGCATGATAAAGAAGATTCAAAGAGAGTGAGATGCCAGCTCCTTTCATTCAGTCAGTAGCTTCAATTATTTCTGGACGTTTTTCAATGGCAAAAATCAATGAATATTGTAAATGCACAAACAGTAATTTCTCCGCATTGCAAGGTGCAATTCTGAAATTTTTTGCTTTTTCCTGCTCCTCTTAGCATGATAAAGAAGATTCAAAGAGAGTGAGATGCCAGCTCCTTTCATTCAGTCAGTTGCTTCAATCATTTCTGGACGTTTTTCAATGGCAAAAATCAGTGAATATTGTAAATGCACAAACAGTAATTTCTCCGCATTGCAAGGTGCAATTCTGAAATTTTTTGCTTTTTCCTGCTCCTCTTAGCATGATAAAGAAGATTCAAAGAGAGTGAGATGCCAGCTCCTTTCATTCAGTCAGTAGCTTCAATCATTTCTGGACGTTTTTCAATGGCAAAAATCAATGAATATTGTAAATGCACAAACAGTAATTTCTCCGCATTGCAAGGTGCAATTCTGAAATTTTTTGCTTTTTCCTGCTCCTCTTTGCATGATAAAGAAGATTCAAAGAGAGTGAGATGCCAGCTCCTTTCATTCAGTCAGTAGCTTCAATCATTTCTGGTATATGAATAACATGATGTTTTTCAATGGCAAAAATCAATGAATATTGAAAATGCACAAACAGTAATTTCTCCGCATTGCAAGGTGCAATTCTGAAATTTTTGGCTTTTTCCTGCTCCTCTTAGCATGATAAAGAAGATTCAAAGAGAGTGAGATGCCAGCTCCTTTCATTCAGTCAGTAGCTTCAATCATTTCTGGATGTTTTTCAATGGCAAAAATCAATGAATATTGTAAATGCACAAACAGTAATTTCTCCGCATTGCAAGGTGCAATTCTGAAATTTCTTGCATTTTCCTGCTCCTCTTAGCATGATAAAGAAGATTCAAAGAGAGTGAGATGCCAGCTCCTTTCATTCAGTCAGTAGCTTCAATCATTTCTGGACGTTTTTCAATGGCAAAAATCAATGAATATTGTAAATGCACAAACAGTAATTTCTCCGCATTGCAAGGTGCAATTCTGAAATTTTTTGCTTTTTCCTGCTCCTCTTAGCATGATAAAGAAGATTCAAAGAGAGTGAGATGCCAGCTCCTTTCATTCAGTCAGTAGCTTCAAACATTTCTGGTATATGAATAACATGATGTTTTTCAATGGCAAAAATCAATGAATATTGTAAATGCACAAACAGTAATTTCTCCGCATTGCAAGGTGCAAATCTGAAATTTTTTGCTTTTTCCTGCTCCTCTTAGCATGATAAAGAAGATTCAAAGAGAGTGAGATGCCAGCTCCTTTCATTCAGTCAGTAGCTTCAATCATTTCTGGACGTTTTTCAATGGCAAAAATCAATGAATATTGTAAATGCACAAACAGTAATTTCTCCGCATTGCAAGGTGCAATTCTGAAATTTTTTGCTTTTTCCTGCTCCTCTTAGCATGATAAAGAAGATTCAAAGAGAGTGAGATGCCAGCTTCTTTCATTCAGTCAGTAGCTTCAAACATTTCTGGGATATGAATAACATGATGTTTTTCAATGGCAAAAATTAATGAATATTGTAAATGCACAAACAGTAATTTCTCCGCATTGCAAGGTGCAATTCTGAAATTTTTTGCTTTTTCCTGCTCCTCTTAGCATGATAAAGAAGATTCAAAGAGAGTGAGATGCCAGCTCCTTTCATTCAGTCAGTAGCTTCAATCATTTCTGGACGTTTTTCAATGGCAAAAATCAATGAATATTGTAAATGCACAAACAGTAATTTCTCCGCATTGCAAGGTGCAATTCTGAAATTTTTTGCTTTTTCCTGCTCCTCTTAGCATGATAAAGAAGATTCAAAGAGAGTGAGATGCCAGCTCCTTTCATTCAGTCAGTAGCTTCAATCATTTCTGGACGTTTTTCAATGGCAAAAATCAATGAATATTGTAAATGCACAAACAGTAATTTCTCCGCATTGCAAGGTGCAATTCTGAAATTTTTTGCTTTTTCCTGCTCCTCTTAGCATGATAAAGAAGATTCAAAGAGAGTGAGATGCCAGCTCCTTTCATTCAGTCAGTAGCTTCAATCATTTCTGGTATATGAATAACATGATGTTTTTCAATGGCAAAAATCAATGAATATTGTAAATGCACAAACAGTAATTTCTCCGCATTGCAAGTTGCAATTCTGAAATTTTTTGCTTTTTCCTGCTCCTCTTAGCATGATAAAGAAGATTCAAAGAGAGTGAGATTCCAGCTCCTTTCATTCAGTCAGTAGCTTCAATCATTTCTGGACGTTTTTCAATGGCAAAAATCAATGAATATTGTAAATGCACAAACAGTAATTTCTCCGCATTGCAAGGTGCAATTCTGAAATTTTTTGCTTTTTCCTGCTCCTCTTAGCATGATAAAGAAGATTCAAAGAGAGTGAGATGCCAGCTCCTTTCATTCAGTCAGTAGCTTCAATCATTTCTGGACGTTTTTCAATGACAAAAATCAATGAATATTGTAAATGCACAAACAGTAATTTCTCCGCATTGCAAGATGCAATTCTGAAATTTTTTGCTTTTTCCTGCTCCTCTTAGCATGATAAAAAAGATTCAAAGAGAGTGAGATGCCAGCTCCTTTCATTCAGTCAGTAGCTTCAATCATTTCTGGACGTTTTTCAATGGCAAAAATCAATGAATATTGTAAATGCACAAACAGTAATTTCTCCGCATTGCAAGGTGCAATTCTGAAATTTTTTGCTTTTTCCTGCTCCTCTTAGCATGATAAAGAAGATTCAAAGAGAGTGAGATGCCAGCTCCTTTCATTCAGTTAGTAGCTTCAATCATTTCTGGTATATGAATAACATGATGTTTTTCAATGGCAAAAATCAATGAATATTGTAAATGCACAAACAGTAATTTCTCCGCATTGCAAGGTGCAATTCTGAAATTTTTTGCTTTTTCCTGCTCCTCTTAGCATGATAAAGAAGATTCAAAGAGAGTGAGATGCCAGCTCCTTTCATTCAGTGAGTAGCTTCAATCATTTCTGGACGTTTTTCAATGGCAAAAATCAATGAATATTGTAAATGCACAAACAGTAATTTCTCCGCATTGCAAGGTGCAATTTTGAAATTTTTTGCTTTTTCCTGCTCCTCTTAGCATGATAAAGAAGATTCAAAGAGAGTGAGATGCCAGCTCCTTTCATTCAGTCAGTAGCTTCAGTCATTTCTGGACGTTTTTCAATGGCAAAAATCAATGAATATTGTAAATGCACAAACAGTAATTTCTCCGCATTGCAAGGTGCAATTCTGAAATTTTTTGCTTTTTCCTGCTCCTCTTAGCATGATAAAGAAGATTCAAAGAGAGTGAGATGCCAGCTCCTTTCATTCAGTCAGTAGCTTCAAACATTTCTGGTATAAACATTTCTGGACGTTTTTCAATGGCAAAAATCAATGAATATTGTAAATGCACAAACAGTAATATCTCCACATTGCAAGGTGCAATTCTGAAATTTTTTGCTTTTTCCTGCTAATCCTAGCATGATAAAGAAGATTCAAATAGAGTGAGATGCCAGCTCCTTTCGTTCAGTCAGTAGCTTCAAACATTTCTGGACGTTTTTCAATGGCAAAATTCAATGAATATTGTAAATGCACAAACAGTAATATCTCCACATTGCCAGGTGCAATTCTGAAATTTTTTGCTTTTTCCTGCTAATCCTAGCATGATAAAGAAGATTCAAAGAGAGTGAGATGCCAGCTCCTTTCATTCAGTCAGTAGCTTCAATCATTTCTGGACGTTTTTCAATGGCAAAAATCAATGAATATTGTAAATGCACAAACAGTAATTTCTCCGCATTGCAAGGTGCAATTCTGAAATTTTTTGCTTTTTCCTGCTCCTCTTAGCATGATAAAGAAGATTCAAAGAGAGTGAGATGACAGCTCCTTTCATTCAGTCAGTAGCTTCAATCATTTCTGGACGTTTTTCAATGGCAAAAATCAATGAATATTGTAAATGCACAAACAGTAATTTCTCCGCATTGCAAGGTGCAATTCTGAAATTTTTTGCTTTTTCCTGCTCCTCTTAGCATGATAAAGAAGATTCAAAGAGAGTGAGATGCCAGCTCCTTTCATTCAGTCAGTAGCTTCAATCATTTCTGGTATATGAATAACATGATGTTTTTCAATGGCAAAAATCAATGAATATTGTAAATGCACAAACAGTAATTTCTCCGCATTGCAAGGTGCAATTCTGAAATTTTTTGCTTTTTCCTGCTCCTCTTAGCATGATAAAGAAGATTCAAAGAGAGTGAGATGCCAGCTCCTTTCATTCAGTCAGTAGCTTCAATCATTTCTGGACGTTGTTCAATGGCAAAAATCAATGAATATTGTAAATGCACAAACAGTAATTTCTCCGCATTGCAAGATGCAATTCTGAAATATTTTGCTTTTTCCTGCTCCTCTTAGCATGGTAAAGAAGATTCAAAGAGAGTGAGATGCCAGCTCCTTTCATTCAGTCAGTAGCTTCAGTCATTTCTGGACGTTTTTCAATGCAAAAATCAATGAATATTGTAAATGCACAAACAGTAATTTCTCCGCATTGCAAGGTGCAATTCTGAAATTTTTTGCTTTTTCCTGCTCCTCTTAGCATGATAAAGAAGATTCAAAGAGAGTGAGATGCCAGCTCCTTTCATTCAGTCAGTAGCTTCAATCATTTCTGGTATATGAATAACATGATGTTTTTCAATGGCAAAAATCAATGAATATTGTAAATGCACAAACAATAATTTCTCCGCATTGCAAGGTGCAATTCTGAAATTTTTTGCTTTTTCCTGCTCCTCTTAGCATGATAAAGAAGATTCAAAGAGAGTGAGATGCCAGCTCCTTTCATTCAGTCAGTAGCTTCAATCATTTCTGGATGTTTTTCAATGGCAAAAATCAATGAATATTATAAATGCACAAACAGTAATTTCTCCGCATTGCAAGGTGCAATTCTGAAATTTCTTGCATTTTCCTGCTCCTCTTAGCATGATAAAGAAGATTCAAAGAGAGTGAGATGCCAGCTCCTTTCATTCAGTCAGTAGCTTCAATCATTTCTGGACGTTTTTCAATGGCAAAAATCAATGAATATTGTAAATGCACAAACAGTAATTTCTCCGCATTGCAAGGTGCAATTCTGAAATTTTTTGCTTTTTCCTGCTCCTCTTAGCATGATAAAGAAGATTCAAAGAGAGTGAGATGCCAGCTCCTTTCATTCAGTCAGTAGCTTCAAACATTTCTGGTATATGAATAACATGATGTTTTTCAATGGCAAAAATCAATGAATATTGTAAATGCACAAACAGTAATTTCTCCGCATTGCAAGGTGCAATTCTGAAATCTTTTGCTTTTTCCTGCTCCTCTTAGCATGATAAAGAAGATTCAAAGAGAGTGAGATGCCAGCTCCTTTCATTCAGTCAGTAGCTTCAATCATTTCTGGACGTTTTTCAATGGCAAAAATCAATGAATATTGTAAATGCACAAACAGTAATTTCTCCGCATTGCAAGGTGCAATTCTGAAATTTTTTGCTTTTTCCTGCTCCTATTAGCATGATAAAGAAGATTCAAAGAGAGTGAGATGCCAGCTTCTTTCATTGTCAGTAGCTTCAAACATTTCTGGGATATGAATAACATGATGTTTTTCAATGGCAAAAATTAATGAATATTGTAAATGCACAAACAGTAATTTCTCCGCATTGCAAGGTGCAATTCTGAAATTTTTTGCTTTTTCCTGCTCCTCTTAGCATGATAAAGAAGATTCAAAGAGAGTGAGATGCCAGCTCCTTTCATTCAGTCAGTAGCTTCAATCATTTCTGGACGTTTTTCAATGGCAAAAATCAATGAATATTGTAAATGCACAAACAGTAATTTCTCCGCATTGCAAGGTGCAATTCTGAAATTTTTTGCTTTTTCCTGCTCCTCTTAGCATGATAAAGAAGATTCAAAGAGAGTGAGATGCCAGCTCCTTTCATTCAGTCAGTAGCTTCAATCATTTCTGGACGTTTTTCAATGGCAAAAATCAATGAATATTGTAAATGCACAAACAGTAATTTCTCCGCATTGCAAGGTGCAATTCTGAAATTTTTTGCTTTTTCCTGCTCCTCTTAGCATGATAAAGAAGATTCAAAGAGAGTGAGATGCCAGCTCCTTTCATTCAGTCAGTAGCTTCAATCATTTCTGGACGTTTTTCAATGGCAAAAATCAATGAATATTGTAAATGCACAAACAGTAATTTCTCCGCATTGCAAGGTGCAATTCTGAATTTTTTTGCTTTTTCCTGCTCCTCTTAGCATGATAAAGAAGATTCAAAGAGAGTGAGATGCCAGCTCCTTTCATTCAGTCAGTAGCTTTAATCATTTCTGGACGTTTTTCAATGGCAAAAATCAATGAATATTGTAAATGCACAAACAGTAATTTCTCCGCATTGCAAGATGAAATTCTGAAATTTTTTGCTTTTTCCTGCTCCTCTTAGCATGATAAAGAAGACTCAAAGAGAGTGAGATGCCAGCTCCTTTCATTCAGTCAGTAGCTTCAATCATTTCTGGACGTTTTTCAATGGCAAAAATCAATGAATATTGTAAATGCACAAACAGTAATTTCTCCGCATTGCAAGGTGCAATTCTGAAATTTTTTGCTTTTTCCTGCTCCTCTTAGCATGATAAAGAAGATTCAAAGAGAGTGAGATGCCAGCTCCTTTCATTCAGTCAGTAGCTTCAATCATTTCTGGTATATGAATAACATGATGTTTTTCAATGGCAAAAATCAATGAATATTGTAAATGCACAAACAGTAATTTCTCCGCATTGCAAGGTGCAATTCTGAAATTTTTTGCTTTTTCCTGCTCCTCTTAGCATGATAAAGAAGATTCAAAGAGAGTGAGATGCCAGCTCCTTTCATTCAGTCAGTAGCTTCAATCATTTCTGGACGTTTTTCAATGGCAAAAATCAATGAATATTGTAAATGCACAAACAGTAATTTCTCCGCATTGCAAGGTGCAATTCTGAAATTTTTTGCTTTTTCCTGCTCCTCTTAGCATGATAAAGAAGATTCAAAGAGAGTGAGATGCCAGCTCCTTTCATTCAGTCAGTAGCTTCAGTCATTTCTGGAAGTTTTTCAATGGCAAAAATCAATGAATATTGTAAATGCACAAACAGTAATTTCTCCGCATTGCAAGGTGCAATTCTGAAATTTTTTGCTTTTTCCTGCTCCTCTTAGCATGATAAAGAAGATTCAAAGAGAGTGAGATGCCAGCTCCTTTCATTCAGTCAGTAGCTTCAAACATTTCTGGTATAAACATTTCTGGACGTTTTTCAATGGCAAAAATCAATGAATATTGTAAATGCACAAACAGTAATATCTCCACATTGCAAGGTGCAATGCTGAAATTTTTTTTGCTTTTTCCTGCTAATCCTAGCATGATAAAGAAGATTCAAATAGAGTGAGATGCCAGCTCCTTTCATTCAGTCAGTAGCTTCAAACATTTCTGGACGTTTTTCAATGGCAAAAATCAATGAATATTGTAAATGCACAAACAGTAATATCTCCACATTGCAAGGTGCAATTCTGAAATTTTTTGCTTTTTCCTGCTAATCCTAGCATGATAAAGAAGATTCAAAGAGAGTGAGATGTCAGCTCCTTTCATTCAGTCAGTAGCTTCAAACATTTCTGGTATATGAATAACATGATGTTTTTCAATGGCAAAAATCAATGAATATTGTAAATGCACAAACAGTAATATCTCCACATTGCAAGGTGCAATTCTGAAATTTTTTGCTTTTTCCTGCTAATCCTAGCATGATAAAGAAGATTCAAAGAGAGTGAGATGCCAGCTCCTTTCATTCAGTCAGTAGCTTCAAACATTTCTGGACGTTTTTCAATGGCAAAAATCAATGAATATTGTAAATGCACAAACAGTAATATCTCCACATTGCAAGGTGCAATTCTGAAATTTTTTGCTTTTTCCTGCTACTCCTAGCATGATAAAGAAGATTCAAAGAGAGTGAGATGCCAGCTCCTTTCATTCAGTCAGTAGCTTCAATCATTTCTGGACGTTTTTCAATGGCAAAAATCAATGAATATTGTAAATGCACAAACAGTAATTTCTCCGCATTGCAAGGTGCAATTCTGAATTTTTTTGCTTTTTCCTGCTCCTCTTAGCATGGTAAAGAAGATTCAAAGAGAGTGAGATGCCAGCTCCTTTCATTCAGTCAGTAGCTTCAGTCATTTCTGGACGTTTTTCAATGGCAAAAATCAATGAATATTGTAAATGCACAAAAAGTAATTTCTCCGCATTGCAAGGTGCAATTCTGAAATTTTTTGCTTTTTCCTGCTCCTCTTAGCATGATAAAGAAGATTCAAAGAGAGTGAGATGCCAGCTCCTTTCATTCAGTCAGTAGCTTCAAACATTTCTGGTATAAACATTTCTGGACGTTTTTCAATGGCAAAAATCAATGAATATTGTAAATGCACAAACAGTAATATCTCCACATTGCAAGGTGCAATTCTGAAATTTTTTGCTTTTTCCTGCTAATCCTAGCATGATAAAGAAGATTCAAATAGAGTGAGATGCCAGCTCCTTTCATTCAGTCAGTAGCTTCAAACATTTCTGGACGTTTTTCAATGGCAAAATTCAATGAATATTGTAAATGCACAAACAGTAATATCTCCACATTGCAAGGTGCAATTCTGAAATTTTTTGCTTTTTCCTGCTAATCCTAGCATGATAAAGAAGATTCAAAGAGAGTGAGATGCCAGCTCCTTTCATTCAGTCAGTAGCTTCAATCATTTCTGGACGTTTTTCAATGGCAAAAATCAATGAATATTGTAAATGCACAAACAGTAATTTCTCCGCATTGCAAGGTGCAATTCTGAAATTTTTTGCTTTTTCCTGCTCCTCTTAGCATGATAAAGAAGATTCAAAGAGAGTGAGATGCCAGCTCCTTTCATTCAGTCAGTAGCTTCAATCATTTCTGGATGTTTTTCAATGGCAAAAATCAATGAATATTGTAAATGCACAAACAGTAATTTCTCCGCATTGCAAGGTGCAATTCTGAAATTTTTTGCTTTTTCCTGCTCCTCTTAGCATGATAAAGAAGATTCAAAGAGAGTGAGATGCCAGCTCCTTTCATTCAGTCAGTAGCTTCAATCATTTCCGGTATATGAATAACATGATGTTTTTCAATGGCAAAAATCAATGAATATTGTAAATGCACAAACAGTAATTTCTCCGCATTGCAAGGTGCAATTCTGAAATTTTTTGCTTTTTCCTGCTCCTCTTAGCATGATAAAGAAGATTCAAAGAGAGTGAGATGCCAGCTCCTTTCATTCAGTCAGTAGCTTCAATCATTTCTGGACGTTTTTCAATGGCAAAAATCAATGAATATTGTAAATGCACAAACAGTAATTTCTCCGCATTGCAAGATGCAATTCTGAAATTTTTTGCTTTTTCCTGCTCCTCTTAGCATGATAAAGAAGATTCAAAGAGAGTGAGATGCCAGCTCCTTTCATTCAGTCAGTAGCTTCAGTCATTTCTGGACGTTTTTCAATGGCAAAAATCAATGAATATTGTAAATGCACAAACAGTAATTTCTCCGCATTGCAAAGTGCAATTCTGAAATTTTTTGCTTTTTCCTGCTCCTCTTAGCATGATAAAGAAGATTCAAAGAGAGTGAGATGCCAGCTCCTTTCATTCAGTCAGTAGCTTCAAACATTTCTGGTATAAACATTTCTGGATGTTTTTCAATGGCAAAAATCAATGAATATTGTAAATGCACAAACAGTAATATCTCCACATTGCAAGGTGCAATGCTGAAATTTTTTGCTTTTTCCTGCTAATCCTAGGATGATAAAGAAGATTCAAATAGAGTGAGATGCCAGCTCCTTTCATTCAGTCAGTAGCTTCAAACATTTCTGGACGTTTTTCAATGGCAAAAATCAATGAATATTGTAAATGCACAAACAGTAATATCTCCACATTGCAAGGTGCAATTCTGAAATTTTTTGCTTTTTCCTGCTAATCCTAGCATGATAAAGAAGATTCAAAGAGAGTGAGATGTCAGCTCCTTTCATTCAGTCAGTAGCTTCAAACATTTCTGGTATATGAATAACATGATGTTTTTCAATGGCAAAAATCAATGAATATTGTAAATGCACAAACAGTAATATCTCCACATTGCAAGGTGCAATTCTGAAATTTTTTGCTTTTTCCTGCTAATCCTAGCATGATAAAGAAGATTCAAATAGAGTGAGATGCCAGCTCCTTTCATTCAGTCAGTAGCTTCAAACATTTCTGGACGTTTTTCAATGGCAAAATTCAATGAATATTGTAAATGCACAAACAGTAATATCTCCACATTGCAAGGTGCAATTCTGAAATTTTTTGCTTTTTCCTGCTAATCCTAGCATGATAAAGAAGATTCAAAGAGAGTGAGATGCCAGCTCCTTTCATTCAGTCAGTAGCTTCAATCATTTCTGGACGTTTTTCAATGGCAAAAATCAATGAATATTGTAAATGCACAAACAGTAATTTCTCCGCATTGCAAGGTGCAATTCTGAAATTTTTTGCTTTTTCCTGCTCCTCTTAGCATGATAAAGAAGATTCAAAGAGAGTGAGATGCCAGCTCCTTTCATTCAGTCAGTAGCTTCAATCATTTCTGGATGTTTTTCAATGGCAAAAATCAATGAATATTGTAAATGCACAAACAGTAATTTCTCCGCATTGCAAGGTGCAATTCTGAAATTTTTTGCTTTTTCCTGCTCCTCTTAGCATGATAAAGAAGATTCAAAGAGAGTGAGATGCCAGCTCCTTTCATTCAGTCAGTAGCTTCAATCATTTCTGGTATATGAATAACATGATGTTTTTCAATGGCAAAAATCAATGAATATTGTAAATGCACAAACAGTAATTTCTCCGCATTGCAAGGTGCAATTCTGAAATTTTTTGCTTTTTCCTGCTCCTCTTAGCATGATAAAGAAGATTCAAAGAGAGTGAGATGCCAGCTCCTTTCATTCAGTCAGTAGCTTCAATCATTTCTGGACGTTTTTCAATGGCAAAAATCAATGAATATTGTAAATGCACAAACAGTAATTTCTCCGCATTGCAAGATGCAATTCTGAAATTTTTTGCTTTTTCCTGCTCCTCTTAGCATGATAAAGAAGATTCAAAGAGAGTGAGATGCCAGCTCCTTTCATTCAGTCAGTAGCTTCAGTCATTTCTGGACGTTTTTCAATGGCAAAAATCAATGAATATTGTAAATGCACAAACAGTAATTTCTCCGCATTGCAAAGTGCAATTCTGAAATTTTTTGCTTTTTCCTGCTCCTCTTAGCATGATAAAGAAGATTCAAAGAGAGTGAGATGCCAGCTCCTTTCATTCAGTCAGTAGCTTCAAACATTTCTGGTATAAACATTTCTGGATGTTTTTCAATGGCAAAAATCAATGAATATTGTAAATGCACAAACAGTAATATCTCCACATTGCAAGGTGCAATGCTGAAATTTTTTGCTTTTTCCTGCTAATCCTAGGATGATAAAGAAGATTCAAATAGAGTGAGATGCCAGCTCCTTTCATTCAGTCAGTAGCTTCAAACATTTCTGGACGTTTTTCAATGGCAAAAATCAATGAATATTGTAAATGCACAAACAGTAATATCTCCACATTGCAAGGTGCAATTCTGAAATTTTTTGCTTTTTCCTGCTAATCCTAGCATGATAAAGAAGATTCAAAGAGAGTGAGATGTCAGCTCCTTTCATTCAGTCAGTAGCTTCAAACATTTCTGGTATATGAATAACATGATGTTTTTCAATGGCAAAAATCAATGAATATTGTAAATGCACAAACAGTAATATCTCCACATTGCAAGGTGCAATTCTGAAATTTTTTGCTTTTTCCTGCTAATCCTAGCATGATAAAGAAGATTCAAATAGAGTGAGATGCCAGCTCCTTTCATTCAGTCAGTAGCTTCAAACATTTCTGGACGTTTTTCAATGGCAAAATTCAATGAATATTGTAAATGCACAAACAGTAATATCTCCACATTGCAAGGTGCAATTCTGAAATTTTTTGCTTTTTCCTGCTAATCCTAGCATGATAAAGAAGATTCAAAGAGAGTGAGATGCCAGCTCCTTTCATTCAGTCAGTAGCTTCAATCATTTCTGGACGTTTTTCAATGGCAAAAATCAATGAATATTGTAAATGCACAAACAGTAATTTCTCCGCATTGCAAGGTGCAATTCTGAAATTTTTTGTTTTTCCTGCTCCTCTTAGCATGATAAAGAAGATTCAAAGAGAGTGAGATGCCAGCTCCTTTCATTCAGTCAGTAGCTTCAATCATTTCTGGATGTTTTTCAATGGCAAAAATCAATGAATATTGTAAATGCACAAACAGTAATTTCTCCGCATTGCAAGGTGCAATTCTGAAATTTTTTGCTTTTTCCTGCTCCTCTTAGCATGATAAAGAAGATTCAAAGAGAGTGAGATGCCAGCTCCTTTCATTCAGTCAGTAGCTTCAATCATTTCTGGTATATGAATAACATGATGTTTTTCAATGGCAAAAATCAATGAATATTGTAAATGCACAAACAGTAATTTCTCCGCATTGCAAGGTGCAATTCTGAAATTTTTTGCTTTTTCCTGCTCCTCTTAGCATGATAAAGAAGATTCAAAGAGAGTGAGATGCCAGCTCCTTTCATTCAGTCAGTAGCTTCAATCATTTCTGGACGTTTTTCAATGGCAAAAATCAATGAATATTGTAAATGCACAAACAGTAATTTCTCCGCATTGCAAGATGCAATTCTGAAATTTTTTGCTTTTTCCTGCTCCTCTTAGCATGATAAAGAAGATTCAAAGAGAGTGAGATGCCAGCTCCTTTCATTCAGTCAGTAGCTTCAGTCATTTCTGGACGTTTTTCAATGGCAAAAATCAATGAATATTGTAAATGCACAAACAGTAATTTCTCCGCATTGCAAAGTGCAATTCTGAAATTTTTTGCTTTTTCCTGCTCCTCTTAGCATGATAAAGAAGATTCAAAGAGAGTGAGATGCCAGTTCCTTTCATTCAGTCAGTAGCTTCAAACATTTCTGGTATAAACATTTCTGGATGTTTTTCAATGGCAAAAATCAATGAATATTGTAAATGCACAAACAGTAATATCTCCACATTGCAAGGTGCAATGCTGAAATTTTTTGCTTTTTCCTGCTAATCCTAGGATGATAAAGAAGATTCAAATAGAGTGAGATGCCAGCTCCTTTCATTCAGTCAGTAGCTTCAAACATTTCTGGACGTTTTTCAATGGCAAAAATCAATGAATATTGTAAATGCACAAACAGTAATATCTCCACATTGCAAGGTGCAATTCTGAAATTTTTTGCTTTTTCCTGCTAATCCTAGCATGATAAAGAAGATTCAAAGAGAGTGAGATGTCAGCTCCTTTCATTCAGTCAGTAGCTTCAAACATTTCTGGTATATGAATAACATGATGTTTTTCAATGGCAAAAATCAATGAATATTGTAAATGCACAAACAGTAATATCTCCACATTGCAAGGTGCAATTCTGAAATTTTTTGCTTTTTCCTGCTAATCCTAGCATGATAAAGAAGATTCAAAGAGAGTGAGATGCCAGCTCCTTTCATTCAGTCAGTAGCTTCAAACATTTCTGGACGTTTTTCAATGGCAAAAATCAATGAATATTGTAAATGCACAAACAGTAATTTCTCCGCATTGCAAGGTGCAATTCTGAAATTTTTTGCTTTTTCCTGCTCCTCTTAGCATGATAAAGAAGATTCAAAGAGAGTGAGATGCCAGCTCCTTTCATTCAGTCAGTAGCTTCAATCATTTCTGGTATATGAATAACATGATGTTTTTCAATGGCAAAAATCAATGAATATTGTAAATGCACAAACAGTAATTTCTCCGCATTGCAAGGTGCAATTCTGAAATTTTTTGCTTTTTCCTGCTCCTCTTAGCATGATAAAGAAGATTCAAAGAGAGTGAGATGCCAGCTCCTTTCATTCAGTCAGTAGCTTCAGTCATTTCTGGAAGTTTTTCAATGGCAAAAATCAATGAATATTGTAAATGCACAAACAGTAATTTCTCCGCATTGCAAGGTGCAATTCTGAAATTTTTTGCTTTTTCCTGCTCCTCTTAGCATGATAAAGAAGATTCAAAGAGAGTGAGATGCCAGCTCCTTTCATTCAGTCAGTAGCTTCAAACATTTCTGGTATAAACATTTCTGGACGTTTTTCAATGGCAAAAATCAATGAATATTGTAAATGCACAAACAGTAATATCTCCACATTGCAAGGTGCAATGCTGAAATTTTTTTTGCTTTTTCCTGCTAATCCTAGCATGATAAAGAAGATTCAAATAGAGTGAGATGCCAGCTCCTTTCATTCAGTCAGTAGCTTCAAACATTTCTGGACGTTTTTCAATGGCAAAAAGCAATGAATATTGTAAATGCACAAACAGTAATATCTCCACATTGCAAGGTGCAATTCTGAAATTTTTTGCTTTTTCCTGCTAATCCTAGCATGATAAAGAAGATTCAAAGAGAGTGAGATGTCAGCTCCTTTCATTCAGTCAGTAGCTTCAAACATTTCTGGTATATGAATAACATGATGTTTTTCAATGGCAAAAATCAATGAATATTGTAAATGCACAAACAGTAATATCTCCACATTGCAAGGTGCAATTCTGAAATTTTTTGCTTTTTCCTGCTAATCCTAGCATGATAAAGAAGATTCAAAGAGAGTGAGATGCCAGCTCCTTTCATTCAGTCAGTAGCTTCAAACATTTCTGGACGTTTTTCAATGGCAAAAATCAATGAATATTGTAAATGCACAAACAGTAATATCTCCACATTGCAAGGTACAATTCTGAAATTTTTTGCTTTTTCCTGCTACTCCTAGCATGATAAAGAAGATTCAAAGAGAGTGAGATGCCAGCTCCTTTCATTCAGTCAGTAGCTTCAATCATTTCTGGACGTTTTTCAATGGCAAAAATCAATGAATATTGTAAATGCACAAACAGTAATTTCTCCGCATTGCAAGGTGCAATTCTGAATTTTTTTGCTTTTTCCTGCTCCTCTTAGCATGGTAAAGAAGATTCAAAGAGAGTGAGATGCCAGCTCCTTTCATTCAGTCAGTAGCTTCAGTCATTTCTGGACGTTTTTCAATGGCAAAAATCAATGAATATTGTAAATGCACAAAAAGTAATTTCTCCGCATTGCAAGGTGCAATTCTGAAATTTTTTGCTTTTTCCTGCTCCTCTTAGCATGATAAAGAAGATTCAAAGAGAGTGAGATGCCAGCTCCTTTCATTCAGTCAGTAGCTTCAAACATTTCTGGTATAAACATTTCTGGACGTTTTTCAATGGCAAAAATCAATGAATATTGTAAATGCACAAACAGTAATATCTCCACATTGCAAGGTGCAATTCTGAAATTTTTTGCTTTTTCCTGCTAATCCTAGCATGATAAAGAAGATTCAAATAGAGTGAGATGCCAGCTCCTTTCATTCAGTCAGTAGCTTCAAACATTTCTGGACGTTTTTCAATGGCAAAATTCAATGAATATTGTAAATGCACAAACAGTAATATCTCCACATTGCAAGGTGCAATTCTGAAATTTTTTGCTTTTTCCTGCTAATCCTAGCATGATAAAGAAGATTCAAAGAGAGTGAGATGCCAGCTCCTTTCATTCAGTCAGTAGCTTCAATCATTTCTGGACGTTTTTCAATGGCAAAAATCAATGAATATTGTAAATGCACAAACAGTAATTTCTCCGCATTGCAAGGTGCAATTCTGAAATTTTTTGCTTTTTCCTGCTCCTCTTAGCATGATAAAGAAGATTCAAAGAGAGTGAGATGCCAGCTCCTTTCATTCAGTCAGTAGCTTCAATCATTTCTGGATGTTTTTCAATGGCAAAAATCAATGAATATTGTAAATGCACAAACAGTAATTTCTCCGCATTGCAAGGTGCAATTCTGAAATTTTTTGCTTTTTCCTGCTCCTCTTAGCATGATAAAGAAGATTCAAAGAGAGTGAGATGCCAGCTCCTTTCATTCAGTCAGTAGCTTCAATCATTTCTGGTATATGAATAACATGATGTTTTTCAATGGCAAAAATCAATGAATATTGTAAATGCACAAACAGTAATTTCTCCGCATTGCAAGGTGCAATTCTGAAATTTTTTGCTTTTTCCTGCTCCTCTTAGCATGATAAAGAAGATTCAAAGAGATTGAGATGCCAGCTCCTTTCATTCAGTCAGTAGCTTCAATCATTTCTGGACGTTTTTCAATGGCAAAAATCAATGAATATTGTAAATGCACAAACTGTAATTTCTCCGCATTGCAAGATGCAATTCTGAAATTTTTTGCTTTTTCCTGCTCCTCTTAGCATGATAAAGAAGATTCAAAGAGAGTGAGATGCCAGCTCCTTTCATTCAGTCAGTAGCTTCAGTCATTTCTGGACGTTTTTCAATGGCAAAAATCAATGAATATTGTAAATGCACAAACAGTAATTTCTCCGCATTGCAAAGTGCAATTCTGAAATTTTTTGCTTTTTCCTGCTCCTCTTAGCATGATAAAGAAGATTCAAAGAGAGTGAGATGCCAGCTCCTTTCATTCAGTCAGTAGCTTCAAACATTTCTGGTATAAACATTTCTGGATGTTTTTCAATGGCAAAAATCAATGAATATTGTAAATGCACAAACAGTAATATCTCCACATTGCAAGGTGCAATGCTGAAATTTTTTGCTTTTTCCTGCTAATCCTAGGATGATAAAGAAGATTCAAATAGAGTGAGATGCCAGCTCCTTTCATTCAGTCAGTAGCTTCAAACATTTCTGGACGTTTTTCAATGGCAAAAATCAATGAATATTGTAAATGCACAAACAGTAATTTCTCCGCATTGCAAGGTGCAATTCTGAAATTTTTTGCTTTTTCCTGCTCCTCTTAGCATGATAAAGAAGATTCAAAGAGAGTGAGATGCCAGCTCCTTTCATTCAGTCAGTAGCTTCAAACATTTCTGGTATAAACATTTCTGGACGTTTTTCAATGGCAAAAATCAATGAATATTGTAAATGCACAAACAGTAATATCTCCACATTGCAAGGTGCAATGCTGAAATTTTTTTTGCTTTTTCCTGCTAATCCTAGCATGATAAAGAAGATTCAAATAGAGTGAGATGCCAGCTCCTTTCATTCAGTCAGTAGCTTCAAACATTTCTGGACGTTTTTCAATGGCAAAAATCAATGAATATTGTAAATGCACAAACAGTAATATCTCCACATTGCAAGGTGCAATTCTGAAATTTTTTGCTTTTTCCTGCTAATCCTAGCATGATAAAGAAGATTCAAAGAGAGTGAGATGTCAGCTCCTTTCATTCAGTCAGTAGCTTCAAACATTTCTGGTATATGAATAACATGATGTTTTTCAATGGCAAAAATCAATGAATATTGTAAATGCACAAACAGTAATATCTCCACATTGCAAGGTGCAATTCTGAAATTTTTTGCTTTTTCCTGCTAATCCTAGCATGATAAAGAAGATTCAAAGAGAGTGAGATGCCAGCTCCTTTCATTCAGTCAGTAGCTTCAAACATTTCTGGACGTTTTTCAATGGCAAAAATCAATGAATATTGTAAATGCACAAACAGTAATATCTCCACATTGCAAGGTGCAATTCTGAAATTTTTTGCTTTTTCCTGCTACTCCTAGCATGATAAAGAAGATTCAAAGAGAGTGAGATGCCAGCTCCTTTCATTCAGTCAGTAGCTTCAATCATTTCTGGACGTTTTTCAATGGCAAAAATCAATGAATATTGTAAATGCACAAACAGTAATTTCTCCGCATTGCAAGGTGCAATTCTGAATTTTTTTGCTTTTTCCTGCTCCTCTTAGCATGGTAAAGAAGATTCAAAGAGAGTGAGATGCCAGCTCCTTTCATTCAGTCAGTAGCTTCAGTCATTTCTGGACGTTTTTCAATGGCAAAAATCAATGAATATTGTAAATGCACAAAAAGTAATTTCTCCGCATTGCAAGGTGCAATTCTGAAATTTTTTGCTTTTTCCTGCTCCTCTTAGCATGATAAAGAAGATTCAAAGAGAGTGAGATGCCAGCTCCTTTCATTCAGTCAGTAGCTTCAAACATTTCTGGTATAAACATTTCTGGACGTTTTTCAATGGCAAAAATCAATGAATATTGTAAATGCACAAACAGTAATATCTCCACATTGCAAGGTGCAATTCTGAAATTTTTTGCTTTTTCCTGCTAATCCTAGCATGATAAAGAAGATTCAAATAGAGTGAGATGCCAGCTCCTTTCATTCAGTCAGTAGCTTCAAACATTTCTGGACGTTTTTCAATGGCAAAATTCAATGAATATTGTAAATGCA
This sequence comes from Phyllobates terribilis, assembly GCF_046119375.1. Lineage (NCBI taxonomy): Eukaryota > Metazoa > Chordata > Amphibia > Anura > Dendrobatidae > Phyllobates > Phyllobates terribilis. The sequence goes on from NW_027364068.1 coordinate 171,998, forward strand.
CAAACAGTAATATCTCCACATTGCAAGGTGCAATTCTGAAATTTTTTGCTTTTTCCTGCTAATCCTAGCATGATAAAGAAGATTCAAAGAGAGTGAGATGCCAGCTCCTTTCATTCAGTCAGTAGCTTCAATCATTTCTGGACGTTTTTCAATGGCAAAAATCAATGAATATTGTAAATGCACAAACAGTAATTTCTCCGCATTGCAAGGTGCAATTCTGAAATTTTTTGCTTTTTCCTGCTCCTCTTAGCATGATAAAGAAGATTCAAAGAGAGTGAGATGCCAGCTCCTTTCATTCAGTCAGTAGCTTCAATCATTTCTGGATGTTTTTCAATGGCAAAAATCAATGAATATTGTAAATGCACAAACAGTAATTTCTCCGCATTGCAAGGTGCAATTCTGAAATTTTTTGCTTTTTCCTGCTCCTCTTAGCATGATAAAGAAGATTCAAAGAGAGTGAGATGCCAGCTCCTTTCATTCAGTCAGTAGCTTCAATCATTTCTGGTATATGAATAACATGATGTTTTTCAATGGCAAAAATCAATGAATATTGTAAATGCACAAACAGTAATTTCTCCGCATTGCAAGGTGCAATTCTGAAATTTTTTGCTTTTTCCTGCTCCTCTTAGCATGATAAAGAAGATTCAAAGAGATTGAGATGCCAGCTCCTTTCATTCAGTCAGTAGCTTCAATCATTTCTGGACGTTTTTCAATGGCAAAAATCAATGAATATTGTAAATGCACAAACTGTAATTTCTCCGCATTGCAAGATGCAATTCTGAAATTTTTTGCTTTTTCCTGCTCCTCTTAGCAAGATAAAGAAGATTCAAAGAGAGTGAGATGCCAGCTCCTTTCATTCAGTCAGTAGCTTCAGTCATTTCTGGACGTTTTTCAATGGCAAAAATCAATGAATATTGTAAATGCACAAACAGTAATTTCTCCGCATTGCAAAGTGCAATTCTGAAATTTTTTGCTTTTTCCTGCTCCTCTTAGCATGATAAAGAAGATTCAAAGAGAGTGAGATGCCAGCTCCTTTCATTCAGTCAGTAGCTTCAAACATTTCTGGTATAAACATTTCTGGATGTTTTTCAATGGCAAAAATCAATGAATATTGTAAATGCACAAACAGTAATATCTCCACATTGCAAGGTGCAATGCTGAAATTTTTTGCTTTTTCCTGCTAATCCTAGGATGATAAAGAAGATTCAAATAGAGTGAGATGCCAGCTCCTTTCATTCAGTCAGTAGCTTCAAACATTTCTGGACGTTTTTCAATGGCAAAAATCAATGAATATTGTAAATGCACAAACAGTAATATCTCCACATTGCAAGGTGCAATTCTGAAATTTTTTGCTTTTTCCTGCTAATCCTAGCATGATAAAGAAGATTCAAAGAGAGTGAGATGTCAGCTCCTTTCATTCAGTCAGTAGCTTCAAACATTTCTGGTATATGAATAACATGATGTTTTTCAATGGCAAAAATCAATGAATATTGTAAATGCACAAACAGTAATATCTCCACATTGCAAGGTGCAATTCTGAAATTTTTTGCTTTTTCCTGCTAATCCTAGCATGATAAAGAAGATTCAAATAGAGTGAGATGCCAGCTCCTTTCATTCAGTCAGTAGCTTCAAACATTTCTGGACGTTTTTCAATGGCAAAATTCAATGAATATTGTAAATGCACAAACAGTAATATCTCCACATTGCAAGGTGCAATTCTGAAATTTTTTGCTTTTTCCTGCTAATCCTAGCATGATAAAGAAGATTCAAAGAGAGTGAGATGCCAGCTCCTTTCATTCAGTCAGTAGCTTCAATCATTTCTGGACGTTTTTCAATGGCAAAAATCAATGAATATTGTAAATGCACAAACAGTAATTTCTCCGCATTGCAAGGTGCAATTCTGAAATTTTTTGCTTTTTCCTGCTCCTCTTAGCATGATAAAGAAGATTCAAAGAGAGTGAGATGCCAGCTCCTTTCATTCAGTCAGTAGCTTCAATCATTTCTGGATGTTTTTCAATGGCAAAAATCAATGAATATTGTAAATGCACAAACAGTAATTTCTCCGCATTGCAAGGTGCAATTCTGAAATTTTTTGCTTTTTCCTGCTCCTCTTAGCATGATAAAGAAGATTCAAAGAGAGTGAGATGCCAGCTCCTTTCATTCAGTCAGTAGCTTCAATCATTTCTGGTATATGAATAACATGATGTTTTTCAATGGCAAAAATCAATGAATATTGTAAATGCACAAACAGTAATTTCTCCGCATTGCAAGGTGCAATTCTGAAATTTTTTGCTTTTTCCTGCTCCTCTTAGCATGATAAAGAAGATTCAAAGAGAGTGAGATGCCAGCTCCTTTCATTCAGTCAGTAGCTTCAATCATTTCTGGACGTTTTTCAATGGCAAAAATCAATGAATATTGTAAATGCACAAACAGTAATTTCTCCGCATTGCAAGATGCAATTCTGAAATTTTTTGCTTTTTCCTGCTCCTCTTAGCATGATAAAGAAGATTCAAAGAGAGTGAGATGCCAGCTCCTTTCATTCAGTCAGTAGCTTCAAACATTTCTGGTATAAACATTTCTGGATGTTTTTCAATGGCAAAAATCAATGAATATTGTAAATGCACAAACAGTAATATCTCCACATTGCAAGGTGCAATGCTGAAATTTTTTGCTTTTTCCTGCTAATCCTAGGATGATAAAGAAGATTCAAATAGAGTGAGATGCCAGCTCCTTTCATTCAGTCAGTAGCTTCAAACATTTCTGGACGTTTTTCAATGGCAAAAATCAATGAATATTGTAAATGCACAAACAGTAATATCTCCACATTGCAAGGTGCAATTCTGAAATTTTTTGCTTTTTCCTGCTAATCCTAGCATGATAAAGAAGATTCAAAGAGAGTGAGATGTCAGCTCCTTTCATTCAGTCAGTAGCTTCAAACATTTCTGGTATATGAATAACATGATGTTTTTCAATGGCAAAAATCAATGAATATTGTAAATGCACAAACAGTAATATCTCCACATTGCAAGGTGCAATTCTGAAATTTTTTGCTTTTTCCTGCTAATCCTAGCATGATAAAGAAGATTCAAAGAGAGTGAGATGCCAGCTCCTTTCATTCAGTCAGTAGCTTCAAACATTTCTGGACGTTTTTCAATGGCAAAAATCAATGAATATTGTAAATGCACAAACAGTAATATCTCCACATTGCAAGGTGCAATTCTGAAATTTTTTGCTTTTTCCTGCTACTCCTAGCATGATAAAGAAGATTCAAAGAGAGTGAGATGCCAGCTCCTTTCATTCAGTCAGTAGCTTCAATCATTTCTGGACGTTTTTCAATGGCAAAAATCAATGAATATTGTAAATGCACAAACAGTAATATCTCCACATTGCAAGGTGCAATTCTGAAATTTTTTGCTTTTTCCTGCTAATCCTAGCATGATAAAGAAGATTCAAATAGAGTGAGATGCCAGCTCCTTTCATTCAGTCAGTAGCTTCAAACATTTCTGGACGTTTTTCAATGGCAAAATTCAATGAATATTGTAAATGCACAAACAGTAATATCTCCACATTGCAAGGTGCAATTCTGAAATTTTTTGCTTTTTCCTGCTAATCCTAGCATGATAAAGAAGATTCAAAGAGAGTGAGATGCCAGCTCCTTTCATTCAGTCAGTAGCTTCAATCATTTCTGGACGTTTTTCAATGGCAAAAATCAATGAATATTGTAAATGCACAAACAGTAATTTCTCCGCATTGCAAGGTGCAATTCTGAAATTTTTTGCTTTTTCCTGCTCCTCTTAGCATGATAAAGAAGATTCAAAGAGAGTGAGATGCCAGCTCCTTTCATTCAGTCAGTAGCTTCAATCATTTCTGGATGTTTTTCAATGGCAAAAATCAATGAATATTGTAAATGCACAAACAGTAATTTCTCCGCATTGCAAGGTGCAATTCTGAAATTTTTTGCTTTTTCCTGCTCCTCTTAGCATGATAAAGAAGATTCAAAGAGAGTGAGATGCCAGCTCCTTTCATTCAGTCAGTAGCTTCAATCATTTCTGGTATATGAATAACATGATGTTTTTCAATGGCAAAAATCAATGAATATTGTAAATGCACAAACAGTAATTTCTCCGCATTGCAAGGTGCAATTCTGAAATTTTTTGCTTTTTCCTGCTCCTCTTAGCATGATAAAGAAGATTCAAAGAGAGTGAGATGCCAGCTCCTTTCATTCAGTCAGTAGCTTCAATCATTTCTGGACGTTTTTCAATGGCAAAAATCAATGAATATTGTAAATGCACAAACAGTAATTTCTCCGCATTGCAAGATGCAATTCTGAAATTTTTTGCTTTTTCCTGCTCCTCTTAGCATGATAAAGAAGATTCAAAGAGAGTGAGATGCCAGCTCCTTTCATTCAGTCAGTAGCTTCAGTCATTTCTGGACGTTTTTCAATGGCAAAAATCAATGAATATTGTAAATGCACAAACAGTAATTTCTCCGCATTGCAAAGTGCAATTCTGAAATTTTTTGCTTTTTCCTGCTCCTCTTAGCATGATAAAGAAGATTCAAAGAGAGTGAGATGCCAGCTCCTTTCATTCAGTCAGTAGCTTCAAACATTTCTGGTATAAACATTTCTGGATGTTTTTCAATGGCAAAAATCAATGAATATTGTAAATGCACAAACAGTAATATCTCCACATTGCAAGGTGCAATGCTGAAATTTTTTGCTTTTTCCTGCTAATCCTAGGATGATAAAGAAGATTCAAATAGAGTGAGATGCCAGCTCCTTTCATTCAGTCAGTAGCTTCAAACATTTCTGGACGTTTTTCAATGGCAAAAATCAATGAATATTGTAAATGCACAAACAGTAATATCTCCACATTGCAAGGTGCAATTCTGAAATTTTTTGCTTTTTCCTGCTAATCCTAGCATGATAAAGAAGATTCAAAGAGAGTGAGATGTCAGCTCCTTTCATTCAGTCAGTAGCTTCAAACATTTCTGGTATATGAATAACATGATGTTTTTCAATGGCAAAAATCAATGAATATTGTAAATGCACAAACAGTAATATCTCCACATTGCAAGGTGCAATTCTGAAATTTTTTGCTTTTTCCTGCTAATCCTAGCATGATAAAGAAGATTCAAATAGAGTGAGATGCCAGCTCCTTTCATTCAGTCAGTAGCTTCAAACATTTCTGGACGTTTTTCAATGGCAAAATTCAATGAATATTGTAAATGCACAAACAGTAATATCTCCACATTGCAAGGTGCAATTCTGAAATTTTTTGCTTTTTCCTGCTAATCCTAGCATGATAAAGAAGATTCAAAGAGAGTGAGATGCCAGCTCCTTTCATTCAGTCAGTAGCTTCAATCATTTCTGGACGTTTTTCAATGGCAAAAATCAATGAATATTGTAAATGCACAAACAGTAATTTCTCCGCATTGCAAGGTGCAATTCTGAAATTTTTTGTTTTTCCTGCTCCTCTTAGCATGATAAAGAAGATTCAAAGAGAGTGAGATGCCAGCTCCTTTCATTCAGTCAGTAGCTTCAATCATTTCTGGATGTTTTTCAATGGCAAAAATCAATGAATATTGTAAATGCACAAACAGTAATTTCTCCGCATTGCAAGGTGCAATTCTGAAATTTTTTGCTTTTTCCTGCTCCTCTTAGCATGATAAAGAAGATTCAAAGAGAGTGAGATGCCAGCTCCTTTCATTCAGTCAGTAGCTTCAATCATTTCTGGTATATGAATAACATGATGTTTTTCAATGGCAAAAATCAATGAATATTGTAAATGCACAAACAGTAATTTCTCCGCATTGCAAGGTGCAATTCTGAAATTTTTTGCTTTTTCCTGCTCCTCTTAGCATGATAAAGAAGATTCAAAGAGAGTGAGATGCCAGCTCCTTTCATTCAGTCAGTAGCTTCAATCATTTCTGGACGTTTTTCAATGGCAAAAATCAATGAATATTGTAAATGCACAAACAGTAATTTCTCCGCATTGCAAGATGCAATTCTGAAATTTTTTGCTTTTTCCTGCTCCTCTTAGCATGATAAAGAAGATTCAAAGAGAGTGAGATGCCAGCTCCTTTCATTCAGTCAGTAGCTTCAGTCATTTCTGGACGTTTTTCAATGGCAAAAATCAATGAATATTGTAAATGCACAAACAGTAATTTCTCCGCATTGCAAAGTGCAATTCTGAAATTTTTTGCTTTTTCCTGCTCCTCTTAGCATGATAAAGAAGATTCAAAGAGAGTGAGATGCCAGTTCCTTTCATTCAGTCAGTAGCTTCAAACATTTCTGGTATAAACATTTCTGGATGTTTTTCAATGGCAAAAATCAATGAATATTGTAAATGCACAAACAGTAATATCTCCACATTGCAAGGTGCAATGCTGAAATTTTTTGCTTTTTCCTGCTAATCCTAGGATGATAAAGAAGATTCAAATAGAGTGAGATGCCAGCTCCTTTCATTCAGTCAGTAGCTTCAAACATTTCTGGACGTTTTTCAATGGCAAAAATCAATGAATATTGTAAATGCACAAACAGTAATATCTCCACATTGCAAGGTGCAATTCTGAAATTTTTTGCTTTTTCCTGCTAATCCTAGCATGATAAAGAAGATTCAAAGAGAGTGAGATGTCAGCTCCTTTCATTCAGTCAGTAGCTTCAAACATTTCTGGTATATGAATAACATGATGTTTTTCAATGGCAAAAATCAATGAATATTGTAAATGCACAAACAGTAATATCTCCACATTGCAAGGTGCAATTCTGAAATTTTTTGCTTTTTCCTGCTAATCCTAGCATGATAAAGAAGATTCAAAGAGAGTGAGATGCCAGCTCCTTTCATTCAGTCAGTAGCTTCAAACATTTCTGGACGTTTTTCAATGGCAAAAATCAATGAATATTGTAAATGCACAAACAGTAATTTCTCCGCATTGCAAGGTGCAATTCTGAAATTTTTTGCTTTTTCCTGCTCCTCTTAGCATGATAAAGAAGATTCAAAGAGAGTGAGATGCCAGCTCCTTTCATTCAGTCAGTAGCTTCAATCATTTCTGGTATATGAATAACATGATGTTTTTCAATGGCAAAAATCAATGAATATTGTAAATGCACAAACAGTAATTTCTCCGCATTGCAAGGTGCAATTCTGAAATTTTTTGCTTTTTCCTGCTCCTCTTAGCATGATAAAGAAGATTCAAAGAGAGTGAGATGCCAGCTCCTTTCATTCAGTCAGTAGCTTCAGTCATTTCTGGAAGTTTTTCAATGGCAAAAATCAATGAATATTGTAAATGCACAAACAGTAATTTCTCCGCATTGCAAGGTGCAATTCTGAATTTTTTTGCTTTTTCCTGCTCCTCTTAGCATGGTAAAGAAGATTCAAAGAGAGTGAGATGCCAGCTCCTTTCATTCAGTCAGTAGCTTCAGTCATTTCTGGACGTTTTTCAATGGCAAAAATCAATGAATATTGTAAATGCACAAAAAGTAATTTCTCCGCATTGCAAGGTGCAATTCTGAAATTTTTTGCTTTTTCCTGCTCCTCTTAGCATGATAAAGAAGATTCAAAGAGAGTGAGATGCCAGCTCCTTTCATTCAGTCAGTAGCTTCAAACATTTCTGGTATAAACATTTCTGGACGTTTTTCAATGGCAAAAATCAATGAATATTGTAAATGCACAAACAGTAATATCTCCACATTGCAAGGTGCAATTCTGAAATTTTTTGCTTTTTCCTGCTAATCCTAGCATGATAAAGAAGATTCAAATAGAGTGAGATGCCAGCTCCTTTCATTCAGTCAGTAGCTTCAAACATTTCTGGACGTTTTTCAATGGCAAAATTCAATGAATATTGTAAATGCACAAACAGTAATATCTCCACATTGCAAGGTGCAATTCTGAAATTTTTTGCTTTTTCCTGCTAATCCTAGCATGATAAAGAAGATTCAAAGAGAGTGAGATGCCAGCTCCTTTCATTCAGTCAGTAGCTTCAATCATTTCTGGACGTTTTTCAATGGCAAAAATCAATGAATATTGTAAATGCACAAACAGTAATTTCTCCGCATTGCAAGGTGCAATTCTGAAATTTTTTGCTTTTTCCTGCTCCTCTTAGCATGATAAAGAAGATTCAAAGAGAGTGAGATGCCAGCTCCTTTCATTCAGTCAGTAGCTTCAATCATTTCTGGATGTTTTTCAATGGCAAAAATCAATGAATATTGTAAATGCACAAACAGTAATTTCTCCGCATTGCAAGGTGCAATTCTGAAATTTTTTGCTTTTTCCTGCTCCTCTTAGCATGATAAAGAAGATTCAAAGAGAGTGAGATGCCAGCTCCTTTCATTCAGTCAGTAGCTTCAATCATTTCTGGTATATGAATAACATGATGTTTTTCAATGGCAAAAATCAATGAATATTGTAAATGCACAAACAGTAATTTCTCCGCATTGCAAGGTGCAATTCTGAAATTTTTTGCTTTTTCCTGCTCCTCTTAGCATGATAAAGAAGATTCAAAGAGATTGAGATGCCAGCTCCTTTCATTCAGTCAGTAGCTTCAATCATTTCTGGACGTTTTTCAATGGCAAAAATCAATGAATATTGTAAATGCACAAACTGTAATTTCTCCGCATTGCAAGATGCAATTCTGAAATTTTTTGCTTTTTCCTGCTCCTCTTAGCATGATAAAGAAGATTCAAAGAGAGTGAGATGCCAGCTCCTTTCATTCAGTCAGTAGCTTCAGTCATTTCTGGACGTTTTTCAATGGCAAAAATCAATGAATATTGTAAATGCACAAACAGTAATTTCTCCGCATTGCAAAGTGCAATTCTGAAATTTTTTGCTTTTTCCTGCTCCTCTTAGCATGATAAAGAAGATTCAAAGAGAGTGAGATGCCAGCTCCTTTCATTCAGTCAGTAGCTTCAAACATTTCTGGTATAAACATTTCTGGATGTTTTTCAATGGCAAAAATCAATGAATATTGTAAATGCACAAACAGTAATATCTCCACATTGCAAGGTGCAATGCTGAAATTTTTTGCTTTTTCCTGCTAATCCTAGGATGATAAAGAAGATTCAAATAGAGTGAGATGCCAGCTCCTTTCATTCAGTCAGTAGCTTCAAACATTTCTGGACGTTTTTCAATGGCAAAAATCAATGAATATTGTAAATGCACAAACAGTAATTTCTCCGCATTGCAAGGTGCAATTCTGAAATTTTTTGCTTTTTCCTGCTCCTCTTAGCATGATAAAGAAGATTCAAAGAGAGTGAGATGCCAGCTCCTTTCATTCAGTCAGTAGCTTCAAACATTTCTGGTATAAACATTTCTGGACGTTTTTCAATGGCAAAAATCAATGAATATTGTAAATGCACAAACAGTAATATCTCCACATTGCAAGGTGCAATGCTGAAATTTTTTTTGCTTTTTCCTGCTAATCCTAGCATGATAAAGAAGATTCAAATAGAGTGAGATGCCAGCTCCTTTCATTCAGTCAGTAGCTTCAAACATTTCTGGACGTTTTTCAATGGCAAAAATCAATGAATATTGTAAATGCACAAACAGTAATATCTCCACATTGCAAGGTGCAATTCTGAAATTTTTTGCTTTTTCCTGCTAATCCTAGCATGATAAAGAAGATTCAAAGAGAGTGAGATGTCAGCTCCTTTCATTCAGTCAGTAGCTTCAAACATTTCTGGTATATGAATAACATGATGTTTTTCAATGGCAAAAATCAATGAATATTGTAAATGCACAAACAGTAATATCTCCACATTGCAAGGTGCAATTCTGAAATTTTTTGCTTTTTCCTGCTAATCCTAGCATGATAAAGAAGATTCAAAGAGAGTGAGATGCCAGCTCCTTTCATTCAGTCAGTAGCTTCAAACATTTCTGGACGTTTTTCAATGGCAAAAATCAATGAATATTGTAAATGCACAAACAGTAATATCTCCACATTGCAAGGTGCAATTCTGAAATTTTTTGCTTTTTCCTGCTACTCCTAGCATGATAAAGAAGATTCAAAGAGAGTGAGATGCCAGCTCCTTTCATTCAGTCAGTAGCTTCAATCATTTCTGGACGTTTTTCAATGGCAAAAATCAATGAATATTGTAAATGCACAAACAGTAATTTCTCCGCATTGCAAGGTGCAATTCTGAATTTTTTTGCTTTTTCCTGCTCCTCTTAGCATGGTAAAGAAGATTCAAAGAGAGTGAGATGCCAGCTCCTTTCATTCAGTCAGTAGCTTCAGTCATTTCTGGACGTTTTTCAATGGCAAAAATCAATGAATATTGTAAATGCACAAAAAGTAATTTCTCCGCATTGCAAGGTGCAATTCTGAAATTTTTTGCTTTTTCCTGCTCCTCTTAGCATGATAAAGAAGATTCAAAGAGAGTGAGATGCCAGCTCCTTTCATTCAGTCAGTAGCTTCAAACATTTCTGGTATAAACATTTCTGGACGTTTTTCAATGGCAAAAATCAATGAATATTGTAAATGCACAAACAGTAATATCTCCACATTGCAAGGTGCAATTCTGAAATTTTTTGCTTTTTCCTGCTAATCCTAGCATGATAAAGAAGATTCAAATAGAGTGAGATGCCAGCTCCTTTCATTCAGTCAGTAGCTTCAAACATTTCTGGACGTTTTTCAATGGCAAAATTCAATGAATATTGTAAATGCACAAACAGTAATATCTCCACATTGCAAGGTGCAATTCTGAAATTTTTTGCTTTTTCCTGCTAATCCTAGCATGATAAAGAAGATTCAAAGAGAGTGAGATGCCAGCTCCTTTCATTCAGTCAGTAGCTTCAATCATTTCTGGACGTTTTTCAATGGCAAAAATCAATGAATATTGTAAATGCACAAACAGTAATTTCTCCGCATTGCAAGGTGCAATTCTGAAATTTTTTGCTTTTTCCTGCTCCTCTTAGCATGATAAAGAAGATTCAAAGAGAGTGAGATGCCAGCTCCTTTCATTCAGTCAGTAGCTTCAATCATTTCTGGATGTTTTTCAATGGCAAAAATCAATGAATATTGTAAATGCACAAACAGTAATTTCTCCGCATTGCAAGGTGCAATTCTGAAATTTTTTGCTTTTTCCTGCTCCTCTTAGCATGATAAAGAAGATTCAAAGAGAGTGAGATGCCAGCTCCTTTCATTCAGTCAGTAGCTTCAATCATTTCTGGTATATGAATAACATGATGTTTTTCAATGGCAAAAATCAATGAATATTGTAAATGCACAAACAGTAATTTCTCCGCATTGCAAGGTGCAATTCTGAAATTTTTTGCTTTTTCCTGCTCCTCTTAGCATGATAAAGAAGATTCAAAGAGATTGAGATGCCAGCTCCTTTCATTCAGTCAGTAGCTTCAATCATTTCTGGACGTTTTTCAATGGCAAAAATCAATGAATATTGTAAATGCACAAACTGTAATTTCTCCGCATTGCAAGATGCAATTCTGAAATTTTTTGCTTTTTCCTGCTCCTCTTAGCATGATAAAGAAGATTCAAAGAGAGTGAGATGCCAGCTCCTTTCATTCAGTCAGTAGCTTCAGTCATTTCTGGACGTTTTTCAATGGCAAAAATCAATGAATATTGTAAATGCACAAACAGTAATTTCTCCGCATTGCAAAGTGCAATTCTGAAATTTTTTGCTTTTTCCTGCTCCTCTTAGCATGATAAAGAAGATTCAAAGAGAGTGAGATGCCAGCTCCTTTCATTCAGTCAGTAGCTTCAAACATTTCTGGTATAAACATTTCTGGATGTTTTTCAATGGCAAAAATCAATGAATATTGTAAATGCACAAACAGTAATATCTCCACATTGCAAGGTGCAATGCTGAAATTTTTTGCTTTTTCCTGCTAATCCTAGGATGATAAAGAAGATTCAAATAGAGTGAGATGCCAGCTCCTTTCATTCAGTCAGTAGCTTCAAACATTTCTGGACGTTTTTCAATGGCAAAAATCAATGAATATTGTAAATGCACAAACAGTAATATCTCCACATTGCAAGGTGCAATTCTGAAATTTTTTGCTTTTTCCTGCTAATCCTAGCATGATAAAGAAGATTCAAAGAGAGTGAGATGTCAGCTCCTTTCATTCAGTCAGTAGCTTCAAACATTTCTGGTATATGAATAACATGATGTTTTTCAATGGCAAAAATCAATGAATATTGTAAATGCACAAACAGTAATATCTCCACATTGCAAGGTGCAATTCTGAAATTTTTTGCTTTTTCCTGCTAATCCTAGCATGATAAAGAAGATTCAAATAGAGTGAGATGCCAGCTCCTTTCATTCAGTCAGTAGCTTCAAACATTTCTGGACGTTTTTCAATGGCAAAATTCAATGAATATTGTAAATGCACAAACAGTAATATCTCCACATTGCAAGGTGCAATTCTGAAATTTTTTGCTTTTTCCTGCTAATCCTAGCATGATAAAGAAGATTCAAAGAGAGTGAGATGCCAGCTCCTTTCATTCAGTCAGTAGCTTCAATCATTTCTGGACGTTTTTCAATGGCAAAAATCAATGAATATTGTAAATGCACAAACAGTAATTTCTCCGCATTGCAAGGTGCAATTCTGAAATTTTTTGCTTTTTCCTGCTCCTCTTAGCATGATAAAGAAGATTCAAAGAGAGTGAGATGCCAGCTCCTTTCATTCAGTCAGTAGCTTCAATCATTTCTGGATGTTTTTCAATGGCAAAAATCAATGAATATTGTAAATGCACAAACAGTAATTTCTCCGCATTGCAAGGTGCAATTCTGAAATTTTTTGCTTTTTCCTGCTCCTCTTAGCATGATAAAGAAGATTCAAAGAGAGTGAGATGCCAGCTCCTTTCATTCAGTCAGTAGCTTCAATCATTTCTGGTATATGAATAACATGATGTTTTTCAATGGCAAAAATCAATGAATATTGTAAATGCACAAACAGTAATTTCTCCGCATTGCAAGGTGCAATTCTGAAATTTTTTGCTTTTTCCTGCTCCTCTTAGCATGATAAAGAAGATTCAAAGAGAGTGAGATGCCAGCTCCTTTCATTCAGTCAGTAGCTTCAATCATTTCTGGACGTTTTTCAATGGCAAAAATCAATGAATATTGTAAATGCACAAACAGTAATTTCTCCGCATTGCAAGATGCAATTCTGAAATTTTTTGCTTTTTCCTGCTCCTCTTAGCATGATAAAGAAGATTCAAAGAGAGTGAGATGCCAGCTCCTTTCATTCAGTCAGTAGCTTCAAACATTTCTGGTATAAACATTTCTGGATGTTTTTCAATGGCAAAAATCAATGAATATTGTAAATGCACAAACAGTAATATCTCCACATTGCAAGGTGCAATGCTGAAATTTTTTGCTTTTTCCTGCTAATCCTAGGATGATAAAGAAGATTCAAATAGAGTGAGATGCCAGCTCCTTTCATTCAGTCAGTAGCTTCAAACATTTCTGGACGTTTTTCAATGGCAAAAATCAATGAATATTGTAAATGCACAAACAGTAATATCTCCACATTGCAAGGTGCAATTCTGAAATTTTTTGCTTTTTCCTGCTAATCCTAGCATGATAAAGAAGATTCAAAGAGAGTGAGATGTCAGCTCCTTTCATTCAGTCAGTAGCTTCAAACATTTCTGGTATATGAATAACATGATGTTTTTCAATGGCAAAAATCAATGAATATTGTAAATGCACAAACAGTAATATCTCCACATTGCAAGGTGCAATTCTGAAATTTTTTGCTTTTTCCTGCTAATCCTAGCATGATAAAGAAGATTCAAAGAGAGTGAGATGCCAGCTCCTTTCATTCAGTCAGTAGCTTCAAACATTTCTGGACGTTTTTCAATGGCAAAAATCAATGAATATTGTAAATGCACAAACAGTAATATCTCCACATTGCAAGGTGCAATTCTGAAATTTTTTGCTTTTTCCTGCTACTCCTAGCATGATAAAGAAGATTCAAAGAGAGTGAGATGCCAGCTCCTTTCATTCAGTCAGTAGCTTCAATCATTTCTGGACGTTTTTCAATGGCAAAAATCAATGAATATTGTAAATGCACAAACAGTAATTTCTCCGCATTGCAAGGTGCAATTCTGAATTTTTTTGCTTTTTCCTGCTCCTCTTAGCATGGTAAAGAAGATTCAAAGAGAGTGAGATGCCAGCTCCTTTCATTCAGTCAGTAGCTTCAGTCATTTCTGGACGTTTTTCAATGGCAAAAATCAATGAATATTGTAAATGCACAAAAAGTAATTTCTCCGCATTGCAAGGTGCAATTCTGAAATTTTTTGCTTTTTCCTGCTCCTCTTAGCATGATAAAGAAGATTCAAAGAGAGTGAGATGCCAGCTCCTTTCATTCAGTCAGTAGCTTCAAACATTTCTGGTATAAACATTTCTGGACGTTTTTCAATGGCAAAAATCAATGAATATTGTAAATGCACAAACAGTAATATCTCCACATTGCAAGGTGCAATTCTGAAATTTTTTGCTTTTTCCTGCTAATCCTAGCATGATAAAGAAGATTCAAATAGAGTGAGATGCCAGCTCCTTTCATTCAGTCAGTAGCTTCAAACATTTCTGGACGTTTTTCAATGGCAAAATTCAATGAATATTGTAAATGCACAAACAGTAATATCTCCACATTACAAGGTGCAATTCTGAAATTTTTTGCTTTTTCCTGCTCCTCTTAGCATGATAAAGAAGATTCAAAGAGAGTGAGATGCCAGCTCCTTTCATTCAGTCAGTAGCTTCAATCATTTCTGGACGTTTTTCAATGGCAAAAATCAATGAATATTGTAAATGCACAAACAGTAATTTCTCCGCATTGCAAGGTGCAATTCTGAAATTTTTTGCTTTTTCCTGCTCCTCTTAGCATGATAAAGAAGATTCAAAGAGAGTGAGATGCCAGCTCCTTTCATTCAGTCAGTAGCTTCAATCATTTCTGGACGTTTTTCAATGGCAAAAATCAATGAATATTGTAAATGCACAAACAGTAATTTCTCCGCATTGCAAGGTGCAATTCTGAAATTTTTTGCTTTTTCCTGCTCCTCTTAGCATGATAAAGAAGATTCAAAGAGAGTGAGATGCCAGATCCTTTCCTTCAGTCAGTAGCTTCAATCATTTCTGGTATATGAATAACATGATGTTTTTCAATGGCAAAAATCAATGAATTTTGTAAATGCACAAACAGTAATTTCTCCGCATTGCAAGGCGCAATTCTGAAATTTTTTGCTTTTTCCTGCTCCTCTTAGCATGATAAAGAAGATTCAAAGAGAGTGAGATGCCAGCTCCTTTCATTCAGTCAGTAGCTTCAATCATTTCTGGACATTTTTCAATGGCAAAAATCAATGAATATTGTAAATGCACAAACAGTAATTTCTCCGCATTGCAAGGTGCAATTCTGAAATTTTTTGCTTTTTCCTGCTCCTCTTAGCATGATAAAGAAGATTCAAAGAGAGTGAGATGCCAGCTCCTTTCATTCAGTCAGTAGCTTCAATCATTTCTGGACGTTTTTCAATGGCAAAAATCAATGAATATTGTAAATGCACAAACAGTAATTTCTCCGCATTGCAAGGTGCAATTCTGAAATTTTTTGCTTTTTCCTGCTCCTCTTAGCATGATAAAGAAGATTCAAAGAGAGTGAGATGCCAGCTCCTTTCATTCAGTCAGTAGCTTCAATCATTTCTGGACGTTTTTCAATGGCAAAAATCAATGAATATTGTAAATGCACAAACAGTAATTTCTCCGCATTGCAATGTGCAATTCTGAAATTTTTTGCTTTTTCCTGCTCCTCTTAGCATGATAAAGAAGATTCAAAGAGAGTGAGATGCCAGCTCCTTTCATTCAGTCGGTAGCTTCAAACATTTCTGGTACATGAATAACATGATGTTTTTCAATGGCAAAAATCAATGAATATTGTAAATGCACAAACAGTAATTTCTCCGCATTGCAAGGTGCAATTCTGAAATTTTTTGCTTTTTCCTGCTCCTCTTAGCATGATAAAGAAGATTCAAAGAGAGTGAGATGCCAGCTCCTTTCGTTCAGTCAGTAGCTTCAATCATTTCTGGACGTTTTTCAATGGCAAAAATCATTGAATATTATAAATGCACAAACAGTAATTTCTCCGCATTGCAAGGTGCAATTCTGAAATTTTTTACTTTTTCCTGCTCCTCTTAGCATGATAAAGAAGATTCAAAGAGAGTGAGATGCCAGCTCCTTTCATTCAGTCAGTAGCTTCAATCATTTCTGGTATATGAATAACATGATGTTTTTCAATGGCAAAAATCAATGAATATTGTAAATGCACAAACAGTAATTTCTCCGCATTGCAAGGTGCAATTCTGAAATTTTTTGCTTTTTCCTGCTCCTCTTAGCATGATAAAGAAGATTCAAAGAGAGTGAGATGCCAGCTCCTTTCATTCAGTCAGTAGCTTCAATCATTTCTGGACGTTTTTCAATGGCAAAAATCAATGAATATTGTAAATGCACAAACAGTAATTTCTCCGCATTGCAAGGTGCAATTCTGAAATTTTTTGCTTTTTCCTGCTCCTCTTAGCATGATAAACAAGATTCAAAGAGAGTGAGATGCCAGCTCCTTTCATTCAGTCAGTAGCTTCAATCATTTCTGGACGTTTTTCAATGGCAAAAATCATTGAATATTGTAAATGCACAAACAGTAATTTCTCCGCATTGCAAGGTGCAATTCTGAAATTTTTTGCTTTTTCCTGCTCCTCTTAGCATGATAAAGAAGATTCAAAGAGAGTGAGATGCCAGCTCCTTTCATTCAGTCAGTAGCTTCAATCATTTCTGGTATATGAATAACATGATGTTTTTCAATGGCAAAAATCAATGAATTTTGTAAATGCACAAACAGTAATTTCTCCGCATTGCAAGGTGCAATTCTGAAATTTTTTGCTTTTTCCTGCTCCTCTTAGCATGATAAAGAAGATTCAAAGAGAGTGAGATGCCAGCTCCTTTCATTCAGTCAGTAGCTTCAATCATTTCTGGACATTTTTCAATGGCAAAAATCAATGAATATTGTAAATGCACAAACAGTAATTTCTCCGCATTGCAAGGTGCAATTCTGAAATTTTTTGCTTTTTCCTGCTCCTCTTAGCATGATAAAGAAGATTCAAAGAGAGTGAGATGCCAGCTCCTTTCATTCTGTCAGTAGCTTCAATCATTTCTGGACGTTTTTCAATGGCAAAAATCAATGAATATTGTAAATGCACAAACAGTAATTTCTCCGCATTGCAAGGTGCAATTCTGAAATTTTTTGCTTTTTCCTGCTCCTCTTAGCATGATAAAGAAGATTCAAATAGAGTGAGATGCCAGCTCCTATCATTCAGTCAGTAGCTTCAATCATTTTTGGACGTTTTTCAATGGCAAAAATCAATGAATATTGTAAATGCACAAACTGTAATTTCTCCGCATTGCAAGGTGCAATTCTGAAATTTTTTGCTTTTTCCTGCTCCTCTTAGCATGATAAAGAAGATTCAAAGAGAGTGAGATGCCAGCTCCTTTCATTCAGTCAGTAGCTTCAATCATTTCTGGTATATGAATAACATGATGTTTTTCAATAGCAAAAATCAATGAATATTGTAAATGCACAAACAGTAATTTCTCCGCATTGCAAGGTGCAATTCTGAAATTTTTTTCTTTTTCCTGCTCCTCTTAGCATGATAAAGAAGATTCAAAGAGAGTGAGATGCCAGCTCCTTTCATTCAGTCAGTAGCTTCAATCATTTCTGGACGTTTTTCAATGGCAAAAATCAATGAATATTGTAAATGCACAAACAGTAATTTCTCCGCATTGCAAGGTGCAATTCTGAAATTTTTTACTTTTTCCTGCTCCTCTTAGCATGATAAAGAAGATTCAAAGAGAGTGAGATGCCAGCTCCTTTCATTCAGTCAGTAGCTTCAATCATTTCTGGTATATGAATAACATGATGTTTTTCAATCGCAAAAATCAATGAATATTGTAAATGCACAAACAGTAATTTCTCCGCATTGCAAGGTGCAATTCTGAAATTTTTTGCTTTTTCCTGCTCCTCTTAGCATGATAAAGAAGATTCAAAGAGAGTGAGATGCCAGCTCCTTTCATTCAGTCAGTAGCTTCAATCATTTCTGGACGTTTTTCAATGGCAAAAATCAATGAATATTGTAAATGCACAAACAGTAATTTCTCCGCATTGCAAGGTGCAATTCTGAAATTCTTTGCTTTTTCCTGCTCCTCTAAGCATGATAAAGAAGATTCAAAGAGAGTGAGATGCCAGATCCTTTCCTTCAGTCAGTAGCTTCAATCATTTCTGGTATATGAATAACATGATGTTTTTCAATGGCAAAAATCAATGAATTTTGTAAATGCACAAACAGTAATTTCTCCGCATTGCAAGGCGCAATTCTGAAATTTTTTACTTTTTCCTGCTCCTCTTAGCATGATAAAGAAGATTCAAAGAGAGTGAGATGCCAGCTCCTTTCATTCAGTCAGTAGCTTCAATCATTTCTGGTATATGAATAACATGATGTTTTTCAATGGCAAAAATCAATGAATATTGTAAATGCACAAACAGTAATTTCTCCGCATTGCAAGGTGCAATTCTGAAATTTTTTGCTTTTTCCTGCTCCTCTTAGCATGATAAAGAAGATTCAAAGAGAGTGAGATGCCAGCTCCTTTCATTCAGTCAGTAGCTTCAATCATTTCTGGACGTTTTTCAATGGCAAAAATCAATGAATATTGTAAATGCACAAACAGTAATTTCTCCGCATTGCAAGGTGCAATTCTGAAATTTTTTGCTTTTTCCTGCTCCTCTTAGCATGATAAAGAAGATTCAAAGAGAGTGAGATGCCAGCTCCTTTCATTCAGTCAGTAGCTTTAATCATTTCTGGACGTTTTTCAATGGCAAAAATCATTGAATATTGTAAATGCACAATCAGTAATTTCTCCGCATTGCAAGGTGCAATTCTGAAATTTTTTACTTTTTCCTGCTCCTCTTAGCATGATAAAGAAGATTCAAAGAGAGTGAGATGCCAGCTCCTTTCATTCAGTCAGTAGCTTCAATCATTTCTGGTATATGAATAACATGATGTTTTTCAATCGCAAAAATCAATGAATATTGTAAATGCACAAACAGTAATTTCTCCGCATTGCAAGGTGCAATTCTGAAATTTTTTGCTTTTTCCTGCTCCTCTTAGCATGATAAAGAAGATTCAAAGAGAGTGAGATGCCAGCTCCTTTCATTCAGTCAGTAGCTTCAATCATTTCTGGACGTTTTTCAATGGCAAAAACCAATGAATATTGTAAATGCACAAACAGTAATTTCTCCGCATTGCAAGGTGCAATTCTGAAACTTTTTGCTTTTTCCTGCTCCTCTTAGCATGATAAAGAAGATTCAAAGAGAGTGAGATGCCAGATCCTTTCCTTCAGTCAGTAGCTTCAATCATTTCTGGTATATGAATAACATGATGTTTTTCAATGGCAAAAATCAATGAATTTTGTAAATGCACAAACAGTAATTTCTCCGCATTGCAAGGCGCAATTCTGAAATTTTTTGCTTTTTCCTGCTCCTCTTAGCATGATAAAGAAGATTCAAAGAGAGTGAGATGCCAGCTCCTTTCATTCAGTCAGTAGCTTCAATCATTTCTGGACATTTTTCAATGGCAAAAATCAATGAATATTGTAAATGCACAAACAGTAATTTCTCCGCATTGCAAGGTGCAATTCTGAAATTTTTTGCTTTTTCCTGCTCCTCTTAGCATGATAAAGAAGATTCAAAGAGAGTGAGATGCCAGCTCCTTTCATTCAGTCAGTAGCTTCAATCATTTCTGGACGTTTTTCAATGGCAAAAATCAATGAATATTGTAAATGCACAAACAGTAATTTCTCCGCATTGCAATGTGCAATTCTGAAATTTTTTGCTTTTTCCTGCTCCTCTTAGCATGATAAAGAAGATTCAAAGAGAGTGAGATGCCAGCTCCTTTCATTCAGTCAGTAGCTTCAATCATTTCTGGACGTTTTTCAATGGCAAAAATCAATGAATATTGTAAATGCAAACAGTAATTTCTCCGCATTGCAAGGTGCAATTCTGAAATTTTTTGCTTTTTCCTGCTCCTCTTAGCATGATAAAGAAGATTCAAAGAGAGTGAGATGCCAGATCCTTTCCTTCAGTCAGTAGCTTCAATCATTTCTGGTATATGAATAACATGATGTTTTTCAATGGCAAAAATCAATGAATTTTGTAAATGCACAAACAGTAATTTCTCCGCATTGCAAGGCGCAATTCTGAAATTTTTTGCTTTTTCCTACTCCTCTTAGCATGATAAAGAAGATTCAAAGAGAGTGAGATGCCAGCTCCTTTCATTCAGTCAGTAGCTTCAATCATTTCTGGACATTTTTCAATGGCAAAAATCAATGAATATTGTAAATGCACAAACAGTAATTTCTCCGCATTGCAAGGTGCAATTCTGAAATTTTTTGCTTTTTCCTGCTCCTCTTAGCATGATAAAGAAGATTCAAAGAGAGTGAGATGCCAGCTCCTTTCATTCAGTCAGTAGCTTCAATCATTTCTGGACGTTTTTCAATGGCAAAAATCAATGAATATTGTAAATGCACAAACAGTAATTTCTCCGCATTGCAAGGTGCAATTCTGAAATTTTTTGCTTTTTCCTGCTCCTCTTAGCATGATAAAGAAGATTCAAAGAGAGTGAGATGCCAGCTCCTTTCATTCAGTCAGTAGCTTCAATCATTTCTGGACGTTTTTCAATGGCAAAAATCAATGAATATTGTAAATGCACAAACAGTAATTTCTCCGCATTGCAATGTGCAATTCTGAAATTTTTTGCTTTTTCCTGCTCCTCTTAGCATGATAAAGAAGATTCAAAGAGAGTGAGATGCCAGCTACTTTCATTCAGTCAGTAGCTTCAAACATTTCTGGTACATGAATAACATGATGTTTTTCAATGGCAAAAATCAATGAATATTTTAAATGCACAAACAGTAATTTCTCCGCATTGCAAGGTGCAATTCTGAAATTTTTTGCTTTTTCCTGCTCCTCTTAGCATGATAAAGAAGATTCAAAGAGAGTGAGATGCCAGCTCCTTTCGTTCAGTCAGTAGCTTCAATCATTTCTGGACGTTTTTCAATGGAAAAAATCATTGAATATTATAAATGCACAAACAGTAATTTCTCCGCATTGCAAGGTGCAATTCTGAAATTTTTTACTTTTTCCTGCTCCTCTTAGCATGATAAAGAAGATTCAAAGAGAGTGAGATGCCAGCTCCTTTCATTCAGTCAGTAGCTTCAATCATTTCTGGTATATGAATAACATGATGTTTTTCAATGGCAAAAATCAATGAATATTGTAAATGCACAAACAGTAATTTCTCCGCATTGCAAGGTGCAATTCTGAAATTTTTTGCTTTTTCCTGCTCCTCTTAGCATGATAAAGAAGATTCAAAGAGAGTGAGATGCCAGCTCCTTTCATTCAGTCAGTAGCTTCAATCATTTCTGGACGTTTTTCAATGGCAAAAATCAATGAATATTGTAAATGCACAAACAGTAATTTCTCCGCATTGCAAGGTGCAATTCTGAAATTTTTTTCTTTTTCCTGCTCCTCTTAGCATGGTAAACAAGATTCAAAGAGAGTGAGATGCCAGCTCCTTTCATTCAGTCAGTAGCTTCAATCATTTCTGGACGTTTTTCAATGGCAAAAATCATTGAATATTGTAAATGCACAAACAGTAATTTCTCCGCATTGCAAGGTGCAATTCTGAAATTTTTTACTTTTTCCTGCTCCTCTTAGCATGATAAAGAAGATTCAAAGAGAGTGAGATGCCAGCTCCTTTCATTCAGTCAGTAGCTTCAATCATTTCTGGTATATGAATAACATGATGTTTTTCAATCGCAAAAATTAATGAATATTGTAAATGCACAAACAGTAATTTCTCCGCACTGCAAGGTGCAATTCTGAAATTTTTTGCTTTTTCCTGCTCCTCTTAGCATGATAAAGAAGATTCAAAGAGAGTGAGATGCCAGCTCCTTTCATTCAGTCAGTACCTTCAATCATTTCTGGACGTTTTTCAATGGCAAAAATCAATGAATATTGTAAATGCACAAACAGTAATTTCTCCGCACTGCAAGGTGCAATTCTGAAATTTTTTGCTTTTTCCTGCTCCTCTTAGCATGATAAAGAAGATTCAAAGAGAGTGAGATGCCAGCTCCTTTCATTCAGTCAGTAGCTTCAATCATTTCTGGACGTTTTTCAATGGCAAAAATCAATGAATATTGTAAATGCAAACAGTAATTTCTCCGCATTGCAAGGTGCAATTCTGAAATTTTTTGCTTTTTCCTGCTCCTCTTAGCATGATAAAGAAGATTCAAAGAGAGTGAGATGCCAGATCCTTTCCTTCAGTCAGTAGCTTCAATCATTTCTGGTATATGAATAACATGATGTTTTTCAATGGCAAAAATCAATGAATTTTGTAAATGCACAAACAGTAATTTCTCCGCATTGCAAGGCGCAATTCTGAAATTTTTTGCTTTTTCCTACTCCTCTTAGCATGATAAAGAAGATTCAAAGAGAGTGAGATGCCAGCTCCTTTCATTCAGTCAGTAGCTTCAATCATTTCTGGACATTTTTCAATGGCAAAAATCAATGAATATTGTAAATGCACAAACAGTAATTTCTCCGCATTGCAAGGTGCAATTCTGAAATTTTTTGCTTTTTCCTGCTCCTCTTAGCATGATAAAGAAGATTCAAAGAGAGTGAGATGCCAGCTCCTTTCATTCAGTCAGTAGCTTCAA
The DNA here is from genome assembly GCF_046119375.1 of Phyllobates terribilis. NCBI lineage: Eukaryota > Metazoa > Chordata > Amphibia > Anura > Dendrobatidae > Phyllobates > Phyllobates terribilis. The sequence goes on from NW_027364068.1 coordinate 194,763, forward strand.
TCATTTCTGGACGTTTTTCAATGGCAAAAATCAATGAATATTGTAAATGCACAAACAGTAATTTCTCCGCATTGCAAGGTGCAATTCTGAAATTTTTTGCTTTTTCCTGCTCCTCTTAGCATGATAAAGAAGATTCAAAGAGAGTGAGATGCCAGCTCCTTTCATTCAGTCAGTAGCTTCAATCATTTCTGGACGTTTTTCAATGGCAAAAATCAATGAATATTGTAAATGCACAAACAGTAATTTCTCCGCATTGCAATGTGCAATTCTGAAATTTTTTGCTTTTTCCTGCTCCTCTTAGCATGATAAAGAAGATTCAAAGAGAGTGAGATGCCAGCTACTTTCATTCAGTCAGTAGCTTCAAACATTTCTGGTACATGAATAACATGATGTTTTTCAATGGCAAAAATCAATGAATATTGTAAATGCACAAACAGTAATTTCTCCGCATTGCAAGGTGCAATTCTGAAATTTTTTGCTTTTTCCTGCTCCTCTTAGCATGATAAAGAAGATTCAAAGAGAGTGAGATGCCAGCTCCTTTCGTTCAGTCAGTAGCTTCAATCATTTCTGGACGTTTTTCAATGGAAAAAATCATTGAATATTATAAATGCACAAACAGTAATTTCTCCGCATTGCAAGGTGCAATTCTGAAATTTTTTACTTTTTCCTGCTCCTCTTAGCATGATAAAGAAGATTCAAAGAGAGTGAGATGCCAGCTCCTTTCATTCAGTCAGTAGCTTCAATCATTTCTGGTATATGAATAACATGATGTTTTTCAATGGCAAAAATCAATGAATATTGTAAATGCACAAACAGTAATTTCTCCGCATTGCAAGGTGCAATTCTGAAATTTTTTGCTTTTTCCTGCTCCTCTTAGCATGATAAAGAAGATTCAAAGAGAGTGAGATGCCAGCTCCTTTCATTCAGTCAGTAGCTTCAATCATTTCTGGACGTTTTTCAATGGCAAAAATCAATGAATATTGTAAATGCACAAACAGTAATTTCTCCGCATTGCAAGGTGCAATTCTGAAATTTTTTGCTTTTTCCTGCTCCTCTTAGCATGATAAACAAGATTCAAAGAGAGTGAGATGCCAGCTCCTTTCATTCAGTCAGTAGCTTCAATCATTTCTGGACGTTTTTCAATGGCAAAAATCATTGAATATTGTAAATGCACAAACAGTAATTTCTCCGCATTGCAAGGTGCAATTCTGAAATTTTTTACTTTTTCCTGCTCCTCTTAGCATGATAAAGAAGATTCAAAGAGAGTGAGATGCCAGCTCCTTTCATTCAGTCAGTAGCTTCAATCATTTCTGGTATATGAATAACATGATGTTTTTCAATCGCAAAAATTAATGAATATTGTAAATGCACAAACAGTAATTTCTCCGCACTGCAAGGTGCAATTCTGAAATTTTTTGCTTTTTCCTGCTCCTCTTAGCATGATAAAGAAGATTCAAAGAGAGTGAGATGCCAGCTCCTTTCATTCAGTCAGTACCTTCAATCATTTCTGGACGTTTTTCAATGGCAAAAATCAATGAATATTGTAAATGCACAAACAGTAATTTCTCCGCATTGCAAGGTGCAATTCTGAAATTTTTTGCTTTTTCCTGCTCCTCTTAGCATGATAAAGAAGATTCAAAGAGAGTGAGATGCCAGCTCCTTTCATTCAGTCAGTAGCTTCAATCATTTCTGGACGTTTTTCAATGGCAAAAATCAATGAATATTGTAAATGCACAAACTGTAATTTCTCCGCATTGCAAGGTGCAATTCTGAAATTTTTTGCTTTTTCCTGCTCCTCTTAGCATGATAAAGAAGATTCAAAGAGAGTGAGATGCCAGCTCCTTTCATTCAGTCAGTAGCTTCAATCATTTCTGGTATATGAATAACATGATGTTTTTCAATAGCAAAAATCAATGAATATTGTAAATGCCCAAACAGTAATTTCTCCGCATTGCAAGGTGCAATTCTGAAATTTTTTGCTTTTTCCTGCTCCTCTTAGCATGATAAAGAAGATTCAAAGAGAGTGAGATGCCAGCTCCTTTCATTCAGTCAGTAGCTTCAATCATTTCTGTACGTTTTTCAATGGCAAAAATCAATGAATATTGTAAATGCACAAACAGTAATTTCTCCGCATTGCAAGGTGCAATTCTGAAATTTTTTACTTTTTCCTGCTCCTCTTAGCATGATAAAGAAGATTCAAAGAGAGTGAGATGCCAGCTCCTTTCATTCAGTCAGTAGCTTCAATCATTTCTGGTATATGAATAACATGATGTTTTTCAATCGCAAAAATCAATGAATATTGTAAATGCACAAACAGTAATTTCTCCGCATTGCAAGGTGCAATTCTGAATTTTTTTGCTTTTTCCTGCTCCTCTTAGCATGATAAAGAAGATTCAAAGAGAGTGAGATGCCAGCTCCTTTCATTCAGTCAGTAGCTTCAATCATTTCTGGACGTTTTTCAATGGCAAAAATCAATGAATATTGTAAATGCACAAACAGTAATTTCTCCGCATTGCAAGGTGCAATTCTGAAATTCTTTGCTTTTTCCTGCTCCTCTAAGCATGATAAAGAAGATTCAAAGAGAGTGAGATGCCAGCTCCTTTCATTCACTCAGTAGCTTCAATCATTTCTGGTATATGAATAACATGATGTTTTTCAATCGCAAAAATCAATGAATATTGTAAATGCACAAACAGTAATTTCTCCGCATTGCAAGGTGCAATTCTGAAATTTTTTGCTTTTTCCTGCTCCTCTTAGCATGATAAAGAAGATTCAAAGAGAGTGAGATGCCAGCTCCTTTCATTCAGTCAGTACCTTCAATCATTTCTGGACGTTTTTCAATGGCAAAAATCAATGAATATTGTAAATGCACAAACAGTAATTTCTCCGCATTGCAAGGTGCAATTCTGAAATTTTTTGCTTTTTCCTGCTCCTCTTAGCATGATAAAGAAGATTCAAAGAGAGTGAGATGCCAGCTCCTTTCATTCAGTCAGTAGCTTCAATCATTTCTGGACGTTTTTCAATGGCAAAAATCAATGAATATTGTAAATGCACAAACTGTAATTTCTCCGCATTGCAAGGTGTAATTCTGAAATTTTTTGCTTTTTCCTGCTCCTCTTAGCATGATAAAGAAGATTCAAAGAGAGTGAGATGCCAGCTCCTTTCATTCAGTCAGTAGCTTCAATCATTTCTGGTATATGAATAACATGATGTTTTTCAATGGCAAAAATCAATGAATATTGTAAATGCACAAACAGTAATTTCTCCGCATTGCAAGGTGCAATTCTGAAATTTTTTGCTTTTTCCTGCTCCTCTTAGCATGATAAAGAAGATTCAAAGAGAGTGAGATGCCAGCTCCTTTCATTCAGTCAGTAGCTTCAATCATTTCTGGACGTTTTTCAATGGCAAAAATCAATGAATATTGTAAATGCACAAACAGTAATTTCTCCGCATTGCAAGGTGCAATTCTGAAATTTTTTACTTTTTCCTGCTCCTCTTAGCATGATAAAGAAGATTCAAAGAGAGTGAGATGCCAGCTCCTTTCATTCAGTCAGTAGCTTCAATCATTTCTGGTATATGAATAACATGATGTTTTTCAATCGCAAAAATCAATGAATATTGTAAATGCACAAACAGTAATTTCTCCGCATTGCAAGGTGCAATTCTGAAATTTTTTGCTTTTTCCTGCTCCTCTTAGCATGATAAAGAAGATTCAAAGAGAGTGAGATGCCAGCTCCTTTCATTCAGTCAGTAGCTTCAATCATTTCTGGACGTTTTTCAATGGCAAAAATCAATGAATATTGTAAATGCACAAACAGTAATTTCTCCGCATTGCAAGGTGCAATTCTGAAATTCTTTGCTTTTTCCTGCTCCTCTAAGCATGATAAAGAAGATTCAAAGAGAGTGAGATGCCAGATCCTTTCCTTCAGTCAGTAGCTTCAATCATTTCTGGTATATGAATAACATGATGTTTTTCAATGGCAAAAATCAATGAATTTTGTAAATGCACAAACAGTAATTTCTCCGCATTGCAAGGCGCAATTCTGAAATTTTTTACTTTTTCCTGCTCCTCTTAGCATGATAAAGAAGATTCAAAGAGAGTGAGATGCCAGCTCCTTTCATTCAGTCAGTAGCTTCAATCATTTCTGGTATATGAATAACATGATGTTTTTCAATGGCAAAAATCAATGAATATTGTAAATGCACAAACAGTAATTTCTCCGCATTGCAAGGTGCAATTCTGAAATTTTTTGCTTTTTCCTGCTCCTCTTAGCATGATAAAGAAGATTCAAAGAGAGTGAGATGCCAGCTCCTTTCATTCAGTCAGTAGCTTCAATCATTTCTGGACGTTTTTCAATGGCAAAAATCAATGAATATTGTAAATGCACAAACAGTAATTTCTCCGCATTGCAAGGTGCAATTCTGAAATTTTTTGCTTTTTCCTGCTCCTCTTAGCATGATAAAGAAGATTCAAAGAGAGTGAGATGCCAGCTCCTTTCATTCAGTCAGTAGCTTTAATCATTTCTGGACGTTTTTCAATGGCAAAAATCATTGAATATTGTAAATGCACAATCAGTAATTTCTCCGCATTGCAAGGTGCAATTCTGAAATTTTTTACTTTTTCCTGCTCCTCTTAGCATGATAAAGAAGATTCAAAGAGAGTGAGATGCCAGCTCCTTTCATTCAGTCAGTAGCTTCAATCATTTCTGGTATATGAATAACATGATGTTTTTCAATCGCAAAAATCAATGAATATTGTAAATGCACAAACAGTAATTTCTCCGCATTGCAAGGTGCAATTCTGAAATTTTTTGCTTTTTCCTGCTCCTCTTAGCATGATAAAGAAGATTCAAAGAGAGTGAGATGCCAGCTCCTTTCATTCAGTCAGTAGCTTCAATCATTTCTGGACGTTTTTCAATGGCAAAAACCAATGAATATTGTAAATGCACAAACAGTAATTTCTCCGCATTGCAAGGTGCAATTCTGAAACTTTTTGCTTTTTCCTGCTCCTCTTAGCATGATAAAGAAGATTCAAAGAGAGTGAGATGCCAGATCCTTTCCTTCAGTCAGTAGCTTCAATCATTTCTGGTATATGAATAACATGATGTTTTTCAATGGCAAAAATCAATGAATTTTGTAAATGCACAAACAGTAATTTCTCCGCATTGCAAGGCGCAATTCTGAAATTTTTTGCTTTTTCCTGCTCCTCTTAGCATGATAAAGAAGATTCAAAGAGAGTGAGATGCCAGCTCCTTTCATTCAGTCAGTAGCTTCAATCATTTCTGGACATTTTTCAATGGCAAAAATCAATGAATATTGTAAATGCACAAACAGTAATTTCTCCGCATTGCAAGGTGCAATTCTGAAATTTTTTGCTTTTTCCTGCTCCTCTTAGCATGATAAAGAAGATTCAAAGAGAGTGAGATGCCAGCTCCTTTCATTCAGTCAGTAGCTTCAATCATTTCTGGACGTTTTTCAATGGCAAAAATCAATGAATATTGTAAATGCACAAACAGTAATTTCTCCGCATTGCAATGTGCAATTCTGAAATTTTTTGCTTTTTCCTGCTCCTCTTAGCATGATAAAGAAGATTCAAAGAGAGTGAGATGCCAGCTCCTTTCATTCAGTCAGTAGCTTCAATCATTTCTGGACGTTTTTCAATGGCAAAAATCAATGAATATTGTAAATGCACAAACAGTAATTTCTCCGCATTGCAAGGTGCAATTCTGAAATTTTTTGCTTTTTCCTGCTCCTCTTAGCATGATAAAGAAGATTCAAAGAGAGTGAGATGCCAGATCCTTTCCTTCAGTCAGTAGCTTCAATCATTTCTGGTATATGAATAACATGATGTTTTTCAATGGCAAAAATCAATGAATTTTGTAAATGCACAAACAGTAATTTCTCCGCATTGCAAGGCGCAATTCTGAAATTTTTTGCTTTTTCCTGCTCCTCTTAGCATGATAAAGAAGATTCAAAGAGAGTGAGATGCCAGCTCCTTTCATTCAGTCAGTAGCTTCAATCATTTCTGGACATTTTTCAATGGCAAAAATCAATGAATATTGTAAATGCACAAACAGTAATTTCTCCGCATTGCAAGGTGCAATTCTGAAATTTTTTGCTTTTTCATGCTCCTCTTAGCATGATAAAGAAGATTCAAAGAGAGTGAGATGCCAGCTCCTTTCATTCAGTCAGTAGCTTCAATCATTTCTGGACGTTTTTCAATCGCAAAAATCAATGAATATTGTAAATGCACAAACAGTAATTTCTCCGCATTGCAATGTGCAATTCTGAAATTTTTTGCTTTTTCCTGCTCCTCTTAGCATGATAAAGAAGATTCAAAGAGAGTGAGATGCCAGCTCCTTTCATTCAGTCAGTAGCTTCAAACATTTCTGGTACATGAATAACATGATGTTTTTCAATGGCAAAAATCAATGAATATTGTAAATGCACAAACAGTAATTTCTCCGCATTGCAAGGTGCAATTCTGAAATTTTTTGCTTTTTCCTGCTCCTCTTAGCATGATAAAGAAGATTCAAAGAGAGTGAGATGCCAGCTCCTTTCGTTCAGTCAGTAGCTTCAATCATTTCTGGACGTTTTTCAATGGCAAAAATCATTGAATATTATAAATGCACAAACAGTAATTTCTCCGCATTGCAAGGTGCAATTCTGAAATTTTTTACTTTTTCCTGCTCCTCTTAGCATGATAAAGAAGATTCAAAGAGAGTGAGATGCCAGCTCCTTTCATTCAGTCAGTAGCTTCAATCATTTCTGGACGTTTTTCAATGGCAAAAATCATTGAATATTGTAAATGCACAAACAGTAATTTCTCCGCATTGCAAGGTGCAATTCTGAAATTTTTTACTTTTTCCTGCTCCTCTTAGCATGATAAAGAAGATTCAAAGAGAGTGAGATGCCAGCTCCTTTCATTCAGTCAGTAGCTTCAATCATTTCTGGTATATGAATAACATGATGTTTTTCAATCGCAAAAATCAATGAATATTGTAAATGCACAAACAGTAATTTCTCCGCATTGCAAGGTGCAATTCTGAAATTTTTTGCTTTTTCCTGCTCCTCTTAGCATGATAAAGAAGATTCAAAGAGAGTGAGATGCCAGCTCCTTTCATTCAGTCAGTACCTTCAATCATTTCTGGACGTTTTTCAATGGCAAAAATCAATGAATATTGTAAATGCACAAACAGTAATTTCTCCGCATTGCAAGGTGCAATTCTGAAATTTTTTGCTTTTTCCTGCTCCTCTTAGCATGATAAAGAAGATTCAAAGAGAGTGAGATGCCAGCTCCTTTCATTCAGTCAGTAGCTTCAATCATTTCTGGACGTTTTTCAATGGCAAAAATCAATGAATATTGTAAATGCACAAACTGTAATTTCTCCGCATTGCAAGGTGCAATTCTGAAATTTTTTGCTTTTTCCTGCTCCTCTTAGCATGATAAAGAAGATTCAAAGAGAGTGAGATGCCAGCTCCTTTCATTCAGTCAGTAGCTTCAATCATTTCTGGTATATGAATAACATGATGTTTTTCAATAGCAAAAATCAATGAATATTGTAAATGCACAAACAGTAATTTCTCCGCATTGCAAGGTGCAATTCTGAAATTTTTTGCTTTTTCCTGCTCCTCTTAGCATGATAAAGAAGATTCAAAGAGAGTGAGATGCCAGCTCCTTTCATTCAGTCAGTAGCTTCAATCATTTCTGGACGTTTTTCAATGGCAAAAATCAATGAATATTGTAAATGCACAAACAGTAATTTCTCCGCATTGCAAGGTGCAATTCTGAAATTTTTTACTTTTTCCTGCTCCTCTTAGCATGATAAAGAAGATTCAAAGAGAGTGAGATGCCAGCTCCTTTCATTCAGTCAGTAGCTTCAATCATTTCTGGTATATGAATAACATGATGTTTTTCAATCGCAAAAATCAATGAATATTGTAAATGCACAAACAGTAATTTCTCCGCATTGCAAGGTGCAATTCTGAAATTTTTTGCTTTTTCCTGCTCCTCTTAGCATGATAAAGAAGATTCAAAGACAGTGAGATGCCAGCTCCTTTCATTCAGTCAGTAGCTTCAATCATTTCTGGATGTTTTTCAATGGCAAAAATCAATGAATATTGTAAATGCACAAACAGTAATTTCTCCGCATTGCAAGGTGCAATTCTGAAATTCTTTGCTTTTTCCTGCTCCTCTAAGCATGATAAAGAAGATTCAAAGAGAGTGAGATGCCAGCTCCTTTCATTCAGTCAGTAGCTTCAATCATTTCTGGTATATGAATAACATGATGTTTTTCAATCGCAAAAATCAATGAATATTGTAAATGCACAAACAGTAATTTCTCCGCATTGCAAGGTGCAATTCTGAAATTTTTTGCTTTTTCCTGCTCCTCTTAGCATGATAAAGAAGATTCAAAGAGAGTGAGATGCCAGCTCCTTTCATTCAGTCAGTACCTTCAATCATTTCTGGACGTTTTTCAATGGCAAAAATCAATGAATATTGTAAATGCACAAACAGTAATTTCTCCGCATTGCAAGGTGCAATTCTGAAATTTTTTGCTTTTTCCTGCTCCTCTTAGCATGATAAAGAATATTCAAAGAGAGTGAGATGCCAGCTCCTTTCATTCAGTCAGTAGCTTCAATCATTTCTGGACGTTTTTCAATGGCAAAAATCAATGAATATTGTAAATGCACAAACTGTAATTTCTCCGCATTGCAAGGTGCAATTCTGAAATTTTTTGCTTTTTCCTGCTCCTCTTAGCATGATAAAGAAGATTCAAAGAGAGTGAGATGCCAGCTCCTTTCATTCAGTCAGTAGCTTCAATCATTTCTGGTATATGAATAAGATGATGTTTTTCAATAGCAAAAATCAATGAATATTGTAAATGCACAAACAGTAATTTCTCCGCATTGCAAGGTGCAATTCTGAATATTTTTGCTTTTTCCTGCTCCTCTTAGCATGATAAAGAAGATTCAAAGAGAGTGAGATGCCAGCTCCTTTCATTCAGTCAGTAGCTTCAATCATTTCTGGACGTTTTTCAATGGCAAAAATCAATGAATATTGTAAATGCACAAACAGTAATTTCTCCGCATTGCAAGGTGCAATTCTGAAATTTTTTACTTTTTCCTGCTCCTCTTAGCATGATAAAGAAGATTCAAAGAGAGTGAGATGCCAGCTCCTTTCATTCAGTCAGTAGCTTCAATCATTTCTGGTATATGAATAACATGATGTTTTTCAATCGCAAAAATCAATGAATATTGTAAATGCACAAACAGTAATTTCTCCGCATTGCAAGGTGCAATTCTGAAATTTTTTGCTTTTTCCTGCTCCTCTTAGCATGATAAAGAAGATTCAAAGAGAGTGAGATGCCAGCTCCTTTCATTCAGTCAGTAGCTTCAATCATTTCTGGACGTTTTTCAATGGCAAAAATCAATGAATATTGTAAATGCACAAACAGTAATTTCTCCGCATTGCAAGGTGCAATTCTGAAATTCTTTGCTTTTTCCTGCTCCTCTAAGCATGATAAAGAAGATTCAAAGAGAGTGAGATGCCAGATCCTTTCCTTCAGTCAGTAGCTTCAATCATTTCTGGTATATGAATAACATGATGTTTTTCAATGGCAAAAATCAATGAATTTTGTAAATGCACAAACAGTAATTTCTCCGCATTGCAAGGCGCAATTCTGAAATTTTTTACTTTTTCCTGCTCCTCTTAGCATGATAAAGAAGATTCAAAGAGAGTGAGATGCCAGCTCCTTTCATTCAGTCAGTAGCTTCAATCATTTCTGGTATATGAATAACATGATGTTTTTCAATGGCAAAAATCAATGAATATTGTAAATGCACAAACAGTAATTTCTCCGCATTGCAAGGTGCAATTCTGAAATTTTTTGCTTTTTCCTGCTCCTCTTAGCATGATAAAGAAGATTCAAAGAGAGTGAGATGCCAGCTCCTTTCATTCAGTCAGTAGCTTCAATCATTTCTGGTATATGAATAACATGATGTTTTTCAATAGCAAAAATCAATGAATATTGTAAATGCACAAACAGTAATTTCTCCGCATTGCAAGGTGCAATTCTGAAATTTTTTGCTTTTTCCTGCTCCTCTTAGCATGATAAAGAAGATTCAAAGAGAGTGAGATGCCAGCTCCTTTCATTCAGTCAGTAGCTTCAATCATTTCTGGACGTTTTTCAATGGCAAAAATCAATGAATATTGTAAATGCACAAACAGTAATTTCTCCGCATTGCAAGGTGCAATTCTGAAATTTTTTGCTTTTTCCTGCTCCTCTTAGCATGATAAAGAAGATTCAAAGAGAGTGAGATGCCAGCTCCTTTCATTCAGTCAGTAGCTTCAATCATTTCTGGAGGTTTTTCAATGGCAAAAATCAATGAATATTGTAAATGCACAAGCAGTAATTTCTCCGCATTGCAAAGTGCAATTCTGAAATTTTTTGCTTTTTCCTGCTCCTCTTAGCATGATAAAGAAGATTCAAAGAGAGTGAGATGCCAGCTCCTTTCATTCAGTCAGTAGCTTCAATCATTTCTGGACGTTTTTCAATGGCAAAAATCAATGAATATTGTAAATGCACAAACAGTAATTTCTCCGCATTGCAAGGTGCAATTCTGAAATGTTTTGCTTTTTCCTGCTCCTCTTAGCATGAAAAAGAAGATTCAAAGAGCGTGAGATGCCAGCTCCTTTCATTCAGTCAGTAGCTTCAATCATTTCTGGTATATGAATAACATGATGTTTTTCAATGGCAAAAATCAATGAATATTGTAAATGCACAAACAGTAATTTCTCCGCATTGCAAGGTGCAATTCTGAATTTTTTTGCTTTTTCCTGCTCCTCTTAGCATGATAAAGAAGATTCAAAGAGAGTGAGATGCCAGCTCCTTTCATTCAGTCAGTAGCTTCAATCATTTCTGGACGTTTTTCAATGGCAAAAATCAATGAATATTGTAAATGCACAAACAGTAATTTCTCCGCATTGCAAGGTGCAATTCTGAAATTTTTTGCTTTTTCCTGCTCCTCTTAGCATGATAAAGAAGATTCAAAGAGAGTGAGATGCCAGCTCCTTTCAGTCAGTAGCTTCAATCATTTCTGGACATTTTTCAATGGCAAAAATCAATGAATATTGTAAATGCACAAACAGTAATTTCTCCGCATTGCAAGGTGCAATTCTGAAATTTTTTGCTTTTTCCTGCTCCTCTTAGCATGATAAAGAAGATTCAAATAGAGTGAGATGCCAGCTCCTTTCATTCAGTCAGTAGCTTCAAACATTTCTGGTATATGAATAACATGATGTTTTTCAATGGCAAAAATCAATGAATATTGTAGATGCACAAACAGTAATTTCTCCGCATTGCAAGGTGCAATTCTGAAATTTTTTGATTTTTCCTGCTCCTCTTAGCATGATAAAGAAGATTCAAAGAGACTGAGATGCCAGCTCCTTTCATTCAGTCAGTAGCTTCAATCATTTCTGGACATTTTTCAATGGCAAAAATCAATGAATATTGTAAATGCACAAACAGTAATTTCTCCGCATTGCAAGGTGCAATTCTGAAATTTTTTGCTTTTTCCTGCTCCTCTTAGCATGATAAAGAAGATTCAAAGAGAGTGAGATGCCAGCTCCTTTCATTCAGTCAGTAGCTTCAATCATTTCTGGACGTTTTTCAATGGCAAAAATCAATGAATATTGTAAATGCACAAACAGTAATTTCTCCGCATTGCAAGGTGCAATTCTGAAATTTTTTGCTTTTTCCTGCTCCTCTTAGCATGATAAAGAAGATTCAAAGAGAGTGAGATGCCAGCTCCTTTCATTCAGTCAGTAGCTTCAATCATTTCTGGTATATGAATAACATGATGTTTTTCAATGGCAAAAATCAATGAATATTGTAAATGCACAAACAGTAATTTCTCCGCATTGCAAGGTGCAATTCTGAAATTTTTTGCTTTTTCCTGCTCCTCTTAGCATGATAAAGAAGATTCAAAGAGAGTGAGATGCCAGCTCCTTTCATTCAGTCAGTAGCTTCAATCATTTCTGGACGTTTTTCAATGGCAAAAATCAATGAATATTGTAAATGCACAAACAGTAATTTCTCCGCATTGCAAGGTGCAATTCTGAAATTTTTTGCTTTTTCCTGCTCCTCTTAGCATGATAAAGAAGATTCAAAGAGAGTGAGATGCCAGCTCCTTTCATTCAGTCAGTAGCTTCAAACATTTCTGGTATATGAATAACATGATGTTTTTCAATGGCAAAAATCAATGAATATTGTAAATGCACAAACAGTAATTTCTTCGCATTGCAAGGTGCAATTCTGAAATTTTTTGCTTTTTCCTGCTCCTCTTAGCATGATAAAGAAGATTCAAAGAGAGTGAGATGCCAGCTCCTTTCATTCAGTCAGTAGCTTCAAACATTTCTGGTATATGAATAACATGATGTTTTTCAATGGCAAAAATCAATGAATATTGTAAATGCACAAACAGTAATTTCTCCACATTGCAAGGTGCAATTCTGAAATTTTTTGCTTTTTCCTGCTCCTCTTAGCATGATAAAGAAGATTCAAAGAGAGTGAGATGCCAGCTCCTTTCATTCAGTCAGTAGCTTCAATCATTTCTGGACGTTTTTCAATGGCAAAAATCAATGAATATTGTAAATGCACAAACAGTAATTTCTCCGCATTGCAAGGTGCAATTCTGAAATTTTTTGCTTTTTCCTGCTCCTCTTAGCATGATAAAGAAGATTCAAAGAGAGTGAGATGCCAGCTCCTTTCATTCAGTCAGTAGCTTCAATCATTTCTGGAGGTTTTTCAATGGCAAAAATCAATGAATATTGTAAATGCACAAGCAGTAATTTCTCCGCATTGCAAAGTGCAATTCTGAAATTTTTTGCTTTTTCCTGCTCCTCTTAGCATGATAAAGAAGATTCAAAGAGAGTGAGATGCCAGCTCCTTTCATTCAGTCAGTAGCTTCAATCATTTCTGGACGTTTTTCAATGGCAAAAATCAATGAATATTGTAAATGCACAAACAGTAATTTCTCCGCATTGCAAGGTGCAATTCTGAAATGTTTTGCTTTTTCCTGCTCCTCTTAGCATGAAAAAGAAGATTCAAAGAGCGTGAGATGCCAGCTCCTTTCATTCAGTCAGTAGCTTCAATCATTTCTGGTATATGAATAACATGATGTTTTTCAATGGCAAAAATCAATGAATATTGTAAATGCACAAACAGTAATTTCTCCGCATTGCAAGGTGCAATTCTGAATTTTTTTGCTTTTTCCTGCTCCTCTTAGCATGATAAAGAAGATTCAAAGAGAGTGAGATGCCAGCTCCTTTCATTCAGTCAGTAGCTTCAATCATTTCTGGACGTTTTTCAATGGCAAAAATCAATGAATATTGTAAATGCACAAACAGTAATTTCTCCGCATTGCAAGGTGCAATTCTGAAATTTTTTGCTTTTTCCTGCTCCTCTTAGCATGATAAAGAAGATTCAAAGAGAGTGAGATGCCAGCTCCTTTCAGTCAGTAGCTTCAATCATTTCTGGACATTTTTCAATGGCAAAAATCAATGAATATTGTAAATGCACAAACAGTAATTTCTCCGCATTGCAAGGTGCAATTCTGAAATTTTTTGCTTTTTCCTGCTCCTCTTAGCATGATAAAGAAGATTCAAATAGAGTGAGATGCCAGCTCCTTTCATTCAGTCAGTAGCTTCAAACATTTCTGGTATATGAATAACATGATGTTTTTCAATGGCAAAAATCAATGAATATTGTAGATGCACAAACAGTAATTTCTCCGCATTGCAAGGTGCAATTCTGAAATTTTTTGATTTTTCCTGCTCCTCTTAGCATGATAAAGAAGATTCAAAGAGACTGAGATGCCAGCTCCTTTCATTCAGTCAGTAGCTTCAATCATTTCTGGACATTTTTCAATGGCAAAAATCAATGAATATTGTAAATGCACAAACAGTAATTTCTCCGCATTGCAAGGTGCAATTCTGAAATTTTTTGCTTTTTCCTGCTCCTCTTAGCATGATAAAGAAGATTCAAAGAGAGTGAGATGCCAGCTCCTTTCATTCAGTCAGTAGCTTCAATCATTTCTGGACGTTTTTCAATGGCAAAAATCAATGAATATTGTAAATGCACAAACAGTAATTTCTCCGCATTGCAAGGTGCAATTCTGAAATTTTTTGCTTTTTCCTGCTCCTCTTAGCATGATAAAGAAGATTCAAAGAGAGTGAGATGCCAGCTCCTTTCATTCAGTCAGTAGCTTCAATCATTTCTGGTATATGAATAACATGATGTTTTTCAATGGCAAAAATCAATGAATATTGTAAATGCACAAACAGTAATTTCTCCGCATTGCAAGGTGCAATTCTGAAATTTTTTGCTTTTTCCTGCTCCTCTTAGCATGATAAAGAAGATTCAAAGAGAGTGAGATGCCAGCTCCTTTCATTCAGTCAGTAGCTTCAATCATTTCTGGACGTTTTTCAATGGCAAAAATCAATGAATATTGTAAATGCACAAACAGTAATTTCTCCGCATTGCAAGGTGCAATTCTGAAATTTTTTGCTTTTTCCTGCTCCTCTTAGCATGATAAAGAAGATTCAAAGAGAGTGAGATGCCAGCTCCTTTCATTCAGTCAGTAGCTTCAAACATTTCTGGTATATGAATAACATGATGTTTTTCAATGGCAAAAATCAATGAATATTGTAAATGCACAAACAGTAATTTCTTCGCATTGCAAGGTGCAATTCTGAAATTTTTTGCTTTTTCCTGCTCCTCTTAGCATGATAAAGAAGATTCAAAGAGAGTGAGATGCCAGCTCCTTTCATTCAGTCAGTAGCTTCAAACATTTCTGGTATATGAATAACATGATGTTTTTCAATGGCAAAAATCAATGAATATTGTAAATGCACAAACAGTAATTTCTCCACATTGCAAGGTGCAATTCTGAAATTTTTTGCTTTTTCCTGCTCCTCTTAGCATGATAAAGAAGATTCAAAGAGAGTGAGATGCCAGCTCCTTTCATTCAGTCAGTAGCTTCAATCATTTCTGGACGTTTTTCAATGGCAAAAATCAATGAATATTGTAAATGCACAAACAGTAATTTCTCCGCATTGCAAGGTGCAATTCTGAAATTTTTTGCTTTTTCCTGCTCCTCTTAGCATGATAAAGAAGATTCAAAGAGAGTGAGATGCCAGCTCCTTTCATTCAGTCAGTAGCTTCAATCATTTCTGGAGGTTTTTCAATGGCAAAAATCAATGAATATTGTAAATGCACAAGCAGTAATTTCTCCGCATTGCAAAGTGCAATTCTGAAATTTTTTGCTTTTTCCTGCTCCTCTTAGCATGATAAAGAAGATTCAAAGAGAGTGAGATGCCAGCTCCTTTCATTCAGTCAGTAGCTTCAATCATTTCTGGACGTTTTTCAATGGCAAAAATCAATGAATATTGTAAATGCACAAACAGTAATTTCTCCGCATTGCAAGGTGCAATTCTGAAATGTTTTGCTTTTTCCTGCTCCTCTTAGCATGAAAAAGAAGATTCAAAGAGCGTGAGATGCCAGCTCCTTTCATTCAGTCAGTAGCTTCAATCATTTCTGGTATATGAATAACATGATGTTTTTCAATGGCAAAAATCAATGAATATTGTAAATGCACAAACAGTAATTTCTCCGCATTGCAAGGTGCAATTCTGAATTTTTTTGCTTTTTCCTGCTCCTCTTAGCATGATAAAGAAGATTCAAAGAGAGTGAGATGCCAGCTCCTTTCATTCAGTCAGTAGCTTCAATCATTTCTGGACGTTTTTCAATGGCAAAAATCAATGAATATTGTAAATGCACAAACAATAATTTCTCCGCATTGCAAGGTGCAATTCTGAAATTTTTTGCTTTTTCCTGCTCCTCTTAGCATGATAAAGAAGATTCAAAGAGAGTGAGATGCCAGCTCCTTTCAGTCAGTAGCTTCAATCATTTCTGGACATTTTTCAATGGCAAAAATCAATGAATATTGTAAATGCACAAACAGTAATTTCTCCGCATTGCAAGGTGCAATTCTGAAATTTTTTGCTTTTTCCTGCTCCTCTTAGCATGATAAAGAAGATTCAAATAGAGTGAGATGCCAGCTCCTTTCATTCAGTCAGTAGCTTCAAACATTTCTGGTATATGAATAACATGATGTTTTTCAATGGCAAAAATCAATGAATATTGTAGATGCACAAACAGTAATTTCTCCGCATTGCAAGGTGCAATTCTGAAATTTTTTGATTTTTCCTGCTCCTCTTAGCATGATAAAGAAGATTCAAAGAGACTGAGATGCCAGCTCCTTTCATTCAGTCAGTAGCTTCAATCATTTCTGGACATTTTTCAATGGCAAAAATCAATGAATATTGTAAATGCACAAACAGTAATTTCTCCGCATTGCAAGGTGCAATTCTGAAATTTTTTGCTTTTTCCTGCTCCTCTTAGCATGATAAAGAAGATTCAAAGAGAGTGAGATGCCAGCTCCTTTCATTCAGTCAGTAGCTTCAATCATTTCTGGACGTTTTTCAATGGCAAAAATCAATGAATATTGTAAATGCACAAACAGTAATTTCTCCGCATTGCAAGGTGCAATTCTGAAATTTTTTGCTTTTTCCTGCTCCTCTTAGCATGATAAAGAAGATTCAAAGAGAGTGAGATGCCAGCTCCTTTCATTCAGTCAGTAGCTTCAATCATTTCTGGTATATGAATAACATGATGTTTTTCAATGGCAAAAATCAATGAATATTGTAAATGCACAAACAGTAATTTCTCCGCATTGCAAGGTGCAATTCTGAAATTTTTTGCTTTTTCCTGCTCCTCTTAGCATGATAAAGAAGATTCAAAGAGAGTGAGATGCCAGCTCCTTTCATTCAGTCAGTAGCTTCAATCATTTCTGGACGTTTTTCAATGGCAAAAATCAATGAATATTGTAAATGCACAAACAGTAATTTCTCCGCATTGCAAGGTGCAATTCTGAAATTTTTTGCTTTTTCCTGCTCCTCTTAGCATGATAAAGAAGATTCAAAGAGAGTGAGATGCCAGCTCCTTTCATTCAGTCAGTAGCTTCAAACATTTCTGGTATATGAATAACATGATGTTTTTCAATGGCAAAAATCAATGAATATTGTAAATGCACAAACAGTAATTTCTTCGCATTGCAAGGTGCAATTCTGAAATTTTTTGCTTTTTCCTGCTCCTCTTAGCATGATAAAGAAGATTCAAAGAGAGTGAGATGCCAGCTCCTTTCATTCAGTCAGTAGCTTCAAACATTTCTGGTATATGAATAACATGATGTTTTTCAATGGCAAAAATCAATGAATATTGTAAATGCACAAACAGTAATTTCTCCACATTGCAAGGTGCAATTCTGAAATTTTTTGCTTTTTCCTGCTCCTCTTAGCATGATAAAGAAGATTCAAAGAGAGTGAGATGCCAGCTCCTTTCATTCAGTCAGTAGCTTCAATCATTTCTGGACGTTTTTCAATGGCAAAAATCAATGAATATTGTAAATGCACAAACAGTAATTTCTCCGCATTGCAAGGTGCAATTCTGAAATTTTTTGCTTTTTCCTGCTCCTCTTAGCATGATAAAGAAGATTCAAAGAGAGTGAGATGCCAGCTCCTTTCATTCAGTCAGTAGCTTCAATCATTTCTGGACGTTTTTCAATGGCAAAAATCAATGAATATTGTAAATGCACAAACAGTAATTTCTCCGCATTGCAAGGTGCAATTCTGAAATTTTTTGCTTTTTCCTGCTCCTCTTAGTATGATAAAGAAGATTCAAAGAGAGTGAGATGCCAGCTCCTTTCATTCAGTCAGTAGCTTCAAACATTTCTGGTATATGAATAACATGATGTTTTTCAATGGCAAAAATCAATGAATATTGTAAATGCACAAACAGTAATTTCTCCGCATTGCAAGGTGCAATTCTGAAATTTTTTGCTTTTTCCTGCTCCTCTTAGCATGATAAAGAAGATTCAAATAGAGTGAGATGCCAGCTCCTTTCATTCAGTCAGTAGCTTCAAACATTTCTGGTATATGAATAACATGATGTTTTTCAATGGCAAAAATCAATGAATATTGTAGATGCACAAACAGTAATTTCTCCGCATTGCAAGGTGCAATTCTGAAATTTTTTGCTTTTTCCTGCTCCTCTTAGCATGATAAAGAAGATTCAAAGAGACTGAGATGCCAGCTCCTTTCATTCAGTCAGTAGCTTCAATCATTTCTGGACATTTTTCAATGGCAAAAATCAATGAATATTGTAAATGCACAAACAGTAATTTCTCCGCATTGCAAGGTGCAATTCTGAAATTTTTTGCTTTTTCCTGCTCCTCTTAGCATGATAAAGAAGATTCAAAGAGAGTGAGATGCCAGCTCCTTTCATTCAGTCAGTAGCTTCAATCATTTCTGGACGTTTTTCAATGGCAAAAATCAATGAATATTGTAAATGCACAAACAGTAATTTCTCCGCATTGCAAGGTGCAATTCTGAAATTTTTTGCTTTTTCCTGCTCCTCTTAGCATGATAAAGAAGATTCAAAGAGAGTGAGATGCCAGCTCCTTTCATTCAGTCAGTAGCTTCAATCATTTCTGGTATATGAATAACATGATGTTTTTCAATGGCAAAAATCAATGAATATTGTAAATGCACAAACAGTAATTTCTCCGCATTGCAAGGTGCAATTCTGAAATTTTTTGCTTTTTCCTGCTCCTCTTAGCATGATAAAGAAGATTCAAAGAGAGTGAGATGCCAGCTCCTTTCATTCAGTCAGTAGCTTCAATCATTTCTGGACGTTTTTCAATGGCAAAAATCAATGAATATTGTAAATGCACAAACAGTAATTTCTCCGCATTGCAAGGTGCAATTCTGAAATTTTTTGCTTTTTCCTGCTCCTCTTAGCATGATAAAGAAGATTCAAAGAGAGTGAGATGCCAGCTCCTTTCATTCAGTCAGTAGCTTCAAACATTTCTGGTATATGAATAACATGATGTTTTTCAATGGCAAAAATCAATGAATATTGTAAATGCACAAACAGTAATTTCTTCGCATTGCAAGGTGCAATTCTGAAATTTTTTGCTTTTTCCTGCTCCTCTTAGCATGATAAAGAAGATTCAAAGAGAGTGAGATGCCAGCTCCTTTCATTCAGTCAGTAGCTTCAAACATTTCTGGTATATGAATAACATGATGTTTTTCAATGGCAAAAATCAATGAATATTGTAAATGCACAAACAGTAATTTCTCCACATTGCAAGGTGCAATTCTGAAATTTTTTGCTTTTTCCTGCTCCTCTTAGCATGATAAAGAAGATTCAAAGAGAGTGAGATGCCAGCTCCTTTCATTCAGTCAGTAGCTTCAATCATTTCTGGACGTTTTTCAATGGCAAAAATCAATGAATATTGTAAATGCACAAACAGTAATTTCTCCGCATTGCAAGGTGCAATTCTGAAATTTTTTGCTTTTTCCTGCTCCTCTTAGCATGATAAAGAAGATTCAAAGAGAGTGAGATGCCAGCTCCTTTCATTCAGTCAGTAGCTTCAATCATTTCTGGACGTTTTTCAATGGCAAAAATCAATGAATATTGTAAATGCACAAACAGTAATTTCTCCGCATTGCAAGGTGCAATTCTGAAATTTTTTGCTTTTTCCTGCTCCTCTTAGTATGATAAAGAAGATTCAAAGAGAGTGAGATGCCAGCTCCTTTCATTCAGTCAGTAGCTTCAAACATTTCTGGTATATGAATAACATGATGTTTTTCAATGGCAAAAATCAATGAATATTGTAAATGCACAAACAGTAATTTCTCCGCATTGCAAGGTGCAATTCTGAAATTTTTTGCTTTTTCCTGCTCCTCTTAGCATGATAAAGAAGATTCAAAGAGAGTGAGATGCCAGCTCCTTTCATTCAGTCAGTAGCTTCAATCATTTCTGGTATATGAATAACATGATGTTTTTCAATGGCAAAAATTAATGAATATTGTAAATGCACAAACAGTAATTTCTCCGCATTGCAAGGTGCAATTCTGAAATTTTTTGCTTTTTCCTGCTCCTCTTAGCATGATAAAGAAGATTCAAAGAGAGTGAGATGCCAGCTCCTTTCATTCAGTCAGTAGCTTCAATCATTTCTGGACGTTTTTCAATGGCAAAAATCAATGAATATTGTAAATGCACAAACAGTAATTTCTCCGCATTGAAGGTGCAATTCTGAAATTTTTTGCTTTTTCCTGCTCCTCTTAGCATGATAAAGAAGATTCAAAGAGAGTGAGATGCCAGCTCATTTCATTCAGTCAGTAGCTTCAAACATTTCTGGTATATGAATAACATGATGTTTTTCAATGGCAAAAATCAATGAATATTGTAAATGCACAAACAGTAATTTCTCCGCATTGCAAGGTGCAATTCTGAAATTTTTTGCTTTTTCCTGCTCCTCTTAGCATGATAAAGAAGATTCAAAGAGAGTGAGATGAGAGCTCCTTTCATTCAGTCAGTAGCTTCAATCATTTCTGGACGTTTTTCAATGGCAAAAATCAATGAATATTGTAAATGCACAAACAGTAATTTCTCCGCATTGCAAGGTGCAATTCTGAAATTTTTTGCTTTTTCCTGCTCCTCTTAGCATGATAAAGAAGATTCAAAGAGAGTGAGATGCCAGCTCCTTTCATTCAGTCAGTAGCTTCAATCATTTCTGGACGTTTTTCAATGGCAAAAATCAATGAATATTGTAAATGCACAAACAGTAATTTCTCCGCATTGCAAGGTGCAATTCTGAAATTTTTTGCTTTTTCCTGCTCCTCTTAGCATGATAAAGAAGATTCAAAGAGAGTGAGATGCCAGCTCCTTTCATTCAGTCAGTAGCTTCAATCATTTCTGGTATATGAATAACATGATGTTTTTCAATGGCAAAAATCAATGAATATTGTAAATGCACAAACAGTAATTTCTCCGCATTGCAAGGTGCAATTCTGAAATTTTTTGCTTTTTCCTGCTCCTCTTAGCATGATAAAGAAGATTCAAAGAGAGTGAGATGCCAGCTCCTTTCATTCAGTCAGTAGCTTCAATCATTTCTGGACGTTTTTCAATGGCAAAAATCAATGAATATTGTAAATGCACAAACAGTAATTTCTCCGCATTGCAAGGTGCAATTCTGAAATTTTTTGCTTTTTCCTGCTCCTCTTAGCATGGTAAAGAAGACTCAAAGAGAGTGAGATGCCAGCTCCTTTCATTCAGTCAGTAGCTTCAATCATTTCTGGACGTTTTTCAACGGCAAAAATCAATGAATATTGTAGATGCACAAACAGTAATTTCTCCGCATTGCAAGGTGCAATTCTGAAATTTTTTGCTTTTTCCTGCTCCTCTTAGCATGATAAAGAAGATTCAAAGAGACTGAGATGCCAGCTCCTTTCATTCAGTCAGTAGCTTCAATCATTTCTGGACGTTTTTCAATGGCAAAAATCAATGAATATTGTAAATGCACAAACAGTAATTTCTCCGCATTGCAAGGTGCAATTCTGAAATTTTTTGCTTTTTCCTGCTCCTCTTAGCATGATAAAGAAGATTCAAAGAGAGTGAGATGCCAGCTCCTTTCATTCAGTCAGTAGCTTCAAACATTTCTGGTATATGAATAACATGATGTTTTTCAATGGCAAAAATCAATGAATATTGTAAATGCACAAACAGTAATTTCTCCACATTGCAAGGTGCAATTCTGAAATTTTTTGCTTTTTCCTGCTCCTCTTAGCATGATAAAGAAGATTCAAAGAGAGTGAGATGCCAGCTCCTTTCATTCAGTCAGTAGCTTCAATCATTTCTGGACGTTTTTCAATGGCAAAAATCAATGAATATTGTAAATGCACAAACAGTAATTTCTCCGCATTGCAAGGTGCAATTCTGAAATTTTTTGCTTTTTCCTGCTCCTCTTAGCATGATAAAGAAGATTCAAAGAGAGTGAGATGCCAGCTCCTTTCATTCAGTCAGTAGCTTCAATCATTTCTGGACGTTTTTCAATGGCAAAAATCAATGAATATTGTAAATGCACAAACAGTAATTTCTCCGCATTGCAAGGTGCAATTCTGAAATTTTTTGCTTTTTCCTGCTCCTCTTAGTATGATAAAGAAGATTCAAAGAGAGTGAGATGCCAGCTCCTTTCATTCAGTCAGTAGCTTCAAACATTTCTGGTATATGAATAACATGATGTTTTTCAATGGCAAAAATCAATGAATATTGTAAATGCACAAACAGTAATTTCTCCGCATTGCAAGGTGCAATTCTGAAATTTTTTGCTTTTTCCTGCTCCTCTTAGCATGATAAAGAAGATTCAAATAGAGTGAGATGCCAGCTCCTTTCATTCAGTCAGTAGCTTCAAACATTTCTGGTATATGAATAACATGATGTTTTTCAATGGCAAAAATCAATGAATATTGTAGATGCACAAACAGTAATTTCTCCGCATTGCAAGGTGCAATTCTGAAATTTTTTGCTTTTTCCTGCTCCTCTTAGCATGATAAAGAAGATTCAAAGAGAGTGAGATGCCAGCTCTTTTCATTCAGTCAGTAGCTTCAATCATTTCTGGACGTTTTTCAATGGCAAAAATCAATGAATATTGTAAATGCACAAACAGTAATTTCTCCGCATTGCAAGGTGCAATTCTGAAATTTTTTGCTTTTTCCTGCTCCTCTTAGCATGATAAAGAAGATTCAAAGAGAGTGAGATGCCAGCTCCTTTCATTCAGTCAGTAGCTTCAATCATTTCTGGTATATGAATAACATGATGTTTTTCAATGGCAAAAATCAATGAATATTGTAAATGCACAAACAGTAATTTCTCCGCATTGCAAGGTGCAATTCTGAAATTTTTTGCTTTTTCCTGCTCCTCTTAGCATGATAAAGAAGATTCAAAGAGAGTGAGATGCCAGCTCCTTTCATTCAGTCAGTAGCTTCAATCATTTCTGGACGTTTTTCAATGGCAAAAATCAATGAATATTGTAAATGCACAAACAGTAATTTCTCCGCATTGCAAGGTGCAATTCTGAAATTTTTTGCTTTTTCCTGCTCCTCTTAGCATGATAAAGAAGATTCAAAGAGAGTGAGATGCCAGCTCCTTTCATTCAGTCAGTAGCTTCAAACATTTCTGGTATATGAATAACATGATGTTTTTCAATGGCAAAAATCAATGAATATTGTAAATGCACAAACAGTAATTTCTTCGCATTGCAAGGTGCAATTCTGAAATTTTTTGCTTTTTCCTGCTCCTCTTAGCATGATAAAGAAGATTCAAAGAGAGTGAGATGCCAGCTCCTTTCATTCAGTCAGTAGCTTCAAACATTTCTGGTATTTGAATAACATGATGTTTTTCAATGGCAAAAATCAATGAATATTGTAAATGCACAAACAGTAATTTCTCCACATTGCAAGGTGCAATTCTGAAATTTTTTGCTTTTTCCTGCTCCTCTTAGCATGATAAAGAAGATTCAAAGAGAGTGAGATGCCAGCTCCTTTCATTCAGTCAGTAGCTTCAATCATTTCTGGACGTTTTTCAATGGCAAAAATCAATGAATATTGTAAATGCACAAACAGTAATTTCTCCGCATTGCAAGGTGCAATTCTGAAATTTTTTGCTTTTTCCTGCTCCTCTTAGCATGATAAAGAAGATTCAAAGAGAGTGAGATGCCAGCTCCTTTCATTCAGTCAGTAGCTTCAATCATTTCTGGACGTTTTTCAATGGCAAAAATCAATGAATATTGTAAATGCACAAACAGTAATTTCTCCGCATTGCAAGGTGCAATTCTGAAATTTTTTGCTTTTTCCTGCTCCTCTTAGTATGATAAAGAAGATTCAAAGAGAGTGAGATGCCAGCTCCTTTCATTCAGTCAGTAGCTTCAAACATTTCTGGTATATGAATAACATGATGTTTTTCAATGGCAAAAATCAATGAATATTGTAAATGCACAAACAGTAATTTCTCCGCATTGCAAGGTGCAATTCTGAAATTTTTTGCTTTTTCCTGCTCCTCTTAGCATGATAAAGAAGATTCAAAGAGAGTGAGATGCCAGCTCCTTTCATTCAGTCAGTAGCTTCAATCATTTCTGGTATATGAATAACATGATGTTTTTCAATGGCAAAAATTAATGAATATTGTAAATGCACAAACAGTAATTTCTCCACATTGCAAGGTGCAATTCTGAAATTTTTTGCTTTTTCCTGCTCCTCTTAGCATGATAAAGAAGATTCAAAGAGAGTGAGATGCCAGCTCCTTTCATTCAGTCAGTAGCTTCAATCATTTCTGGACGTTTTTCAATGGCAAAAATCAATGAATATTGTAAATGCACAAACAGTAATTTCTCCGCATTGAAGGTGCAATTCTGAAATTTTTTGCTTTTTCCTGCTCCTCTTAGCATGATAAAGAAGATTCAAAGAGAGTGAGATGCCAGCTCCTTTCATTCAGTCAGTAGCTTCAAACATTTCTGGTATATGAATAACATGATGTTTTTCAATGGCAAAAATCAATGAATATTGTAAATGCACAAACAGTAATTTCTCCGCATTGCAAGGTGCAATTCTGAAATTTTTTGCTTTTTCCTGCTCCTCTTAGCATGATAAAGAAGATTCAAAGAGAGTGAGATGAGAGCTCCTTTCATTCAGTCAGTAGCTTCAATAATTTCTGGACGTTTTTCAATGGCAAAAATCAATGAATATTGTAAATGCACAAACAGTAATTTCTCCGCATTGCAAGGTGCAATTCTGAAATTTTTTGCTTTTTCCTGCTCCTCTTAGCATGATAAAGAAGATTCAAAGAGAGTGAGATGCCAGCTCCTTTCATTCAGTCAGTAGCTTCAATCATTTCTGGACGTTTTTCAATGGCAAAAATCAATGAATATTGTAAATGCACAAACAGTAATTTCTCCGCATTGCAAGGTGCAATTCTGAAATTTTTTGCTTTTTCCTGCTCCTCTTAGCATGATAAAGAAGATTCAAAGAGAGTGAGATGCCAGCTCCTTTCATTCAGTCAGTAGCTTCAATCATTTCTGGTATATGAATAACATGATGTTTTTCAATGGCAAAAATCAATGAATATTGTAAATGCACAAACAGTAATTTCTCCGCATTGCAAGGTGCAATTCTGAAATTTTTTGCTTTTTCCTGCTCCTCTTAGCATGATAAAGAAGATTCAAAGAGAGTGAGATGCCAGCTCCTTTCATTCAGTCAGTAGCTTCAATCATTTCTGGACGTTTTTCAATGGCAAAAATCAATGAATATTGTAAATGCACAAACAGTAATTTCTCCGCATTGCAAGGTGCAATTCTGAAATTTTTTGCTTTTTCCTGCTCCTCTTAGCATGGTAAAGAAGACTCAAAGAGAGTGAGATGCCAGCTCCTTTCATTCAGTCAGTAGCTTCAATCATTTCTGGACGTTTTTCAACGGCAAAAATCAATGAATATTGTAGATGCACAAACAGTAATTTCTCCGCATTGCAAGGTGCAATTCTGAAATTTTTTGCTTTTTCCTGCTCCTCTTAGCATGATAAAGAAGATTCAAAGAGACTGAGATGCCAGCTCCTTTCATTCAGTCAGTAGCTTCAATCATTTCTGGACGTTTTTCAATGGCAAAAATCAATGAATATTGTAAATGCACAAACAGTAATTTCTCCGCATTGCAAGGTGCAATTCTGAAATTTTTTGCTTTTTCCTGCTCCTCTTAGCATGATAAAGAAGATTCAAAGAGAGTGAGATGCCAGCTCCTTTCATTCAGTCAGTAGCTTCAATCATTTCTGGATGTTTTTCAATGGCAAAAATCAATGAATATTGTAAATGCACAAACAGTAATTTATCCGCATTGCAAGGTGCAATTCTGAAATTTTTTGCTTTTTCCTGCTCCTCTTAGCATGATAAAGAAGATTCAAAGAGAGTGAGATGCCAGCTCCTTTCATTCAGTCAGTAGCTTCAATCATTTCTGGACGTTTTTCAATGGCAAAAATCAATGAATATTGTAAATGCACAAACAGTAATTTCTCCGCATTGCAAGGTGCAATTCTGAAATTTTTTGCTTTTTCCTGCTCCTCTTAGCATGATAAAGAAGATTCAAAGAGAGTGAGATGCCAGCTCCTTTCATTCAGTCAGTAGCATCAAACATTTCTGGTATATGAATAACATGATGTTTTTCAATGGCAAAAATCAATGAATATTGTAAATGCAAAAACAGTAATTTCTTCGCATTGCAAGGTGCAATTCTGAAATTTTTTGCTTTTTCCTGCTCCTCTTAGCATGATAAAGAAGATTCAAAGAGAGTGAGATGCCAGCTCCTTTCATTTAGTCAGTAGCTTCAAACATTTCTGGTATATGA
Organism: Phyllobates terribilis; assembly: GCF_046119375.1. Taxonomy (NCBI): domain Eukaryota; kingdom Metazoa; phylum Chordata; class Amphibia; order Anura; family Dendrobatidae; genus Phyllobates; species Phyllobates terribilis. Next base: position 221,116 of record NW_027364068.1, read on the forward strand.
ATAACATGATGTTTTTCAATGGCGGCAAAAATCAATGAATATTGTAAATGCACAAACAGTAATTTCTCCGCATTGCAAGGTGCAATTCTGAAATTTTTTGCTTTTTCCTGCTCCTCTTAGCATGATAAAGAAGATTCAAAGAGAGTGAGATGCCAGCTCCTTTCATTCAGTCAGTAGCTTCAATCATTTCTGGACGTTTTTCAATGGCAAAAATCAATGAATATTGTAAATGCACAAACAGTAATTTCTCCGCATTGCAAGGTGCAATTCTGAAATTTTTTGCTTTTTCCTGCTCCTCTTAGCATGATAAAGAAGATTCAAAGAGAGTGAGATGCCAGCTCCTTTCATTCAGTCAGTAGCTTCAATCATTTCTGGACGTTTTTCAATGGCAAAAATCAATGAATATTGTAAATGCACAAACAGTAATTTCTCCGCATTGCAAGGTGCAATTCTGAAATTTTTTGCTTTTTCCTGCTCCTCTTAGTATGATAAAGAAGATTCAAAGAGAGTGAGATGCCAGCTCCTTTCATTCAGTCAGTAGCTTCAAACATTTCTGGTATATGAATAACATGATGTTTTTCAATGGCAAAAATCAATGAATATTGTAAATGCACAAACAGTAATTTCTCCGCATTGCAAGGTGCAATTCTGAAATTTTTAGCTTTTTCCTGCTCCTCTTAGCATGATAAAGATTCAAAGAGAGTGAGATGCCAGCTCCTTTCATTCAGTCAGTAGCTTCAATCATTTCTGGTATATGAATAACATGATGTTTTTCAATGGCAAAAATTAATGAATATTGTAAATGCACAAACAGTAATTTCTCCGCATTGCAAGGTGCAATTCTGAAATTTTTTGCTTTTTCCTGCTCCTCTTAGCATGATAAAGAAGATTCAAAGAGAGTGAGATGCCAGCTCCTTTCATTCAGTCAGTAGCTTCAATCATTTCTGGACGTTTTTCAATGGCAAAAATCAATGAATATTGTAAATGCACAAACAGTAATTTCTCCGCATTGAAGGTGCAATTCTGAAATTTTTTGCTTTTTCCTGCTCCTCTTAGCATGATAAAGAAGATTCAAAGAGAGTGAGATGCCAGCTCCTTTCATTCAGTCAGTAGCTTCAAACATTTCTGGTATATGAATAACATGATGTTTTTCAATGGCAAAAATCAATGAATATTGTAAATGCACAAACAGTAATTTCTCCGCATTGCAAGGTGCAATTCTGAAATTTTTTGCTTTTTCCTGCTCCTCTTAGCATGATAAAGAAGATTCAAAGAGAGTGAGATGAGAGCTCCTTTCATTCAGTCAGTAGCTTCAATCATTTCTGGACGTTTTTCAATGGCAAAAATCAATGAATATTGTAAATGCACAAACAGTAATTTCTCCGCATTGCAAGGTGCAATTCTGAAATTTTTTGCTTTTTCCTGCTCCTCTTAGCATGATAAAGAAGATTCAAAGAGAGTGAGATGCCAGCTCCTTTCATTCAGTCAGTAGCTTCAATCATTTCTGGACGTTTTTCAATGGCAAAAATCAATGAATATTGTAAATGCACAAACAGTAATTTCTCCGCATTGCAAGGTGCAATTCTGAAATTTTTTGCTTTTTCCTGCTCCTCTTAGCATGATAAAGAAGATTCAAAGAGAGTGAGATGCCAGCTCCTTTCATTCAGTCAGTAGCTTCAATCATTTCTGGTATATGAATAACATGATGTTTTTCAATGGCAAAAATCAATGAATATTGTAAATGCACAAACAGTAATTTCTCCGCATTGCAAGGTGCAATTCTGAAATTTTTTGCTTTTTCCTGCTCCTCTTAGCATGATAAAGAAGATTCAAAGAGAGTGAGATGCCAGCTCCTTTCATTCAGTCAGTAGCTTCAATCATTTCTGGACGTTTTTCAATGGCAAAAATCAATGAATATTGTAAATGCACAAACAGTAATTTCTCCGCATTGCAAGGTGCAATTCTGAAATTTTTTGCTTTTTCCTGCTCCTCTTAGCATGGTAAAGAAGACTCAAAGAGAGTGAGATGCCAGCTCCTTTCATTCAGTCAGTAGCTTCAATCATTTCTGGACGTTTTTCAACGGCAAAAATCAATGAATATTGTAGATGCACAAACAGTAATTTCTCCGCATTGCAAGGTGCAATTCTGAAATTTTTTGCTTTTTCCTGCTCCTCTTAGCATGATAAAGAAGATTCAAAGAGACTGAGATGCCAGCTCCTTTCATTCAGTCAGTAGCTTCAATCATTTCTGGACGTTTTTCAATGGCAAAAATCAATGAATATTGTAAATGCACAAACAGTAATTTCTCCGCATTGCAAGGTGCAATTCTGAAATTTTTTGCTTTTTCCTGCTCCTCTTAGCATGATAAAGAAGATTCAAAGAGAGTGAGATGCCAGCTCCTTTCATTCAGTCAGTAGCTTCAATCATTTCTGGATGTTTTTCAATGGCAAAAATCAATGAATATTGTAAATGCACAAACAGTAATTTATCCGCATTGCAAGGTGCAATTCTGAAATTTTTTGCTTTTTCCTGCTCCTCTTAGCATGATAAAGAAGATTCAAAGAGAGTGAGATGCCAGCTCCTTTCATTCAGTCAGTAGCTTCAATCATTTCTGGACGTTTTTCAATGGCAAAAATCAATGAATATTGTAAATGCACAAACAGTAATTTCTCCGCATTGCAAGGTGCAATTCTGAAATTTTTTGCTTTTTCCTGCTCCTCTTAGCATGATAAAGAAGATTCAAAGAGAGTGAGATGCCAGCTCCTTTCATTCAGTCAGTAGCATCAAACATTTCTGGTATATGAATAACATGATGTTTTTCAATGGCAAAAATCAATGAATATTGTAAATGCAAAAACAGTAATTTCTTCGCATTGCAAGGTGCAATTCTGAAATTTTTTGCTTTTTCCTGCTCCTCTTAGCATGATAAAGAAGATTCAAAGAGAGTGAGATGCCAGCTCCTTTCATTTAGTCAGTAGCTTCAAACATTTCTGGTATATGAATAACATGATGTTTTTCAATGGCGGCAAAAATCAATGAATATTGTAAATGCACAAACAGTAATTTCTCCGCATTGCAAGGTGCAATTCTGAAATTTTTTGCTTTTTCCTGCTCCTCTTAGCATGATAAAGAAGATTCAAAGAGAGTGAGATGCCAGCTCCTTTCATTCAGTCAGTAGCTTCAATCATTTCTGGACGTTTTTCAATGGCAAAAATCAATGAATATTGTAAATGCACAAACAGTAATTTCTCCGCATTGCAAGGTGCAATTCTGAAATTTTTTGCTTTTTCCTGCTCCTCTTAGCATGATAAAGAAGATTCAAAGAGAGTGAGATGCCAGCTCCTTTCATTCAGTCAGTAGCTTCAATCATTTCTGGACGTTTTTCAATGGCAAAAATCAATGAATATTGTAAATGCACAAACAGTAATTTCTCCGCATTGCAAGGTGCAATTCTGAAATTTTTTGCTTTTTCCTGCTCCTCTTAGTATGATAAAGAAGATTCAAAGAGAGTGAGATGCCAGCTCCTTTCATTCAGTCAGTAGCTTCAAACATTTCTGGTATATGAATAACATGATGTTTTTCAATGGCAAAAATCAATGAATATTGTAAATGCACAAACAGTAATTTCTCCGCATTGCAAGGTGCAATTCTGAAATTTTTAGCTTTTTCCTGCTCCTCTTAGCATGATAAAGATTCAAAGAGAGTGAGATGCCAGCTCCTTTCATTCAGTCAGTAGCTTCAATCATTTCTGGTATATGAATAACATGATGTTTTTCAATGGCAAAAATTAATGAATATTGTAAATGCACAAACAGTAATTTCTCCGCATTGCAAGGTGCAATTCTGAAATTTTTTGCTTTTTCCTGCTCCTCTTAGCATGATAAAGAAGATTCAAAGAGAGTGAGATGCCAGCTCCTTTCATTCAGTCAGTAGCTTCAATCATTTCTGGACGTTTTTCAATGGCAAAAATCAATGAATATTGTAAATGCACAAACAGTAATTTCTCCGCATTGAAGGTGCAATTCTGAAATTTTTTGCTTTTTCCTGCTCCTCTTAGCATGATAAAGAAGATTCAAAGAGAGTGAGATGCCAGCTCCTTTCATTCAGTCAGTAGCTTCAAACATTTCTGGTATATGAATAACATGATGTTTTTCAATGGCAAAAATCAATGAATATTGTAAATGCACAAACAGTAATTTCTCCGCATTGCAAGGTGCAATTCTGAAATTTTTTGCTTTTTCCTGCTCCTCTTAGCATGATAAAGAAGATTCAAAGAGAGTGAGATGAGAGCTCCTTTCATTCAGTCAGTAGCTTCAATCATTTCTGGACGTTTTTCAATGGCAAAAATCAATGAATATTGTAAATGCACAAACAGTAATTTCTCCGCATTGCAAGGTGCAATTCTGAAATTTTTTGCTTTTTCCTGCTCCTCTTAGCATGATAAAGAAGATTCAAAGAGAGTGAGATGCCAGCTCCTTTCATTCAGTCAGTAGCTTCAATCATTTCTGGACGTTTTTCAATGGCAAAAATCAATGAATATTGTAAATGCACAAACAGTAATTTCTCCGCATTGCAAGGTGCAATTCTGAAATTTTTTGCTTTTTCCTGCTCCTCTTAGCATGATAAAGAAGATTCAAAGAGAGTGAGATGCCAGCTCCTTTCATTCAGTCAGTAGCTTCAATCATTTCTGGTATATGAATAACATGATGTTTTTCAATGGCAAAAATCAATGAATATTGTAAATGCACAAACAGTAATATCTCCACATTGCACGGTGCAATTCTGAAATTCTTAGCTTTTTCCTGTTAATCCTAGCATGATAAATAAGATTCAAAGAGAGTGAGATGCCAGCTCCTTTCATTCAGTCAGTAGCTTCAAACATTTCTGGTATATGAAAAACATGTTTTTCAATGGCAAAAATCAATGAATATTGTAAATGCACAAACAGTAATATCTCCACATTGCACGGTGCAATTCTGAAATTTTTAGCTTTTTCCTGTTAATCCTAGCATGATAAAGAAGATTCAAAGAGAGTGAGATGCCAGCTCCTTTCATTCAGTCAGTAGCTTCAAACATTTCTGGTATATGAAAAACATGTTTTTCAATGGCAAAAATCAATGAATATTGTAAATGCACAAACAGTAATATCTCCACATTGCAAGGTGCAATTCTGAAATTTTTTTGCTTTTTCCTGCTAATCCTAGCATGATAAAGAAGATTCAAAGAGAGTGAGATGCCAGCTCCTTTCATTCAGTCAGTAGCTTCAAACATTTCTGGTATATGAAAAACATGTTTTTCAATGGCAAAAATCAATGAATATTGTAAATGCACAAACAGTAATATCTCCACATTGCACGGTGCAATTCTGAAATTTTTAGCTTTTTCCTGTTAATCCTAGCATGATAAAGAAGATTCAAAGAGAGTGAGATGCCAGCTCCTTTCATTCAGTCAGTAGCTTCAAACATTTCTGGTATATGAAAAACATGTTTTTCAATGGCAAAAATCAATGAATATTGTAAATGCACAAACAGTAATATCTCCACATTGCAAGGTGCAATTCTGAAATTTTTTGCTTTTTCCTGTTAATCCTAGCATGATAAAGAAGATTCAAAGAGAGTGAGATGCCAGCTCCTTTCATTCAGTCAGTAGCTTCAAACATTTCTGGTATATGAAAAACATGTTTTTCAATGGCAAAAATCAATGAATATTGTAAATGCACAAACAGTAATATCTCCACATTGCAAGGTGCAATTCTGAAATTTTTTGCTTTTTCCTGCTAATCCTAGCATGATAAAGAAGATTCAAAGAGAGTGAGATGCCAGCTCCTTTCATTCAGTCAGTAGCTTCAAACATTTCTGGTATATGAAAAACATGTTTTTCAATGGCAAAAATCAATGAATATTGTAAATGCACAAACAGTAATATCTCCACATTGCACGGTGCAATTCTGAAATTTTTAGCTTTTTCCTGTTAATCCTAGCATGATAAAGAAGATTCAGAGTGAGATGCCAGCTCCTTTCATTCAGTCAGTAGCTTCAAACATTTCTGGTATATGAAAAACATGTTTTTCAATGGCAAAAATCAATGAATATTGTAAATGCACAAACAGTAATATCTCCACATTGCAAGGTGCAATTCTGAAATTTTTTGCTTTTTCCTGCTAATCCTAGCATGATAAAGAAGATTCAAAGAGAGTGAGATGCCAGCTCCTTTCATTCAGTCAGTAGCTTCAAACATTTCTGGTATATGAAAAACATGTTTTTCAATGGCAAAAATCAATGAATATTGTAAATGCACAAACAGTAATATCTCCACATTGCACGGTGCAATTCTGAAATTTTTAGCTTTTTCCTGTTAATCCTAGCATGATAAAGAAGATTCAAAGAGAGTGAGATGCCAGCTCCTTTCATTCAGTCAGTAGCTTCAAACATTTCTGGTATATGAAAAACATGTTTTTCAATGGCAAAAATCAATGAATATTGTAAATGCACAAACAGTAATATCTCCACATTGCAAGGTGCAATTCTGAAATTTTTTGCTTTTTCCTGCTAATCCTAGCATGATAAAGAAGATTCAAAGAGAGTGAGATGCCAGCTCCTTTCATTCAGTCAGTAGCTTCAAACATTTCTGGTATATGAAAAACATGTTTTTCAATGGCAAAAATCAATGAATATTGTAAATGCACAAACAGTAATATCTCCACATTGCACGGTGCAATTCTGAAATTTTTAGCTTTTTCCTGTTAATCCTAGCATGATAAAGAAGATTCAAAGAGAGTGAGATGCCAGCTCCTTTCATTCAGTCAGTAGCTTCAAACATTTCTGGTATATGAAAAACATGTTTTTCAATGGCAAAAATCAATGAATATTGTAAATGCACAAACAGTAATATCTCCACATTGCAAGGTGCAATTCTGAAATTTTTTGCTTTTTCCTGCTAATCCTAGCATGATAAAGAAGATTCAAAGAGAGTGAGATGCCAGCTCCTTTCATTCAGTCAGTAGCTTCAAACATTTCTGGTATATGAAAAACATGTTTTTCAATGGCAAAAATCAATGAATATTGTAAATGCACAAACAGTAATATCTCCACATTGCAAGGTGCAATTCTGAAATTTTTTGCTTTTTCCTGTTAATCCTAGCATGATAAAGAAGATTCAAAGAGAGTGAGATGCCAGCTCCTTTCATTCAGTCAGTAGCTTCAAACATTTCTGGTATATGAAAAACATGTTTTTCAATGGCAAAAATCAATGAATATTGTAAATGCACAAACAGTAATATCTCCACATTGCAAGGTGCAATTCTGAAATTTTTTGCTTTTTCCTGCTAATCCTAGCATGATAAAGAAGATTCAAAGAGAGTGAGATGCCAGCTCCTTTCATTCAGTCAGTAGCTTCAAACATTTCTGGTATATGAAAAACATGTTTTTCAATGGCAAAAATCAATGAATATTGTAAATGCACAAACAGTAATATCTCCACATTGCACGGTGCAATTCTGAAATTTTTAGCTTTTTCCTGTTAATCCTAGCATGATAAAGAAGATTCAGAGTGAGATGCCAGCTCCTTTCATTCAGTCAGTAGCTTCAAACATTTCTGGTATATGAAAAACATGTTTTTCAATGGCAAAAATCAATGAATATTGTAAATGCACAAACAGTAATATCTCCACATTGCAAGGTGCAATTCTGAAATTTTTTGCTTTTTCCTGCTAATCCTAGCATGATAAAGAAGATTCAAAGAGAGTGAGATGCCAGCTCCTTTCATTCAGTCAGTAGCTTCAAACATTTCTGGTATATGAAAAACATGTTTTTCAATGGCAAAAATCAATGAATATTGTAAATGCACAAACAGTAATATCTCCACATTGCACGGTGCAATTCTGAAATTTTTAGCTTTTTCCTGTTAATCCTAGCATGATAAAGAAGATTCAAAGAGAGTGAGATGCCAGCTCCTTTCATTCAGTCAGTAGCTTCAAACATTTCTGGTATATGAAAAACATGTTTTTCAATGGCAAAAATCAATGAATATTGTAAATGCACAAACAGTAATATCTCCACATTGCAAGGTGCAATTCTGAAATTTTTTGCTTTTTCCTGCTAATCCTAGCATGATAAAGAAGATTCAAAGAGAGTGAGATGCCAGCTCCTTTCATTCAGTCAGTAGCTTCAAACATTTCTGGTATATGAAAAACATGTTTTTCAATGGCAAAAATCAATGAATATTGTAAATGCACAAACAGTAATATCTCCACATTGCAAGGTGCAATTCTGAAATTTTTTGCTTTTTCCTGTTAATCCTAGCATGATAAAGAAGATTCAAAGAGAGTGAGATGCCAGCTCCTTTCATTCAGTCAGTAGCTTCAAACATTTCTGGTATATGAAAAACATGTTTTTCAATGGCAAAAATCAATGAATATTGTAAATGCACAAACAGTAATATCTCCACATTGCAAGGTGCAATTCTGAAATTTTTTGCTTTTTCCTGCTAATCCTAGCATGATAAAGAAGATTCAAAGAGAGTGAGATGCCAGCTCCTTTCATTCAGTCAGTAGCTTCAAACATTTCTGGTATATGAAAAACATGTTTTTCAATGGCAAAAATCAATGAATATTGTAAATGCACAAACAGTAATATCTCCACATTGCACGGTGCAATTCTGAAATTTTTAGCTTTTTCCTGTTAATCCTAGCATGATAAAGAAGATTCAGAGTGAGATGCCAGCTCCTTTCATTCAGTCAGTAGCTTCAAACATTTCTGGTATATGAAAAACATGTTTTTCAATGGCAAAAATCAATGAATATTGTAAATGCACAAACAGTAATATCTCCACATTGCAAGGTGCAATTCTGAAATTTTTTGCTTTTTCCTGCTAATCCTAGCATGATAAAGAAGATTCAAAGAGAGTGAGATGCCAGCTCCTTTCATTCAGTCAGTAGCTTCAAACATTTCTGGTATATGAAAAACATGTTTTTCAATGGCAAAAATCAATGAATATTGTAAATGCACAAACAGTAATATCTCCACATTGCACGGTGCAATTCTGAAATTTTTAGCTTTTTCCTGTTAATCCTAGCATGATAAAGAAGATTCAAAGAGAGTGAGATGCCAGCTCCTTTCATTCAGTCAGTAGCTTCAAACATTTCTGGTATATGAAAAACATGTTTTTCAATGGCAAAAATCAATGAATATTGTAAATGCACAAACAGTAATATCTCCACATTGCAAGGTGCAATTCTGAAATTTTTTGCTTTTTCCTGTTAATCCTAGCATGATAAAGAAGATTCAAAGAGAGTGAGATGCCAGCTCCTTTCATTCAGTCAGTAGCTTCAAACATTTCTGGTATATGAAAAACATGTTTTTCAATGGCAAAAATCAATGAATATTGTAAATGCACAAACAGTAATATCTCCACATTGCAAGGTGCAATTCTGAAATTTTTTGCTTTTTCCTGCTAATCCTAGCATGATAAAGAAGATTCAAAGAGAGTGAGATGCCAGCTCCTTTCATTCAGTCAGTAGCTTCAAACATTTCTGGTATATGAAAAACATGTTTTTCAATGGCAAAAATCAATGAATATTGTAAATGCACAAACAGTAATATCTCCACATTGCACGGTGCAATTCTGAAATTTTTAGCTTTTTCCTGTTAATCCTAGCATGATAAAGAAGATTCAAAGAGAGTGAGATGCCAGCTCCTTTCATTCAGTCAGTAGCTTCAAACATTTCTGGTATATGAAAAACATGTTTTTCAATGGCAAAAATCAATGAATATTGTAAATGCACAAACAGTAATATCTCCACATTGCAAGGTGCAATTCTGAAATTTTTTGCTTTTTCCTGCTAATCCTAGCATGATAAAGAAGATTCAAAGAGAGTGAGATGCCAGCTCCTTTCATTCAGTCAGTAGCTTCAAACATTTCTGGTATATGAAAAACATGTTTTTCAATGGCAAAAATCAATGAATATTGTAAATGCACAAACAGTAATATCTCCACATTGCACGGTGCAATTCTGAAATTTTTAGCTTTTTCCTGTTAATCCTAGCATGATAAAGAAGATTCAAAGAGAGTGAGATGCCAGCTCCTTTCATTCAGTCAGTAGCTTCAAACATTTCTGGTATATGAAAAACATGTTTTTCAATGGCAAAAATCAATGAATATTGTAAATGCACAAACAGTAATATCTCCACATTGCAAGGTGCAATTCTGCAATTTTTTGCTTTTTCCTGTTAATCCTAGCATGATAAAGAAGATTCAAAGAGAGTGAGATGCCAGCTCCTTTCATTCAGTCAGTAGCTTCAAACATTTCTGGTATATGAAAAACATGTTTTTCAATGGCAAAAATCAATGAATATTGTAAATGCACAAACAGTAATATCTCCACATTGCACGGTGCAATTCTGAAATTTTTAGCTTTTTCCTGTTAATCCTAGCATGATAAAGAAGATTCAAAGAGAGTGAGATGCCAGCTCCTTTCATTCAGTCAGTAGCTTCAAACATTTCTGGTATATGAAAAACATGTTTTTCAATGGCAAAAATCAATGAATATTGTAAATGCACAAACAGTAATATCTCCACATTGCAAGGTGCAATTCTGAAATTTTTTGCTTTTTCCTGCTAATCCTAGCATGATAAAGAAGATTCAAAGAGAGTGAGATGCCAGCTCCTTTCATTCAGTCAGTAGCTTCAAACATTTCTGGTATATGAAAAACATGTTTTTCAATGGCAAAAATCAATGAATATTGTAAATGCACAAACAGTAATATCTCCACATTGCACGGTGCAATTCTGAAATTTTTAGCTTTTTCCTGTTAATCCTAGCATGATAAAGAAGATTCAAAGAGAGTGAGATGCCAGCTCCTTTCATTCAGCCAGTAGCTTCAAACATTTCTGGTATATGAAAAACATGTTTTTCAATGGCAAAAATCAATGAATATTGTAAATGCACAAACAGTAATATCTCCACATTGCAAGGTGCAATTCTGAAATTTTTTGCTTTTTCCTGTTAATCCTAGCATGATAAAGAAGATTCAAAGAGAGTGAGATGCCAGCTCCTTTCATTCAGTCAGTAGCTTCAAACATTTCTGGTATATGAAAAACATGTTTTTCCATGGCAAAAATCAATGAATATTGTAAATGCACAAACAGTAATATCTCCACATTGCAAGGTGCAATTCTGAAATTTTTTGCTTTTTCCTGCTAATCCTAGCATGATAAAGAAGATTCAAAGAGAGTGAGATGCCAGCTCCTTTCATTCAGTCAGTAGCTTCAAACATTTCTGGTATATGAAAAACATGTTTTTCAATGGCAAAAATCAATGAATATTGTAAATGCACAAACAGTAATATCTCCACATTGCACGGTGCAATTCTGAAATTTTTAGCTTTTTCCTGTTAATCCTAGCATGATAAAGAAGATTCAAAGAGAGTGAGATGCCAGCTCCTTTCATTCAGTCAGTAGCTTCAAACATTTCTGGTATATGAAAAACATGTTTTTCAATGGCAAAAATCAATGAATATTGTAAATGCACAAACAGTAATATCTCCACATTGCAAGGTGCAATTCTGAAATTTTTTGCTTTTTCCTGCTAATCCTAGCATGATAAAGAAGATTCAAAGAGAGTGAGATGCCAGCTCCTTTCATTCAGTCAGTAGCTTCAAACATTTCTGGTATATGAAAAACATGTTTTTCAATGGCAAAAATCAATGAATATTGTAAATGCACAAACAGTAATATCTCCACATTGCACGGTGCAATTCTGAAATTTTTAGCTTTTTCCTGTTAATCCTAGCATGATAAAGAAGATTCAAAGAGAGTGAGATGCCAGCTCCTTTCATTCAGTCAGTAGCTTCAAACATTTCTGGTATATGAAAAACATGTTTTTCAATGGCAAAAATCAATGAATATTGTAAATGCACAAACAGTAATATCTCCACATTGCAAGGTGCAATTCTGAAATTTTTTGCTTTTTCCTGCTAATCCTAGCATGATAAAGAAGATTCAAAGAGAGTGAGATGCCAGCTCCTTTCATTCAGTCAGTAGCTTCAAACATTTCTGGTATATGAAAAACATGTTTTTCAATGGCAAAAATCAATGAATATTGTAAATGCACAAACAGTAATATCTCCACATTGCACGGTGCAATTCTGAAATTTTTAGCTTTTTCCTGTTAATCCTAGCATGATAAAGAAGATTCAAAGAGAGTGAGATGCCAGCTCCTTTCATTCAGTCAGTAGCTTCAAACATTTCTGGTATATGAAAAACATGTTTTTCAATGGCAAAAATCAATGAATATTGTAAATGCACAAACAGTAATATCTCCACATTGCAAGGTGCAATTCTGAAATTTTTTGCTTTTTCCTGTTAATCCTAGCATGATAAAGAAGATTCAAAGAGAGTGAGATGCCAGCTCCTTTCATTCAGTCAGTAGCTTCAAACATTTCTGGTATATGAAAAACATGTTTTTCAATGGCAAAAATCAATGAATATTGTAAATGCACAAACAGTAATATCTCCACATTGCAAGGTGCAATTCTGAAATTTTTTGCTTTTTCCTGCTAATCCTAGCATGATAAAGAAGATTCAAAGAGAGTGAGATGCCAGCTCCTTTCATTCAGTCAGTAGCTTCAAACATTTCTGGTATATGAAAAACATGTTTTTCAATGGCAAAAATCAATGAATATTGTAAATGCACAAACAGTAATATCTCCACATTGCACGGTGCAATTCTGAAATTTTTAGCTTTTTCCTGTTAATCCTAGCATGATAAAGAAGATTCAAAGAGAGTGAGATGCCAGCTCCTTTCATTCAGTCAGTAGCTTCAAACATTTCTGGTATATGAAAAACATGTTTTTCAATGGCAAAAATCAATGAATATTGTAAATGCACAAACAGTAATATCTCCACATTGCAAGGTGCAATTCTGAAATTTTTTGCTTTTTCCTGCTAATCCTAGCATGATAAAGAAGATTCAAAGAGAGTGAGATGCCAGCTCCTTTCATTCAGTCAATAGCTTCAAACATTTCTGGTATATGAAAAACATGTTTTTCAATGGCAAAAATCAATGAATATTGTAAATGCACAAACAGTAATATCTCCACATTGCACGGTGCAATTCTGAAATTTTTAGCTTTTTCCTGTTAATCCTAGCATGATAAAGAAGATTCAAAGAGAGTGAGATGCCAGCTCCTTTCATTCAGTCAGTAGCTTCAAACATTTCTGGTATATGAAAAACATGTTTTTCAATGGCAAAAATCAATGAATATTGTAAATGCACAAACAGTAATATCTCCACATTGCAAGGTGCAATTCTGAAATTTTTTGCTTTTTCCTGCTAATCCTAGCATGATAAAGAAGATTCAAAGAGAGTGAGATGCCAGCTCCTTTCATTCAGTCAGTAGCTTCAAACATTTCTGGTATATGAAAAACATGTTTTTCAATGGCAAAAATCAATGAATATTGTAAATGCACAAACAGTAATATCTCCACATTGCACGGTGCAATTCTGAAATTTTTAGCTTTTTCCTGTTAATCCTAGCATGATAAAGAAGATTCAAAGAGAGTGAGATGCCAGCTCCTTTCATTCAGTCAGTAGCTTCAAACATTTCTGGTATATGAAAAACATGTTTTTCAATGGCAAAAATCAATGAATATTGTAAATGCACAAACAGTAATATCTCCACTGACTGAATGAAAGGAGCTGGCATCTCACTCTCTTTGAATCTTCTTTATCATGCTAAGAGGAGCAGGAAAAAGCAAAAAATTTCAGAATTGCACCTTGCAATGCGGAGAAATTACTGTTTGTGCATTTACAATATTCATTGATTTTTGCCATTGAAAAACGACCAGAAATGATTGAAGCTACTGACTGAATGAAAGGAGCTGGCATCTCACTCTCTTTGAATCTTCTTTATCATGCTAAGAGGAGCAGGAAAAAGCAAAAAATTTCAGAATTGCACCTTGCAATGCGGAGAAATTACTGTTTGTGCATTTACAATATTCATTGATTTTTGCCATTGAAAAACATGTTATTCATATACCAGAAATGTTTGAAGCTACTGACTGAATGAAAGGAGCTGGCACCTCAATCTCTTTGAATCTTCTTTATCATGCTAAGAGGAGCGGGAAAAAGCAAAAAATTTCAGAATTGCACCTTGCAATGCGGAGAAATTACTGTTTGTGCATTTACAATATTCATTGATTTTTGCCATTGAAAAACGTCCAGAAATGATTGAAGGTACTGACTGAATGAAAGGAGCTGGCATCTCACTCTCTTTGAATCTTCTTTATCATGTTAAGAGGAGCAGGAAAAAGCAAAAAATTTCAGAATTGCACCTTGCAATGCGGAGAAATTACTGTTTGTGCATTTACAATATTCATTGATTTTTGCCATTGAAAAACGTCCAGAAATGATTGAAGCTACTGACTGAATGAAAGGAGCTGGCATCTCACTCTCTTTGAATCTTCTTTATCATGCTAAGAGGAGCAGGAAAAAGCAAAAAATTTCAGAATTGCACCTTGCAATGCGGAGAAATTACTGTTTGTGCATTTACAATATTCATTGATTTTTGCCATTGAAAAACGTCCAGAAATGATTGAAGCTACTGACTGAATGAAAGGAGCTGGCATCTCACTCTCTTTGAATCTTCTTTATCATGCTAAGAGGAGCAGAAAAAAGCAAAAAATTTCAGACTTGCACCTTGCAATGCGGAGAAATTACTGTTTGTGCATTTACAATATTCATTGATTTTTGCCATTGAAAAACATCATGTTATTCATATACCAGAAATGTTTGAAGCTACTGACTGAATGAAAGGAGCTGGCATCTCACTCTCTTTGAATCTTCTTTATCATGCTAAGAGGAGCAGGAAAAAGCAAAAAATTTCAGAATTGCACCTTGCAATGCGGAGAAATTACTGTTTGTGCATTTACAATATTCATTGATTTTTGCCATTGAAAAACGTCCAGAAATGATTGAAGGTACTGACTGAATGAAAGGAGCTGGCATCTCACTCTCTTTGAATCTTCTTTATCATGCTAAGAGGAGCAGGAAAAAGCAAAAAATTTCAGAATTGCAACTTGCAATGCGGAGAAATTACTGTTTGTGCATTTACAATATTCATTGATTTTTGCCATTGAAAAACGTCCAGAAATGATTGAAGCTACTGACTGAATGAAAGGAGCTGGCATCTCACTCTCTTTGAATCTTCTTTATCATGCTAAGTGGAGCAGGAAAAAGCAAAAAATTTCAGAATTGCACCTTGCAATGCGGAGAAATTACAGTTTGTGCATTTACAATATTCATTGATTTTTGCCATTGAAAAACGTCCAGAAATGATTGAAGCTACTGACTGAATGAAAGGAGCTGGCATCTCACTCTCTTTGAATCTTCTTTATCATGCTAAGAGGAGCAGGAAAAAGCAAAAAATTTCAGAATTGCACCTTGCAATGCGGAGAAATTACTGTTTGTGCATTTACAATATTCGTTGATTTTTGCCATTGAAAAACGTCCAGAAATGATTGAAGCTACTGACTGAATGAAAGGAGCTGGCATCTCACTCTCTTTGAATCTTCTTTATCATGCTAAGAGGAGCAGGAAAAAGCAAAAAATTTCAGAATTGCACCTTGCAATGCGGAGAAATTACAGTTTGTGCATTTACAATATTCATTGATTTTTGCCATTGAAAAACGTCCAGAAATGATTGAAGCTACTGACTGAATGAAAGGAGCTGGCATCTCACTCTCTTTGAATCTTCTTTATCATGCTAAGAGGAGCAGGAAAAAGCAAAAAATTTCAGAATTGCACCTTGCAATGTGGAGAAATTACTGTTTGTGCATTTACAATATTCATTGATTTTTACCATTGAAAAACGTCCAGAAATGATTGAAGCTACTGACTGAATGAAAGTAGCTGGCATCTCACTCTCTTTGAATCTTCTTTATCATGCTAAGAGGAGCAGGAAAAAGCAAAAAATTTCAGACTTGCACCTTGCAATGCGGAGAAATTACTGTTTGTGCATTTACAATATTCATTGATTTTTGCCATTGAAAAACATCATGTTATTCATATACCAGAAATGTTTGAAGCTACTGACTGAATGAAAGGAGCTGGCATCTCACTCTCTTTGAATCTTCTTTATCATGCTAAGAGGAGCAGAAAAAAGCAAAAAATTTCAGACTTGCACCTTGCAATGCGGAGAAATTACTGTTTGTGCATTTACAATATTCATTGATTTTTGCCATTGAAAAACATCATGTTATTCATATACCAGAAATGTTTGAAGCTACTGACTGAATGAAAGGAGCTGGCATCTCACTCTCTTTGAATCTTCTTTATCATGCTAAGAGGAGCAGGAAAAAGCAAAAAATTTCAGAATTGCACCTTGCAATGCGGAGAAATTACTGTTTGTGCATTTACAATATTCATTGATTTTTGCCATTGAAAAACGTCCAGAAATGATTGAAGGTACTGACTGAATGAAAGGAGCTGGCATCTCACTCTCTTTGAATCTTCTTTATCATGCTAAGAGGAGCAGGAAAAAGCAAAAAATTTCAGAATTGCACCTTGCAATGCGGAGAAATTACTGTTTGTGCATTTACAATATTCGTTGATTTTTGCCATTGAAAAACGTCCAGAAATGATTGAAGCTACTGACTGAATGAAAGGAGCTGGCATCTCACTCTCTTTGAATCTTCTTTATCATGCTAAGAGGAGCAGGAAAAAGCAAAAAATTTCAGAATTGCACCTTGCAATGCGGAGAAATTACAGTTTGTGCATTTACAATATTCATTGATTTTTGCCATTGAAAAACGTCCAGAAATGATTGAAGCTACTGACTGAATGAAAGGAGCTGGCATCTCACTCTCTTTGAATCTTCTTTATCATGCTAAGAGGAGCAGGAAAAAGCAAAAAATTTCAGAATTGCACCTTGCAATGCGGAGAATTTACTGTTTGTGCATTTACAATATTCATTGATTTTTGCCATTGAAAAACATGTTATTCATATACCAGAAATGTTTGAAGCTCCTGACTGAATGAAAGGAGCTGGCACCTCACTCTCTTTGAATCTTCTTTATCATGCTAAGAGGAGCAGGAAAAAGCAAAAAATTTCAGAATTGCACCTTGCAATGCGGAGAAATTACTGTTTGTGCATTTACAATATTCATTGATTTTTGCCATTGAAAAACGTCCAGAAATGATTGAAGCTACTGACTGAATGAAAGGAGCTGGCATCTCACTCTCTTTGAATCTTCTTTATCATGCTAAGAGGAGCAGGAAAAAGCAAAAAATTTCAGAATTGCACCTTGCAATGCGGAGAAATTACTGTTTGTGCATTTACAATATTCATTGATTTTTGCCATTGAAAAATGTCCAGAAATGATTGAAGCTACTGACTGAATGAAAGGAGCTGGCATCTCACTCTCTTTGAATCTTCTTTATCATGCTAAGAGGAGCAGGAAAAAGCAAAAAATTTCAGAATTGCGCCTTGCAATGCGGAGAAATTACTGTTTGTGCATTTACAAAATTCATTGATTTTTGCCATTGAAAAACATCATGTTATTCATATACCAGAAATGATTGAAGCTACTGACTGAAGGAAAGGAGCTGGCATCTCACTCTCTTTGAATCTTCTTTATCATGCTAAGAGGAGCAGGAAAAAGCAAAAAATTTCAGAATTGCACCTTGCAATGCGGAGAATTTACTGTTTGTGCATTTACAATATTCATTGATTTTTGCCATTGAAAAACGTCCAGAAATTATTGAAGATACTGACTGAATGAAAGGAGCTGGCATCTCACTCTCTTTGAATCTTCTTTATCATGCTAAGAGGAGCAGGAAAAAGCAAAAAATTTCAGAATTGCACCTTGCAATGCGGAGAAATTACAGTTTGTGCATTTACAATATTCATTGATTTTTGCCATTGAAAAACGTCCAGAAATGATTGAAGCTACTGACTGAATGAAAGGAGCTGGCATCTCACTCTCTTTGAATCTTCTTTATCATGCTAAGAGGAGCAGGAAAAAGCAAAAAATTTCAGAATTGCACCTTGCAATGCGGAGAAATTACTGTTTGTGCATTTACAATATTCGTTGATTTTTGCCATTGAAAAACGTCCAGAAATGATTGAAGCTACTGACTGAATGAAAGGAGCTGGCATCTCACTCTCTTTGAATCTTCTTTATCATGCTAAGAGGAGCAGGAAAAAGCAAAAAATTTCAGAATTGCACCTTGCAATGCGGAGAAATTACTGTTTGTGCATTTACAATATTCATTGATTTTTGCCATTGAAAAACATAATGTTATTCATATACCAGAAATGTTTGAAGCTACTGACTGAATGAAAGGAGCTGGCATCTCAATCTCTTTGAATCTTCTTTATCATGCTAAGAGGAGCATGAAAAAGCAAAAAATTTCAGAATTACACCTTGCAATGTGGAGAAATTACTGTTTGTGCATTTACAATATTCATTGATTTTTACCATTGAAAAACGTCCAGAAATGATTGAAGCTACTGACTGAATGAAAGTAGCTGGCATCTCACTCTCTTTGAATCTTCTTTATCATGCTAAGAGGAGCAGGAAAAAGCAAAAAATTTCAGACTTGCACCTTGCAATGCGGAGAAATTACTGTTTGTGCATTTACAATATTCATTGATTTTTGCCATTGAAAAACATCATGTTATTCATATACCAGAAATGTTTGAAGCTACTGACTGAATGAAAGGAGCTGGCATCTCACTCTCTTTGAATCTTCTTTATCATGCTAAGAGGAGCAGAAAAAAGCAAAAAATTTCAGACTTGCACCTTGCAATGCGGAGAAATTACTGTTTGTGCATTTACAATATTCATTGATTTTTGCCATTGAAAAACATCATGTTATTCATATACCAGAAATGTTTGAAGCTACTGACTGAATGAAAGGAGCTGGCATCTCACTCTCTTTGAATCTTCTTTATCATGCTAAGAGGAGCAGCAAAAAGCAAAAAATTTCAGAATTGCACCTTGCAATGCGGAGAAATTACTGTTTGTGCATTTACAATATTCATTGATTTTTGCCATTGAAAAACGTCCAGAAATGATTGAAGGTACTGACTGAATGAAAGGAGCTGGCATCTCACTCTCTTTGAATCTTCTTTATCATGCTAAGAGGAGCAGGAAAAAGCAAAAAATTTCAGAATTGCAACTTGCAATGCGGAGAAATTACTGTTTGTGCATTTACAATATTCATTGATTTTTGCCATTGAAAAACGTCCAGAAATGATTGAAGCTACTGACTGAATGAAAGGAGCTGGCATCTCACTCTCTTTGAATCTTCTTTATCATGCTAAGTGGAGCAGGAAAAATCAAAAAATTTCAGAATTGCACCTTGCAATGCGGAGAAATTACAGTTTGTGCATTTACAATATTCATTGATTTTTGCCATTGAAAAACGTCCAGAAATGATTGAAGCTACTGACTGAATGAAAGGAGCTGGCATCTCACTCTCTTTGAATCTTCTTTATCATGCTAAGAGGAGCAGGAAAAAGCAAAAAATTTCAGAATTGCACCTTGCAATGCGGAGAAATTACTGTTTGTGCATTTACAATATTCGTTGATTTTTGCCATTGAAAAACGTCCAGAAATGATTGAAGCTACTGACTGAATGAAAGGAGCTGGCATCTCACTCTCTTTGAATCTTCTTTATCATGCTAAGAGGAGCAGGAAAAAGCAAAAAATTTCAGAATTGCACCTTGCAATGCGGAGAAATTACAGTTTGTGCATTTACAATATTCATTGATTTTTGCCATTGAAAAACGTCCAGAAATGATTGAAGCTACTGACTGAATGAAAGGAGCTGGCATCTCACTCTCTTTGAATCTTCTTTATCATGCTAAGAGGAGCAGGAAAAAGCAAAAAATTTCAGAATTGCACCTTGCAATGCGGAGAATTTACTGTTTGTGCATTTACAATATTCATTGATTTTTGCCATTGAAAAACATGTTATTCATATACCAGAAATGTTTGAAGCTCCTGACTGAATGAAAGGAGCTGGCACCTCACTCTCTTTGAATCTTCTTTATCATGCTAAGAGGAGCAGGAAAAAGCAAAAAATTTCAGAATTGCACCTTGCAATGCGGAGAAATTACTGTTTGTGCATTTACAATATTCATTGATTTTTGCCATTGAAAAACGTCCAGAAATGATTGAAGCTACTGACTGAATGAAAGGAGCTGGCATCTCACTCTCTTTGAATCTTCTTTATCATGCTAAGAGGAGCAGGAAAAAGCAAAAAATTTCAGAATTGCACCTTGCAATGCGGAGAAATTACTGTTTGTGCATTTACAATATTCATTGATTTTTGCCATTGAAAAATGTCCAGAAATGATTGAAGCTACTGACTGAATGAAAGGAGCTGGCATCTCACTCTCTTTGAATCTTCTTTATCATGCTAAGAGGAGCAGGAAAAAGCAAAAAATTTCAGAATTGCGCCTTGCAATGCGGAGACAATTACTGTTTGTGCATTTACAAATTTCATTGATTTTTGCCATTGAAAAACATCATGTTATTCATATACCAGAAATGATTGAAGCTACTGACTGAAGGAAAGGAGCTGGCATCTCACTCTCTTTGAATCTTCTTTATCATGCTAAGAGGAGCAGGAAAAAGCAAAAAATTTCAGAATTGCAACTTGCAATGCGGAGAATTTACTGTTTGTGCATTTACAATATTCATTGATTTTTGCCATTGAAAAACGTCCAGAAATGATTGAAGCTACTGACTGAATGAAAGGAGCTGGCATCTCACTCTCTTTGAATCTTCTTTATCATGCTAAGAGGAGCAGGAAAAAGCAAAAAATTTCAGAATTGCACCTTGCAATGCGGAGAAATTACAGTTTGTGCATTTACAATATTCATTGATTTTTGCCATTGAAAAACGTCCAGAAATGATTGAAGCTACTGACTGAATGAAAGGAGCTGGCATCTCACTCTCTTTGAATCTTCTTTATCATGCTAAGAGGAGCAGGAAAAAGCAAAAAATTTCAGAATTGCACCTTGCAATGCGGAGAAATTACTGTTTGTGCATTTACAATATTCGTTGATTTTTGCCATTGAAAAACGTCCAGAAATGATTGAAGCTACTGACTGAATGAAAGGAGCTGGCATCTCACTCTCTTTAAATCTTCTTTATCATGCTAAGAGGAGCAGGAAAAAGCAAAAAATTTCAGAATTGCACCTTGCAATGCGGAGAAATTACAGTTTGTGCATTTACAATATTCATTGATTTTTGCCATTGAAAAACGTCCAGAAATGATTGAAGCTACTGACTGAATGAAAGGAGCTGGCATCTCACTCTCTTTGAATCTTCTTTATCATGCTAAGAGGAGCAGGAAAAAGCAAAAAATTTCAGAATTGCACCTTGCAATGCGGAGAAATTACTGTTTGTGCATTTACAATATTCATTGATTTTTGCCATTGAAAAACATGTTATTCATATACCAGAAATGTTTGAAGCTCCTGACTGAATGAAAGGAGCTGGCACCTCACTCTCTTTGAATCTTCTTTATCATGCTAAGAGGAGCAGGAAAAAGCAAAAAATTTCAGAATTGCACCTTGCAATGCGGAGAAATTACTGTTTGTGCATTTACAATATTCATTGATTTTTGCCATTGAAAAACGTCCAGAAATGATTGTAGCTACTGACTGAATGAAAGGAGCTGGCATCTCACTCTCTTTGAATCTTCTTTATCATGCTAAGAGGAGCAGGAAAAAGCAAAAAATTTCAGAATTGCACCTTGCAATGCGGAGAAATTACTGTTTGTGCATTTACAATATTCATTGATTTTTGCCACTGAAAAATGTCCAGAAATGATTGAAGCTACTGACTGAATGAAAGGAGCTGGCATCTCACTCTCTTTGAATCTTCTTTATCATGCTAAGAGGAGCAGGAAAAAGCAAAAAATTTCAGAATTGCGCCTTGCAATGCGGAGAAATTACTGTTTGTGCATTTACAAAATTCATTGATTTTTGCCATTGAAAAACATCATGTTATTCATATACCAGAAATGATTGAAGCTACTGACTGAAGGAAAGGAGCTGGCATCTCACTCTCTTTGAATCTTCTTTATCATGCTAAGAGGAGCAGGAAAAAGCAAAAAATTTCAGAATTGCACCTTGCAATGCGGAGAAATTACTGTTTGTGCATTTACAATATTCATTGATTTTTGCGATTGAAAAACCATGTTATTCATATACCAGAAATGATTGAAGCTACTGACTGAATGAAAGGAGCTGGCATCTCACTCTCTTTGAATCTTCTTTATCATGCTAAGAGGAGCAGGAAAAAGCAAAAAATTTCAGAATTGCACCTTGCAATGCGGAGAAATTACAGTTTGTGCATTTACAATATTCATTGATTTTTGCCATTGAAAAACGTCCAGAAATGATTGAAGCTACTGACTGAATGAAAGGAGCTGGCATCTCACTCTCTTTGAATCTTCTTTATCATGCTAAGAGGAGCAGGAAAAAGCAAAAAATTTCAGAATTGCACCTTGCAATGCGGAGAAATTACTGTTTGTGCATTTACAATATTCATTGATTTTTGCCATTGAAAAACGTCCAGAAATGATTGAAGGTACTGACTGAATGAAAGGAGCTGGCATCTCACTCTCTTTGAATCTTCTTTATCATGCTAAGAGGAGCAGGAAAAAGCAAAAAATTTCAGAATTGCACCTTGCAATGCGGAGAAATTACTGTTTGTGCATTTACAATATTCATTGATTTTTGCCATTGAAAAACGTCCAGAAATGATTGAAGCTACTGACTGAATGAAAGGAGCTGGCATCTCACTCTCTTTGAATCTTCTTTATCATGCTAAGAGGAGCAGGAAAAAGCAAAAAATTTCAGAATTGCACCTTGCAATGCGGAGAAATTACTGTTTGTGCATTTACAATATTCATTGATTTTTGCCATTGAAAAATGTCCAGAAATGATTGAAGCTACTGACTGAATGAAAGGAGCTGGCATCTCACTCTCTTTGAATCTTCTTTATCATGCTAAGAGGAGCAGGAAAAAGCAAAAAATTTCAGAATTGCGCCTTGCAATGCGGAGAAATTACTGTTTGTGCATTTACAAAATTCATTGATTTTTGCCATTGAAAAACATCATGTTATTCATATACCAGAAATGATTGAAGCTACTGACTGAAGGAAAGGATCTGGCATCTCACTCTCTTTGAATCTTCTTTATCATGCTTAGAGGAGCAGGAAAAAGCAAAAAATTTCAGAATTGCACCTTGCAATGCGGAGAAATTACTGTTTGTGCATTTACAATATTCATTGATTTTTGCCATTGAAAAACGTCCAGAAATGATTGAAGCTACTGACTGAATGAAAGGAGCTGGCATCTCACTCTCTTTGAATCTTCTTTATCATGCTAAGAGGAGCAGGAAAAAGCAAAAAATTTCAGAATTGCACCTTGCAATGCGGAGAAATTACTGTTTGTGCATTTACAATATTCATTGATTTTTGCTATTGAAAAACATCATGTTATTCATATACCAGAAATGATTGAAGCTACTGACTGAATGAAAGGAGCTGGCATCTCACTCTCTTTGAATCTTCTTTATCATGCTAAGAGGAGCAGGAAAAAGCAAAAAATTTCAGAATTGCACCTTGCAATGCGGAGAAATTACAGTTTGTGCATTTACAATATTCATTGATTTTTGCCATTGAAAAACGTCCAGAAATGATTGAAGCTACTGACTGAATGAAAGGAGCTGGCATCTCACTCTCTTTGAATCTTCTTTATCATGCTAAGAGGAGCAGGAAAAAGCAAAAAATTTCAGAATTGCACCTTGCAATGCGGAGAAATTACTGTTTGTGCATTTACAATATTCATTGATTTTTGCCATTGAAAAACGTCCAGAAATGATTGAAGGTACTGACTGAATGAAAGGAGCTGGCATCTCACTCTCTTTGAATCTTCTTTATCATGCTAAGAGGAGCAGGAAAAAGCAAAAAATTTCAGAATTGCGCCTTGCAATGCGGAGAAATTACTCTTTGTGCATTTACAAAATTCATTGATTTTTGCCATTGAAAAACATCATGTTATTCATATACCAGAAATGATTGAAGCTACTGACTGAAGGAAAGGATCTGGCATCTCACTCTCTTTGAATCTTCTTTATCATGCTAAGAGGAGCAGGAAAAAGCAAAAAATTTCAGAATTGCACCTTGCAATGCGGAGAAATTACTGTTTGTGCATTTACAATATTCATTGATTTTTGCCATTGAAAAACGTCCAGAAATGATTGAAGCTACTGACTGAATGAAAGTAGCTGGCATCTCACTCTCTTTGAATCTTCTTTATCATGCTAAGAGGAGCAGGAAAAAGCAAAAAATTTCAGAATTGCACCTTGCAATGCGGAGAAATTACTGTTTGTGCATTTACAATATTCATTGATTTTTGCCATTGAAAAACGTCCAGAAATGATTGAAGCTACTGACTGAATGAAAGGAGCTGGCATCTCACTCTCTTTGAATCTTCTTTATCATGCTAAGAGGAGCAGGAAAAAGCAAAAAATTTCAGAATTGCACCTTGCAATGCGGAGAAATTACTGTTTGTGCATTTACAATATTCATTGATTTTTGCCATTGAAAAATGTCCAGAAATGATTGAAGCTACTGACTGAATGAAAGGAGCTGGCATCTCACTCTCTTTGAATCTTCTTTATCATGCTAAGAGGAGCAGGAAAAAGCAAAAAATTTCAGAATTGCGCCTTGCAATGCGGAGAAATTACTGTTTGTGCATTTACAAAATTCATTGATTTTTGCCATTGAAAAACATCATGTTATTCATATACCAGAAATGATTGAAGCTACTGACTGAAGGAAAGGATCTGGCATCTCACTCTCTTTGAATCTTCTTTATCATGCTAAGAGGAGCAGGAAAAAGCAAAAAATTTCAGAATTGCACCTTGCAATGCAGAGAAATTACTGTTTGTGCATTTACAATATTCATTGATTTTTGTCATTGAAAAACGTCCAGAAATGATTGAAGCTACTGACTGAATGAAAGGAGCTGGCACCTCACTCTCTTTGAATCTTCTTTATCATGCTAAGAGGAGCAGGAAAAAGCAAAAAATTTCAGAATTGCACCTTGCAATGCGGAGAAATTACTGTTTGTGCATTTACAATATTCATTGATTTTTGCCATTGAAAAACGTCCAGAAATGATTGAAGCTACTGACTGAAAGAAAGGAGCTGGCATCTCACTCTCTTTGAATCTTCTTTATCATGCTAAGAGGAGCAGGAAAAAGCAAAAAATTTCAGAATTGCACCTTGCAATGCGGAGAAATTACTGTTTGTGCATTTACAATATTCATTGATTTTTGCCATTGAAAAATGTCCAGAAATGATTGAAGCTACTGACTGAATGAAAGGAGCTGGCATCTCACTCTCTTTGAATCTTCTTTATCATGCTAAGAGGAGCAGGAAAAAGCAAAAAATTTCAGAATTGCGCCTTGCAATGCGGAGAAATTACTGTTTGTGCATTTACAAATTTCATTGATTTTTGCCATTGAAAAACATCATGTTATTCATATACCAGAAATGATTGAAGCTACTGACTGAAGGAAAGGAGCTGGCATCTCACTCTCTTTGAATCTTCTTTATCATGCTAAGAGGAGCAGGAAAAAGCAAAAAATTTCAGAATTGCAACTTGCAATGCGGAGAATTTACTGTTTGTGCATTTACAATATTCATTGATTTTTGCCATTGAAAAACGTCCAGAAATGATTGAAGCTACTGACTGAATGAAAGGAGCTGGCATCTCACTCTCTTTGAATCTTCTTTATCATGCTAAGAGGAGCAGGAAAAAGCAAAAAATTTCAGAATTGCACCTTGCAATGCGGAGAAATTACAGTTTGTGCATTTACAATATTCATTGATTTTTGCCATTGAAAAACGTCCAGAAATGATTGAAGCTACTGACTGAATGAAAGGAGCTGGCATCTCACTCTCTTTGAATCTTCTTTATCATGCTAAGAGGAGCAGGAAAAAGCAAAAACTTTCAGAATTGCACCTTGCAATGCGGAGAAATTACTGTTTGTGCATTTACAATATTCGTTGATTTTTGCCATTGAAAAACGTCCAGAAATGATTGAAGCTACTGACTGAATGAAAGGAGCTGGCATCTCACTCTCTTTAAATCTTCTTTATCATGCTAAGAGGAGCAGGAAAAAGCAAAAAATTTCAGAATTGCACCTTGCAATGCGGAGAAATTACAGTTTGTGCATTTACAATATTCATTGATTTTTGCCATTGAAAAACGTCCAGAAATGATTGAAGCTACTGACTGAATGAAAGGAGCTGGCATCTCACTCTCTTTGAATCTTCTTTATCATGCTAAGAGGAGCAGGAAAAAGCAAAAAATTTCAGAATTGCACCTTGCAATGCGGAGAAATTACTGTTTGTGCATTTACAATATTCATTGATTTTTGCCATTGAAAAACATGTTATTCATATACCAGAAATGTTTGAAGCTCCTGACTGAATGAAAGGAGCTGGCACCTCACTCTCTTTGAATCTTCTTTATCATGCTAAGAGGAGCAGGAAAAAGCAAAAAATTTCAGAATTGCACCTTGCAATGCGGAGAAATTACTGTTTGTGCATTTACAATATTCATTGATTTTTGCCATTGAAAAACGTCCAGAAATGATTGTAGCTACTGACTGAATGAAAGGAGCTGGCATCTCACTCTCTTTGAATCTTCTTTATCATGCTAAGAGGAGCAGGAAAAAGCAAAAAATTTCAGAATTGCACCTTGCAATGCGGAGAAATTACTGTTTGTGCATTTACAATATTCATTGATTTTTGCCACTGAAAAATGTCCAGAAATGATTGAAGCTACTGACTGAATGAAAGGAGCTGGCATCTCACTCTCTTTGAATCTTCTTTATCATGCTAAGAGGAGCAGGAAAAAGCAAAAAATTTCAGAATTGCGCCTTGCAATGCGGAGAAATTACTGTTTGTGCATTTACAAAATTCATTGATTTTTGCCATTGAAAAACATCATGTTATTCATATACCAGAAATGATTGAAGCTACTGACTGAAGGAAAGGAGCTGGCATCTCACTCTCTTTGAATCTTCTTTATCATGCTAAGAGGAGCAGGAAAAAGCAAAAAATTTCAGAATTGCACCTTGCAATGCGGAGAAATTACTGTTTGTGCATTTACAATATTCATTGATTTTTGCGATTGAAAAACCATGTTATTCATATACCAGAAATGATTGAAGCTACTGACTGAATGAAAGGAGCTGGCATCTCACTCTCTTTGAATCTTCTTTATCATGCTAAGAGGAGCAGGAAAAAGCAAAAAATTTCAGAATTGCACCTTGCAATGCGGAGAAATTACAGTTTGTGCATTTACAATATTCATTGATTTTTGCCATTGAAAAACGTCCAGAAATGATTGAAGCTACTGACTGAATGAAAGGAGCTGGCATCTCACTCTCTTTGAATCTTCTTTATCATGCTAAGAGGAGCAGGAAAAAGCAAAAAATTTCAGAATTGCACCTTGCAATGCGGAGAAATTACTGTTTGTGCATTTACAATATTCATTGATTTTTGCCATTGAAAAACGTCCAGAAATGATTGAAGGTACTGACTGAATGAAAGGAGCTGGCATCTCACTCTCTTTGAATCTTCTTTATCATGCTAAGAGGAGCAGGAAAAAGCAAAAAATTTCAGAATTGCACCTTGCAATGCGGAGAAATTACTGTTTGTGCATTTACAATATTCATTGATTTTTGCCATTGAAAAACGTCCAGAAATGATTGAAGCTACTGACTGAATGAAAGGAGCTGGCATCTCACTCTCTTTGAATCTTCTTTATCATGCTAAGAGGAGCAGGAAAAAGCAAAAAATTTCAGAATTGCACCTTGCAATGCGGAGAAATTACTGTTTGTGCATTTACAATATTCATTGATTTTTGCCATTGAAAAATGTCCAGAAATGATTGAAGCTACTGACTGAATGAAAGGAGCTGGCATCTCACTCTCTTTGAATCTTCTTTATCATGCTAAGAGGAGCAGGAAAAAGCAAAAAATTTCAGAATTGCGCCTTGCAATGCGGAGAAATTACTGTTTGTGCATTTACAAAATTCATTGATTTTTGCCATTGAAAAACATCATGTTATTCATATACCAGAAATGATTGAAGCTACTGACTGAAGGAAAGGATCTGGCATCTCACTCTCTTTGAATCTTCTTTATCATGCTTAGAGGAGCAGGAAAAAGCAAAAAATTTCAGAATTGCACCTTGCAATGCGGAGAAATTACTGTTTGTGCATTTACAATATTCATTGATTTTTGCCATTGAAAAACGTCCAGAAATGATTGAAGCTACTGACTGAATGAAAGGAGCTGGCATCTCACTCTCTTTGAATCTTCTTTATCATGCTAAGAGGAGCAGGAAAAAGCAAAAAATTTCAGAATTGCACCTTGCAATGCGGAGAAATTACTGTTTGTGCATTTACAATATTCATTGATTTTTGCTATTGAAAAACATCATGTTATTCATATACCAGAAATGATTGAAGCTACTGACTGAATGAAAGGAGCTGGCATCTCACTCTCTTTGAATCTTCTTTATCATGCTAAGAGGAGCAGGAAAATGCAAAAAATTTCAGAATTGCACCTTGCAATGCGGAGAAATTACAGTTTGTGCATTTACAATATTCATTGATTTTTGCCATTGAAAAACGTCCAGAAATGATTGAAGCTACTGACTGAATGAAAGGAGCTGGCATCTCACTCTCTTTGAATCTTCTTTATCATGCTAAGAGGAGCAGGAAAAAGCAAAAAATTTCAGAATTGCACCTTGCAATGCGGAGAAATTACTGTTTGTGCATTTACAATATTCATTGATTTTTGCCATTGAAAAACGTCCAGAAATGATTGAAGGTACTGACTGAATGAAAGGAGCTGGCATCTCACTCTCTTTGAATCTTCTTTATCATGCTAAGAGGAGCAGGAAAAAGCAAAAAATTTCAGAATTGCGCCTTGCAATGCGGAGAAATTACTCTTTGTGCATTTACAAAATTCATTGATTTTTGCCATTGAAAAACATCATGTTATTCATATACCAGAAATGATTGAAGCTACTGACTGAAGGAAAGGATCTGGCATCTCACTCTCTTTGAATCTTCTTTATCATGCTAAGAGGAGCAGGAAAAAGCAAAAAATTTCAGAATTGCACCTTGCAATGCGGAGAAATTACTGTTTGTGCATTTACAATATTCATTGATTTTTGCCATTGAAAAACGTCCAGAAATGATTGAAGCTACTGACTGAATGAAAGGAGCTGGCATCTCACTCTCTTTGAATCTTCTTTATCATGCTAAGAGGAGCAGGAAAAAGCAAAAAATTTCAGAATTGCACCTTGCAATGCGGAGAAATTACTGTTTGTGCATTTACAATATTCATTGATTTTTGCCATTGAAAAACGTCCAGAAATGATTGAAGCTACTGACTGAATGAAAGGAGCTGGCATCTCACTCTCTTTGAATCTTCTTTATCATGCTAAGAGGAGCAGGAAAAAGCAAAAAATTTCAGAATTGCACCTTGCAATGCGGAGAAATTACTGTTTGTGCATTTACAATATTCATTGATTTTTGCCATTGAAAAATGTCCAGAAATGATTGAAGCTACTGACTGAATGAAAGGAGCTGGCATCTCACTCTCTTTGAATCTTCTTTATCATGCTAAGAGGAGCAGGAAAAAGCAAAAAATTTCAGAATTGCGCCTTGCAATGCGGAGAAATTACTGTTTGTGCATTTACAAAATTCATTGATTTTTGCCATTGAAAAACATCATGTTATTCATATACCAGAAATGATTGAAGCTACTGACTGAAGGAAAGGATCTGGCATCTCACTCTCTTTGAATCTTCTTTATCATGCTAAGAGGAGCAGGAAAAAGCAAAAAATTTCAGAATTGCACCTTGCAATGCAGAGAAATTACTGTTTGTGCATTTACAATATTCATTGATTTTTGTCATTGAAAAACGTCCAGAAATGATTGAAGCTACTGACTGAATGAAAGGAGCTGGCATCTCACTCTCTTTGAATCTTCTTTATCATGCTAAGAGGAGCAGGAAAAAGCAAAAAATTTCAGAATTGCACCTTGCAATGCGGAGAAATTACTGTTTGTGCATTTACAATATTCATTGATTTTTGCCATTGAAAAATGTCCAGAAATGATTGAAGCTACTGACTGAATGAAAGGAGCTGGCATCTCACTCTCTTTGAATCTTCTTTATCATGCTAAGAGGAGCAGGAAAAAGCAAAAAATTTCAGAATTGCACATTGCAATGCGGAGAAATTACTGTTTGTGCATTTACAATATTCATTGATTTTTGCCATTGAAAAACGTCCAGAAATGATTGAAGCTACTGACTGAATGAAAGGAGCTGGCATCTCACTCTCTTTGAATCTTCTTTATCATGCTAAGAGGAGCAGGAAAAAGCAAAAAATTTCAGAATTGCACCTTGCAATGCGGAGAAATTACTGTTTGTGCATTTACAATATTCATTGATTTTTGCCATTGAAAAACGTCCAGAAATGATTGAAGCTACTGACTGAATGAAAGGAGCTGGCATCTCACTCTCTTTGAATCTTCTTTATCATGCTAAGAGGAGCAGGAAAAAGCAAAAAATTTCAGAATTGCACCTTGCAATGCGGAGAAATTACTGTTTGTGCATTTACAATATTCATTGATTTTTGCCATTGAAAAATGTCCAGAAATGATTGAAGCTACTGACTGAATGAAAGGAGCTGGCATCTCACTCTCTTTGAATTTCTTTATCATGCTAAGAGGAGCAGGAAAAAGCAAAAAATTTCAGAATTGCGCCTTGCAATGCGGAGAAATTACTGTTTGTGCATTTACAAAATTCATTGATTTTTGCCATTGAAAAACATCATGTTATTCATATACCAGAAATGATTGAAGCTACTGACTGAAGGAAAGGATCTGGCATCTCACTCTCTTTGAATCTTCTTTATCATGCTAAGAGGAGCAGGAAAAAGCAAAAAATTTCAGAATTGCACCTTGCAATGCGGAGAAATTACTGTTTGTGCATTTACAATATTCATTGATTTTTGCCATTGAAAAACGTCCAGAAATGATTGAAGCTACTGACTGAATGAAAGGAGCTGGCATCTCACTCTCTTTGAATCTTCTTTATCATGCTAAGAGGAGCAGGAAAAAGCAAAAAAATTCAGAATTGCACCTTGCAATGCGGAGAAATTACTGTTTGTGCATTTACAATATTCATTGATTTTTGCCATTGAAAAACGTCCAGAAATGATTGAAGCTACTGACTGAATGAAAGGAGCTGGCATCTCACTCTCTTTGAATCTTCTTTATCATGCTAAGAGGAGCAGGAAAAAGCAAAAAATTTCAGAATTGCACCTTGCAATGCGGAGAAATTACTGTTTGTGCATTTACAATATTCATTGATTTTTGCCATTGAAAAATGTCCAGAAATGATTGAAGCTACTGACTGAATGAAAGGAGCTGGCATCTCACTCTCTTTGAATCTTCTTTATCATGCTAAGAGGAGCAGGAAAAAGCAAAAAATTTCAGAATTGCGCCTTGCAATGCGGAGAAATTACTGTTTGTGCATTTACAAAATTCATTGATTTTTGCCATTGAAAAACATCATGTTATTCATATACCAGAAATGATTGAAGCTACTGACTGAAGGAAAGGATCTGGCATCTCACTCTCTTTGAATCTTCTTTATCATGCTAAGAGGAGCAGGAAAAAGCAAAAAATTTCAGAATTGCACCTTGCAATGCGGAGAAATTACTGTTTGTGCATTTACAATATTCATTGATTTTTGCCATTGAAAAACGTCCAGAAATGATTGAAGCTACTGACTGAATGAAAGGAGCTGGCATCTCACTCTCTTTGAATCTTCTTTATCATGCTAAGAGGAGCAGGAAAAAGCGAAAAATTTCAGAATTGCACCTTGCAATGCGGAGAAATTACTGTTTGTGCATTTACAATATTCATTGATTTTTGCGATTGAAAAACATCATGTTATTCATATACCAGAAATGATTGAAGCTACTGACTGAATGAAAGGAGCTGGCATCTCACTCTCTTTGAATCTTCTTTATCATGCTAAGAGGAGCAGGAAAAAGTAAAAAATTTCAGAATTGCACCTTGCAATGCGGAGAAATTACTGTTTGTGCATTTACAATATTCAATGATTTTTGCCATTGAAAAACGTCCAGAAATGATTGAAGCTACTGACTGAATGAAAGGAGCTGGCATCTCACTCTCTTTGAATCTTCTTTATCATGCTAAGAGGAGCAGGAAAAAGCAAAAAATTTCAGAATTGCACCTTGCACTGCAGAGAAATTACTGTTTGTGCATTTACAATATTCATTGATTTTTGTCATTGAAAAACGTCCAGAAATGATTGAAGCTACTGACTGAATGAAAGGAGCTGGCATCTCACTCTCTTTGAATCTTCTTTATCATGCTAAGAGGAGCAGGAAAAAGCAAAAAATTTCAGAATTGCACCTTGCAATGCGGAGAAATTACTGTTTGTGCATTTACAATATTCATTGATTTTTGCCATTGAAAAATGTCCAGAAATGATTGAAGCTACTGACTGAATGAAAGGAGCTGGCATCTCACTCTCTTTGAATCTTCTTTATCATGCTAAGAGGAGCAGGAAAAAGCAAAAAATTTCAGAATTGCACATTGCAATGCGGAGAAATTACTGTTTGTGCATTTACAATATTCATTGATTTTTGCCATTGAAAAACGTCCAGAAATGATTGAAGCTACTGACTGAATGAAAGGAGCTGGCATCTCACTCTCTTTGAATCTTCTTTATCATGCTAAGAGGAGCAGGAAAAAGCAAAAAATTTCAGAATTGCACCTTGCAATGCGGAGAAATTACTGTTTGTGCATTTACAATATTCATTGATTTTTGCCATTGAAAAACGTCCAGAAATGATTGAAGCTACTGACTGAATGAAAGGAGCTGGCATCTCACTCTCTTTGAATCTTCTTTATCATGCTAAGAGGAGCAGGAAAAAGCAAAAAATTTCAGAATTGCACCTTGCAATGCGGAGAAATTACTGTTTGTGCATTTACAATATTCATTGATTTTTGCCATTGAAAAATGTCCAGAAATGATTGAAGCTACTGACTGAATGAAAGGAGCTGGCATCTCACTCTCTTTGAATCTTCTTTATCATGCTAAGAGGAGCAGGAAAAAGCAAAAAATTTCAGAATTGCGCCTTGCAATGCGGAGAAATTACTGTTTGTGCATTTACAAAATTCATTGATTTTTGCCATTGAAAAACATCA
Organism: Phyllobates terribilis; assembly: GCF_046119375.1. NCBI lineage: Eukaryota > Metazoa > Chordata > Amphibia > Anura > Dendrobatidae > Phyllobates > Phyllobates terribilis. The sequence continues at coordinate 254,485 of NW_027364068.1, forward strand.
TGTTATTCATATACCAGAAATGATTGAAGCTACTGACTGAAGGAAAGGATCTGGCATCTCACTCTCATTGAATCTTCTTTATCATGCTAAGAGGAGCAGGAAAAAGCAAAAAATTTCAGAATTGCACCTTGCAATGCGGAGAAATTACTGTTTGTGCATTTACAATATTCATTGATTTTTGCCATTGAAAAACGTCCAGAAATGATTGAAGCTACTGACTGAATGAAAGGAGCTGGCATCTCACTCTCTTTGAATCTTCTTTATCATGCTAAGAGGAGCAGGAAAAAGCAAAAAATTTCAGAATTGCACCTTGCAATGCGGAGAAATTACTGTTTGTGCATTTACAATATTCATTGATTTTTGCCATTGAAAAACGTCCAGAAATGATTGAAGCTACTGACTGAATGAAAGGAGCTGGCATCTCACTCTCTTTGAATCTTCTTTATCATGCTAAGAGGAGCAGGAAAAAGCAAAAAATTTCAGAATTGCACCTTGCAATGCGGAGAAATTACTGTTTGTGCATTTACAATATTCATTGATTTTTGCCATTGAAAAATGTCCAGAAATGATTGAAGCTACTGACTGAATGAAAGGAGCTGGCATCTCACTCTCTTTGAATCTTCTTTATCATGCTAAGAGGAGCAGGAAAAAGCAAAAAATTTCAGAATTGCGCCTTGCAATGCGGAGAAATTACTGTTTGTGCATTTACAAAATTCATTGATTTTTGCCATTGAAAAACATCATGTTATTCATATACCAGAAATGATTGAAGCTACTGACTGAAGGAAAGGATCTGGCATCTCACTCTCTTTGAATCTTCTTTATCATGCTAAGAGGAGCAGGAAAAAGCAAAAAATTTCAGAATTGCACCTTGCAATGCGGAGAAATTACTGTTTGTGCATTTACAATATTCATTGATTTTTGCCATTGAAAAACGTCCAGAAATGATTGAAGCTACTGACTGAATGAAAGGAGCTGGCATCTCACTCTCTTTGAATCTTCTTTATCATGCTAAGAGGAGCAGGAAAAAGCAAAAAATTTCAGAATTGCACCTTGCAATGCGGAGAAATTACTGTTTGTGCATTTACAATATTCATTGATTTTTGCGATTGAAAAACATCATGTTATTCATATACCAGAAATGATTGAAGCTACTGACTGAATGAAAGGAGCTGGCATCTCACTCTCTTTGAATCTTCTTTATCATGCTAAGAGGAGCAGGAAAAAGTAAAAAATTTCAGAATTGCACCTTGCAATGCGGAGAAATTACTGTTTGTGCATTTACAATATTCAATGATTTTTGCCATTGAAAAACGTCCAGAAATGGTTGAAGCTACTGACTGAATGAAAGGAGCTGGCATCTCACTCTCTTTGAATCTTGTTTACCATGCTAAGAGGAGCAGGAAAAAGCAAAAAATTTCAGAATTGCACCTTGCAATGCGGAGAAATTACTGTTTGTGCATTTACAATATTCATTGATTTTTGCCATTGAAAAACGTCCAGAAATGATTGAAGCTACTGACTGAATGAAAGGAGCTGGCATCTCACTCTCTTTGAATCTTCTTTATCATGCTAAGAGGAGCAGGAAAAAGCAAAAAATTTCAGAATTGCACCTTGCAATGCGGAGAAATTACTGTTTGTGCATTTACAATATTAATTGATTTTTGCTATTGAAAAACATCATGTTATTCATATACCAGAAATGATTGAAGCTACTGACTGAATGAAAGGAGCTGGCATCTCACTCTCTTTGAATCTTCTTTATCATGCTAAGAGGAGCAGGAAAAAGCAAAAAATTTCAGAATTGCACCTTGCAATGCGGAGAAATTACAGTTTGTGCATTTACAATATTCATTGATTTTTGCCATTGAAAAACGTCCAGAAATGATTGAAGCTACTGACTGAATGAAAGGAGCTGGCATCTCACTCTCTTTGAATCTTCTTTATCATGCTAAGAGGAGCAGGAAAAAGCAAAAAATTTCAGAATTGCACCTTGCAATGCGGAGAAATTACTGTTTGTGCATTTACAATATTCATTGATTTTTGCCATTGAAAAACGTCCAGAAATGATTGAAGGTACTGACTGAATGAAAGGAGCTGGCATCTCGCTCTCTTTGAATCTTCTTTATCATGCTAAGAGGAGCAGGAAAAAGCAAAAAATTTCAGAATTGCACCTTGCAATGCGGAGAAATTACTGTTTGTGCATTTACAATATTCATTGATTTTTGCCATTGAAAAACGTCCAGAAATGATTGAAGCTACTGACTGAATGAAAGGAGCTGGCATCTCACTCTCTTTGAATCTTCTTTATCATGCTAAGAGGAGCAGGAAAAAGCAAAAAATTTCAGAATTGCACCTTGCAATGCGGAGAAATTACTGTTTGTGCATTTACAATATTCATTGATTTTTGCCATTGAAAAATGTCCAGAAATGATTGAAGCTACTGACTGAATGAAAGGAGCTGGCATCTCACTCTCTTTGAATCTTCTTTATCATGCTAAGAGGAGCAGGAAAAAGCAAAAAATTTCAGAATTGCGCCTTGCAATGCGGAGAAATTACTGTTTGTGCATTTACAAAATTCATTGATTTTTGCCATTGAAAAACATCATGTTATTCATATACCAGAAATGATTGAAGCTACTGACTGAAGGAAAGGATATGGCATCTCACTCTCTTTGAATCTTCTTTATCATGCTTAGAGGAGCAGGAAAAAGCAAAAAATTTCAGAATTGCACCTTGCAATGCGGAGAAATTACTGTTTGTGCATTTACAATATTCATTGATTTTTGCCATTGAAAAACGTCCAGAAATGATTGAAGCTACTGACTGAATGAAAGGAGCTGGCATCTCACTCTCTTTGAATCTTCTTTATCATGCTAAGAGGAGCAGGAAAAAGCAAAAAATTTCAGAATTGCACCTTGCAATGCGGAGAAATTACTGTTTGTGCATTTACAATATTCATTGATTTTTGCGATTGAAAAACATCATGTTATTCATATACCAGAAATGATTGAAGCTACTGACTGAATGAAAGGAGCTGGCATCTCACTCTCTTTGAATCTTCTTTATCATGCTAAGAGGAGCAGGAAAAAGTAAAAAATTTCAGAATTGCACCTTGCAATGCGGAGAAATTACTGTTTGTGCATTTACAATATTCATTGATTTTTGCCATTGAAAAACGTCCAGAAATGATTGAAGCTACTGACTGAATGAAAGGAGCTGGCATCTCACTCTCTTTGAATCTTCTTTATCATGCTAAGAGGAGCAGGAAAAAGCAAAAAATTTCAGAATTGCACCTTGCAATGCGGAGAAATTACTGTTTGTGCATTTACAATATTCATTGATTTTTGCTATTGAAAAACATCATGTTATTCATATACCAGAAATGATTGAAGCTACTGACTGAATGAAAGGAGCTGGCATCTCACTCTCTTTGAATCTTCCTTATCATGCTAAGAGGAGCAGGAAAAAGCAAAAAATTTCAGAATTGCACCTTGCAATGCGGAGAAATTACAGTTTGTGCATTTACAATATTCATTGATTTTTGCCATTGAAAAACGTCCAGAAATGATTGAAGCTACTGACTGAATGAAAGGAGCTGGCATCTCACTCTCTTTGAATCTTCTTTATCATGCTAAGAGGAGCAGGAAAAATCAAAAAATTTCAGAATTGCACCTTGCAATGCGGAGAAATTACTGTTTGTGCATTTACAATATTCATTGATTTTTGCCATTGAAAAAGGTCCAGAAATAATTGAAGGTACTGACTGAATGAAAGGAGCTGGCATCTCACTCTCTTTGAATCTTCTTTATCATGCTAAGAGGAGCAGGAAAAAGCAAAAAATTTCAGAATTGCACCTTGCAATGCGGAGAAATTACTGTTTGTGCATTTACAATATTCATTGATTTTTGCCATTGAAAAACGTCCAGAAATGATTGAAGCTACTGACTGAATGAAAGGAGCTGGCATCTCACTCTCTTTGAATTTTCTTTATCATGCTAAGAGGAGCAGGAAAAAGCAAAAAATTTCAGAATTGCACCTTGCAATGCGGAGAAATGACTGTTTGTGCATTTACAATATTCATTGATTTTTGCCATTGAAAAATGTCCAGAAATGATTGAAGCTACTGACTGAATGAAAGGATCTGGCATCTCACTCTCTTTGAATCTTCTTTATCATGCTTAGAGGAGCAGGAAAAAGCAAAAAATTTCAGAATTGCACCTTGCAATGCGGAGAAATTACTGTTTGTGCATTTACAATATTCATTGATTTTTGCCATTGAAAAACGTCCAGAAATGATTGAAGCTACTGACTGAATGAAAGGAGCTGGCATCTCACTCTCTTTGAATCTTCTTTATCATGCTAAGAGGAGCAGGAAAAAGCAAAAAATTTCAGAATTGCACCTTGCAATGCGGAGAAATTACTGTTTGTGCATTTACAATATTCATTGATTTTTGCGATTGAAAAACATCATGTTATTCATATACCAGAAATGATTGAAGCTACTGACTGAATGAAAGGAGCTGGCATCTCACTCTCTTTGAATCTTCTTTATCATGCTAAGAGGAGCAGGAAAAAGTAAAAAATTTCAGAATTGCACCTTGCAATGCGGAGAAATTACTGTTTGTGCATTTACAATATTCAATGATTTTTGCCATTGAAAAACGTCCAGAAATGATTGAAGCTACTGACTGAATGAAAGGAGCTGGCATCTCACTCTCTTTGAATCTTGTTTATCATGCTAAGAGGAGCAGGAAAAAGCAAAAAATTTCAGAATTGCACCTTGCAATGCGGAGAAATTACAGTTTGTGCATTTACAATATTCATTGATTTTTGCCATTGAAAAACGTCCAGAAATGATTGAAGCTACTGACTGAATGAAAGGAGCTGGCATCTCACTCTCTTTGAATCTTCTTTATCATGCTAAGAGGAGCAGGAAAAATCAAAAAATTTCAGAATTGCACCTTGCAATGCGGAGAAATTACTGTTTGTGCATTTACAATATTCATTGATTTTTGCCATTGAAAAAGGTCCAGAAATAATTGAAGGTACTGACTGAATGAAAGGAGCTGGCATCTCACTCTCTTTGAATCTTCTTTATCATGCTAAGAGGAGCAGGAAAAAGCAAAAAATTTCAGAATTGCACCTTGCAATGCGGAGAAATTACTGTTTGTGCATTTACAATATTCATTGATTTTTGCCATTGAAAAACGTCCAGAAATGATTGAAGCTACTGACTGAATGAAAGGAGCTGGCATCTCACTCTCTTTGAATTTTCTTTATCATGCTAAGAGGAGCAGGAAAAAGCAAAAAATTTCAGAATTGCACCTTGCAATGCGGAGAAATGACTGTTTGTGCATTTACAATATTCATTGATTTTTGCCATTGAAAAATGTCCAGAAATGATTGAAGCTACTGACTGAATGAAAGGATCTGGCATCTCACTCTCTTTGAATCTTCTTTATCATGCTTAGAGGAGCAGGAAAAAGCAAAAAATTTCAGAATTGCACCTTGCAATGCGGAGAAATTACTGTTTGTGCATTTACAATATTCATTGATTTTTGCCATTGAAAAACGTCCAGAAATGATTGAAGCTACTGACTGAATGAAAGGAGCTGGCATCTCACTCTCTTTGAATCTTCTTTATCATGCTAAGAGGAGCAGGAAAAAGCAAAAAATTTCAGAATTGCACCTTGCAATGCGGAGAAATTACTGTTTGTGCATTTACAATATTCATTGATTTTTGCGATTGAAAAACATCATGTTATTCATATACCAGAAATGATTGAAGCTACTGACTGAATGAAAGGAGCTGGCATCTCACTCTCTTTGAATCTTCTTTATCATGCTAAGAGGAGCAGGAAAAAGTAAAAAATTTCAGAATTGCACCTTGCAATGCGGAGAAATTACTGTTTGTGCATTTACAATATTCAATGATTTTTGCCATTGAAAAACGTCCAGAAATGATTGAAGCTACTGACTGAATGAAAGGAGCTGGCATCTCACTCTCTTTGAATCTTGTTTATCATGCTAAGAGGAGCAGGAAAAAGCAAAAAATTTCAGAATTGCACCTTGCAATGCGGAGAAATTACTGTTTGTGCATTTACAATATTCATTGATTTTTGCCATTGAAAAACGTCCAGAAATGATTGAAGCTACTGACTGAATGAAAGGAGCTGGCATCTCACTCTCTTTGAATCTTCTTTATCATGCTAAGAGGAGCAGGAAAAAGCAAAAAATTTCAGAATTGCACCTTGCAATGCGGAGAAATTACTGTTTGTGCATTTACAATATTCATTGATTTTTGCCATTGAAAAACATCATGTTATTCATATACCAGAAATGATTGAAGCTACTGACTGAATGAAAGGAGCTGGCATCTCACTCTCTTTGAATCTTCTTTATCATGCTAAGAGGAGCAGGAAAAAGTAAAAAATTTCAGAATTGCACCTTGCAATGCGGAGAAATTACTGTTTGTGCATTTATAATATTCAATGATTTTTGCCATTGAAAAACGTCCAGAAATGATTGAAGCTACTGACTGAACGAAAGGAGCTGGCATCTCACTCTCTTTGAATCTTCTTTATCATGCTAAGAGGAGCAGGAAAAAGCAAAAAATTTCAGAATTGCACCTTGCAATGCGGAGAAATTACTGTTTGTGCATTTACAATATTCATTGATTTTTGCCATTGAAAAACATCATGTTATTCATGTACCAGAAATGTTTGAAGCTACTGACTGAATGAAAGGAGCTGGCATCTCACTCTCTTTGAATCTTCTTTATCATGCTAAGAGGAGCAGGAAAAAGCAAAAAATTTCAGAATTGCACATTGCAATGCGGAGAAATTACTGTTTGTGCATTTACAATATTCATTGATTTTTGCCATTGAAAAACGTCCAGAAATGATTGAAGCTACTGACTGAATGAAAGGAGCTGGCATCTCACTCTCTTTGAATCTTCTTTATCATGCTAAGAGGAGCAGGAAAAAGCAAAAAATTTCAGAATTGCATCTTGCAATGCGGAGAAATTACTGTTTGTGCATTTACAATATTCATTGATTTTTGCCATTGAAAAACGTCCAGAAATGATTGAAGCTACTGACTGAATGAAAGGAGCTGGCATCTCACTCTCTTTGAATCTTCTTTATCATGCTAAGAGGAGCAGGAAAAAGCAAAAAATTTCAGAATTGCACCTTGCAATGCGGAGAAATTACTGTTTGTGCATTTACAATATTCATTGATTTTTGCCATTGAAAAATGTCCAGAAATGATTGAAGCTACTGACTGAATGAAAGGAGCTGGCATCTCACTCTCTTTGAATCTTCTTTATCATGCTAAGAGGAGCAGGAAAAAGCAAAAAATTTCAGAATTGCGCCTTGCAATGCGGAGAAATTACTGTTTGTGCATTTACAAAATTCATTGATTTTTGCCATTGAAAAACATCATGTTATTCATATACCAGAAATGATTGAAGCTAGTGACTGAAGGAAAGGATCTGGCATCTCACTCTCTTTGAATCTTCTTTATCATGCTAAGAGGAGCAGGAAAAAGCAAAAAATTTCAGAATTGCACCTTGCAATGCGGAGAAATTACTGTTTGTGCATTTACAATATTCATTGATTTTTGCCATTGAAAAACGTCCAGAAATGATTGAAGCTACTGACTGAATGAAAGGAGCTGGCATCTCACTCTCTTTGAATCTTCTTTATCATGCTAAGAGGAGCAGGAAAAAGCAAAAAATTTCAGAATTGCACCTTGCAATGCGGAGAAATTACTGTTTGTGCATTTACAATATTCATTGATTTTTGCCATTGAAAAACGTCCAGAAATGATTGAAGCTACTGACTGAATGAAAGGAGCTGGCATCTCACTCTCTTTGAATCTTCTTTATCATGCTAAGAGGAGCAGGAAAAAGCAAAAAATTTCAGAATTGCACCTTGCAATGCGGAGAAATGACTGTTTGTGCATTTACAATATTCATTGATTTTTGCCATTGAAAAATGTCCAGAAATGATTGAAGCTACTGACTGAATGAAAGGAGCTGGCATCTCACTCTCTTTGAATCTTCTTTATCATGCTAAGAGGAGCAGGAAAAAGCAAAAAATTTCAGAATTGCGCCTTGCAATGCGGAGAAATTACTGTTTGTGCATTTACAAAATTCATTGATTTTTGCCATTGAAAAACATCATGTTATTCATATACCAGAAATGATTGAAGCTACTGACTGAAGGAAAGGATCTGGCATCTCACTCTCTTTGAATCTTCTTTATCATGCTAAGAGGAGCAGGAAAAAGCAAAAAGTTTCAGAATTGCACCTTGCAATGCGGAGAAATTACTGTTTGTGCATTTACAATATTCATTGGTTTTTGCCATTGAAAAACGTCCAGAAATGATTGAAGCTACTGACTGAATGAAAGGAGCTGGCATCTCACTCTCTTTGAATCTTCTTTATCATGCTAAGAGGAGCAGGAAAAAGCAAAAAATTTCAGAATTGCACCTTGCAATGCGGAGAAATTACTGTTTGTGCATTTATAATATTCAATGATTTTTGCCATTGAAAAACGTCCAGAAATGATTGAAGCTACTGACTGAACGAAAGGAGCTGGCATCTCACTCTCTTTGAATCTTCTTTATCATGCTAAGAGGAGCAGGAAAAAGCAAAAAATTTCAGAATTGCACCTTGCAATGCGGAGAAATTACTGTTTGTGCATTTACAATATTCATTGATTTTTGCCATTGAAAAACATCATGTTATTCATGTACCAGAAATGTTTGAAGCTACTGACTGAATGAAAGGAGCTGGCATCTCACTCTCTTTGAATCTTCTTTATCATGCTAAGAGGAGCAGGAAAAAGCAAAAAATTTCAGAATTGCACATTGCAATGCGGAGAAATTACTGTTTGTGCATTTACAATATTCATTGATTTTTGCCATTGAAAAACGTCCAGAAATGATTGAAGCTACTGACTGAATGAAAGGAGCTGGCATCTCACTCTCTTTGAATCTTCTTTATCATGCTAAGAGGAGCAGGAAAAAGCAAAAAATTTCAGAATTGCACCTTGCAATGCGGAGAAATTACTGTTTGTGCATTTACAATATTCATTGATTTTTGCCATTGAAAAACGTCCAGAAATGATTGAAGCTACTGACTGAATGAAAGGAGCTGGCATCTCACTCTCTTTGAATCTTCTTTATCATGCTAAGAGGAGCAGGAAAAAGCAAAAAATTTCAGAATTGCACCTTGCAATGCGGAGAAATTACTGTTTGTGCATTTACAATATTCATTGATTTTTGCCATTGAAAAATGTCCAGAAATGATTGAAGCTACTGACTGAATGAAAGGAGCTGGCATCTCACTCTCTTTGAATCTTCTTTATCATGCTAAGAGGAGCAGGAAAAAGCAAAAAATTTCAGAATTGCGCCTTGCAATGCGGAGAAATTACTGTTTGTGCATTTACAAAATTCATTGATTTTTGCCATTGAAAAACATCATGTTATTCATATACCAGAAATGATTGAAGCTACTGACTGAAGGAAAGGATCTGGCATCTCATCTCTTTGAATCTTCTTTATCATGCTAAGAGGAGCAGGAAAAAGCAAAAAATTTCAGAATTGCACCTTGCAATGCGGAGAAATTACTGTTTGTGCATTTACAATATTCATTGATTTTTGCCATTGAAAAACGTCCAGAAATGATTGAAGCTACTGACTGAAAGGAGCTGGCATCTCACTCTCTTTGAATCTTCTTTATCATGCTAAGAGGAGCAGGAAAAAGCAAAAAATTTCAGAATTGCACCTTGCAATGCGGAGAAATTACTGTTTGTGCATTTACAATATTCATTGATTTTTGCCATTGAAAAACGTCCAGAAATGATTGAAGCTACTGACTGAATGAAAGGAGCTGGCATCTCACTCTCTTTGAATCTTCTTTATCATGCTAAGAGGAGCAGGAAAAAGCAAAAAATTTCAGAATTGCACCTTGCAATGCGGAGAAATGACTGTTTGTGCATTTACAATATTCATTGATTTTTGCCATTGAAAAATGTCCAGAAATGATTGAAGCTACTGACTGAATGAAAGGAGCTGGCATCTCACTCTCTTTGAATCTTCTTTATCATGCTAAGAGGAGCAGGAAAAAGCAAAAAATTTCAGAATTGCGCCTTGCAATGCGGAGAAATTACTGTTTGTGCATTTACAAAATTCATTGATTTTTGCCATTGAAAAACATCATGTTATTCATATACCAGAAATGATTGAAGCTACTGACTGAAGGAAAGGATCTGGCATCTCACTCTCTTTGAATCTTCTTTATCATGCTAAGAGGAGCAGGAAAAAGCAAAAAGTTTCAGAATTGCACCTTGCAATGCGGAGAAAATACTGTTTGTGCATTTACAATATTCATTGGTTTTTGCCATTGAAAAACGTCCAGAAATGATTGAAGCTACTGACTGAATGAAACTAGCTGGCATCTCACTCTCTTTGATTCTTCTTTATCATGCTAAGAGGAGCAGGAAAAAGCAAAAAATTTCAGAATTGCACCTTGCAATGCGGAGAAATTACTGTTTGTGCATTTACAATATTCATTGATTTTTGCGATTGAAAAACATCATGTTATTCATATACCAGAAATGATTGAAGCTACTGACTGAATGAAAGGAGCTGGCATCTCACTCTCTTTGAATCTTCTTTATCATGCTAAGAGGAGCAGGAAAAAGTAAAAAATTTCAGAATTGCACCTTGCAATGCGGAGAAATTACTGATTGTGCATTTACAATATTCAATGATTTTTGCCATTGAAAAACGTCCAGAAATGATTAAAGCTACTGACTGAATGAAAGGAGCTGGCATCTCACTCTCTTTGAATCTTCTTTATCATGCTAAGAGGAGCAGGAAAAAGCAAAAAATTTCAGAATTGCACCTTGCATTGCGGAGAAATTACTGTTTGTGCATTTACAATATTCATTGATTTTTGCCATTGAAAAACGTCCAGAAATGATTGAAGCTACTGACTGAATGAAAGGAGCTGGCATCTCACTCTCTTTGAATCTTCTTTATCATGCTAAGAGGAGCAGGAAAAAGCAAAAAATTTCAGAATTGCACCTTGCAATGCGGAGAAATTACTGTTTGTGCATTTACAATATTCATTGATTTTTGCCATTGAAAAACATCATGTTATTCATATACCAGAAATGATTGAAGCTACTGACTGAATGAAAGGAGCTGGCATCTCACTCTATTTGAATCTTCTTTATCATGCTAAGAGGAGCAGGAAAAAGTAAAAAATTTCAGAATTGCGCCTTGCAATGCGGAGAAATTACTGTTTGTGCATTTACAAAATTCATTGATTTTTGCCATTGAAAAACATCATGTTATTCATATACCAGAAATGATTGAAGCTACTGACTGAAGGAAAGGATCTGGCATCTCACTCTCTTTGAATCTTCTTTATCATGCTTAGAGGAGCAGGAAAAAGCAAAGAATTTCAGAATTGCACCTTGCAATGCGGAGAAATTACTGTTTGTGCATTTACAATATTCATTGATTTTTGCCATTGAAAAACGTCCAGAAATGATTGAAGCTACTGACTGAATGAAAGGAGCTGGCATCTCACTCTCTTTGAATCTTCTTTATCATGCTAAGAGGAGCAGGAAAAAGCAAAAAATTTCAGAATTGCACCTTGCAATGCGGAGAAATTACTGTTTGTGCATTTACAATATTCATTGATTTTTGCGATTGAAAAACATCATGTTATTCATATACCAGAAATGATTGAAGCTACTGACTGAATGAAAGGAGCTGGCATCTCACTCTCTTTGAATCTTCTTTATCATGCTAAGAGGAGCAGGAAAAAGTAAAAAATTTCAGAATTGCACCTTGCAATGCGGAGAAATTACTGTTTGTGCATTTACAATATTCATTGATTTTTGCCATTGAAAAACGTCCAGAAATGATTGAAGCTACTGACTGAATGAAAGGAGCTGGCATCTCACTCTCTTTGAATCTTCTTTATCATGCTAAGAGGAGCAGGAAAAAGCAAAAAATTTCAGAATTGCACCTTGCAATGCGGAGAAATTACTGTTTGTGCATTTACAATATTCATTGATTTTTGCTATTGAAAAACATCATGTTATTCATATACCAGAAATGATTGAAGCTACTGACTGAATGAAAGGAGCTGGCATCTCACTCTCTTTGAATCTTCTTTATCATGCTAAGAGGAGCAGGAAAAAGCAAAAAATTTCAGAATTGCACCTTGAAATGCGGAGAAATTACAGTTTGTGCATTTACAATATTCATTGATTTTTGCCATTGAAAAACGTCCAGAAATGATTGAAGCTACTGACTGAATGAAAGGAGCTGGCATCTCACTCTCTTTGAATCTTCTTTATCATGCTAAGAGGAGCAGGAAAAAGCAAAAAATTTCAGAATTGCACCTTGCAATGCGGAGAAATTACTGTTTGTGCATTTACAATATTCATTGATTTTTGCCATTGAAAAACGTCCAGAAATGATTGAAGCTACTGACTGAATGAAAGGAGCTGGCATCTCACTCTCTTTGAATCTTCTTTATCATGCTAAGAGGAGCAGGAAAAAGCAAAAAATTTCAGAATTGCACCTTGCAATGCGGAGAAATTACTGTTTGTGCATTTACAATATTCATTGATTTTTGCCATTGAAAAACGTCCAGAAATGATTGAAGCTACTGACTGAATGAAAGGAGCTGGCATCTCACTCTCTTTGAATCTTCTTTATCATGCTAAGAGGAGCAGGAAAAAGCAAAAAATTTCAGAATTGCACCTTGCAATGCGGAGAAATTACTGTTTGTGCATTTACAAGATTCATTGATTTTTGCCATTGAAAAATGTCCAGAAATGATTGAAGCTACTGACTGAATGAAAGGAGCTGGCATCTCACTCTCTTTGAATCTTCTTTATCATGCTAAGAGGAGCAGGAAAAAGCAAAAAATTTCAGAATTGCGCCTTGCAATGCGGAGAAATTACTGTTTGTGCATTTACAAAATTCATTGATTTTTGCCATTGAAAAACATCATGTTATTCATATACCAGAAATGATTGAAGCTACTGACTGAAGGAAAGGATCTGGCATCTCACTCTCTTTGAATCTTCTTTATCATGCTAAGAGGAGCAGGAAAAAGCAAAAAATTTCAGAATTGCACCTTGCAATGCGGAGAAATTACTGTTTGTGCATTTACAATATTCATTGATTTTTGCCATTGAAAAACGTCCAGAAATGATTGAAGCTACTGACTGAATGAAAGGAGCTGGCATTTCACTCTCTTTGAATCTTCTTTATCATGCTAAGAGGAGCAGGAAAAAGCAAAAAATTTCAGAATTGCACCTTGCAATGCGGAGAAATTACTGTTTGTGCATTTACAATATTCATTGATTTTTGCCATTGAAAAACGTCCAGAAATGATTGAAGCTACTGACTGAATGAAAGGAGCTGGCATCTCACTCTCTTTGAATCTTCTTTATCATGCTAAGAGGAGCAGGAAAAAGCAAAAAATTTCAGAATTGCACCTTGCAATGCGGAGAAATTACTGTTTGTGCATTTACAATATTCATTGATTTTTGCCATTGAAAAATGTCCAGAAATGATTGAAGCTACTGACTGAATGAAAGGAGCTGGCATCTCACTCTCTTCGAATCTTCTTTATCATGCTAAGAGGAGCAGGAAAAAGCAAAAAATTTCAGAATTGCGCCTTGCAATGCGGAGAAATTACTGTTTGTGCATTTACAAAATTCATTGATTTTTGCCATTGAAAAACATCATGTTATTCATATACCAGAAATGATTGAAGCTACTGACTGAAGGAAAGGATCTGGCATCTCACTCTCTTTGAATCTTCTTTATCATGCTAAGAGGAGCAGGAAAAAGCAAAAAATTTCAGAATTGCACCTTGCAATGCGGAGAAATTACTGTTTGTGCATTTACAATATTCATTGGTTTTTGCCATTGAAAAACGTCCAGAAATGATTGAAGCTACTGACTGAATGAAAGGAGCTGGCATCTCACTCTCTTTGAATCTTCTTTATCATGCTAAGAGGAGCAGGAAAAAGCAAAAAATTTCAGAATTGCACTTTGCAATGCGGAGAAATTACTGTTTGTGCATTTACAATATTCATTGATTTTTGCGATTGAAAAACATCATGTTATTCATATACCAGAAATGATTGAAGCTACTGACTGAATGAAAGGAGCTGGCATCTCACTCTCTTTGAATCTTCTTTATCATGCTAAGAGGAGCAGGAAAAAGTAAAAAATTTCAGAATTGCACCTTGCAATGCGGAGAAATTACTGATTGTGCATTTACAATATTCAATGATTTTTGCCATTGAAAAACGTCCAGAAATGATTAAAGCTACTGACTGAATGAAAGGAGCTGGCATCTCACTCTCTTTGAATCTTCTTTATCATGCTAAGAGGAGCAGGAAAAAGCAAAAAATTTCAGAATTGCACCTTGCAATGCGGAGAAATTACTGTTTGTGCATTTACAATATTCATTGATTTTTGCCATTGAAAAACGTCCAGAAATGATTGAAGCTACTGACTGAATGAAAGGAGCTGGCATCTCACTCTCTTTGAATCTTCTTTATCATGCTAAGAGGAGCAGGAAAAAGTAAAAAATTTCAGAATTGCACCTTGCAATGCGGAGAAATTACTGTTTGTGCATTTATAATATTCAATGATTTTTGCCATTGAAAAACGTCCAGAAATGATTGAAGCTACTGACTGAACGAAAGGAGCTGGCATCTCACTCTCTTTGAATCTTCTTTATCATGCTAAGAGGAGCAGAAAAAAGCAAAAAATTTCAGAATTGCACCTTGCAATGCGGAGAAATTACTGTTTGTGCATTTACAATATTCATTGATTTTTGCCATTGAAAAACATCATGTTATTCATATACCAGAAATGTTTGAAGCTACTGACTGAATGAAAGGAGCTGGCATCTCACTCTCTTTGAATCTTCTTTATCATGCTAAGAGGAGCAGGAAAAAGCAAAAAATTTCAGAATTGCACATTGCAATGCAGAGAAATTACTGTTTGTGCATTTACAATATTCATTGATTTTTGCCATTGAAAAACGTCCAGAAATGATTGAAGCTACTGACTGAATGAAAGGAGCTGGCATCTCACTCTCTTTGAATCTTCTTTATCATGCTAAGAGGAGCAGGAAAAAGCAAAAAATTTCAGAATTGCACCTTGCAATGCGGAGAAATTACTGTTTGTGCATTTACAATATTCATTGATTTTTGCCATTGAAAAACATCCAGAAATGATTGAAGCTACTGACTGAATGAAAGGAGCTGGCATCTCACTCTCTTTGAATCTTCTTTATCATGCTAAGAGGAGCAGGAAAAAGCAAAAAATTTCAGAATTGCACCTTGCAATGCGGAGAAATTACTGTTTGTGCATTTACAATATTCATTGATTTTTGCCATTGAAAAACATGTTATTCATATACCAGAAATGTTTGAAGCTCCTGACTGAATGAAAGGAGCTGGCACCTCACTCTCTTTGAATCTTCTTTATCATGCTAAGAGGAGCAGGAAAAAGCAAAAAATTTCAGAATTGCACCTTGCAATGCGGAGAAATTACTGTTTGTTCATTTACAATATTCATTGATTTTTGCCATTGAAAAACGTCCAGAAATGATTGAAGCTACTGACTGAATGAAAGGAGCTGTCATCTCACTCTCTTTGAATCTTCTTTATCATGCTAAGAGGAGCAGGAAAAAGCAAAAAATTTCAGAATTGCACCTTGCAATGCGGAGAAATTACTGTTTGTGCATTTACAATATTCATTGATTTTTGCCATTGAAAAATGTCCAGAAATGATTGAAGCTACTGACTGAATGAAAGGAGCTGGCATCTCACTCTCTTTGAATCTTCTTTATCATGCTAAGAGGAGCAGGAAAAAGCAAAAAATTTCAGAATTGCGCCTTGCAATGCGGAGAAATTACTGTTTGTGCATTTACAAAATTCATTGATTTTTGCCATTGAAAAACATCATGTTATTCATATGCCAGAAATGATTGAAGCTACTGACTGAAGGAAAGGAGCTGGCATCTCACTCTCTTTGAATCTTCTTTATCATGCTAAGAGGAGCAGGAAAAAGCAAAAAATTTCAGAATTGCACCTTGCAATGCGGAGAAATTACTGTTTGTGCATTTACAATATTCATTGATTTTTGCCATTGAAAAACGTCCAGAAATGATTGAAGCTACTGACTGAATGAAAGGAGCTGGCATCTCACTCTCTTTGAATCTTCTTTATCATGCTAAGAGGAGCAGGAAAAAGCAAAAAATTTCAGAATTGCACCTTGCAATGCGGAGAAATTACTGTTTGTGCATTTACAATATTCATTGATTTTGGCCATTGAAAAACGTCCAGAAATGATTGAAGCTACTGACTGAATGAAAGGAGCTGGCATCTCACTCTCTTTGAATCTTCTTTATCATGCTAAGAGGAGCAGGAAAAAGCAAAAAATTTCAGAATTGCACCTTGCAATGCGGAGAAATTACTGTTTGTGCATTTACAATATTCATTGATTTTTGCCATTGAAAAACATGTTATTCATATACCAGAAATGTTTGAAGCTCCTGACTGAATGAAAGGAGCTGGCACCTCACTCTCTTTGAATCTTCTTTATCATGCTGAGAGGAGCAGGAAAAAGCAAAAAATTTCAGAATTGCACCTTGCAATGCGGAGAAATTACTGTTTGTGCATTTACAATATTCATTGATTTTTGCCATTGAAAAACGTCCAGAAATGATTGAAGCTACTGACTGAATGAAAGGAGCTGTCATCTCACTCTCTTTGAATCTTCTTTATCATGCTAAGAGGAGCAGGAAAAAGCAAAAAATTTCAGAATTGCACCTTGCAATGCGGAGAAATTACTGTTTGTGCATTTACAATATTCATTGATTTTTGCCATTGAAAAATGTTCAGAAATGATTGAAGCTACTGACTGAATGAAAGGAGCTGGCATCTCACTCTCTTTGAATCTTCTTTATCATGCTAAGAGGAGCAGGAAAAAGCAAAAAATTTCAGAATTGCGCCTTGCAATGCGGAGAAATTACTGTTTGTGCATTTACAAAATTCATTGATTTTTGCCATTGAAAAACATCATGTTATTCATATGCCAGAAATGATTGAAGCTACTGACTGAAGGAAAGGAGCTGGCATCTCACTCTCTTTGAATCTTCTTTATCATGCTAAGAGGAGCAGGAAAAAGCAAAAAATTTCAGAATTGCACCTTGCAATGCGGAGAAATTACTGTTTGTGCATTTACAATATTCATTGATTTTTGCCATTGAAAAACGTCCAGAAATGATTGAAGCTACTGACTGAATGAAAGGAGCTGGCATCTCACTCTCTTTGAATCTTCTTTATCATGCTAAGAGGAGCAGGAAAAAGCAAAAAATTTCAGAATTGCACCTTGCAATGCGGAGAAATTACTGTTTGTGCATTTACAATATTCATTGATTTTTGCGATTGAAAAACATCATGTTATTCATATACCAGAAATGATTGAAGCTACTGACTGAATGAAAGGAGCTGGCATCTCACTCTCTTTGAATCTTCTTTATCATGCTAAGAGGAGCAGGAAAAAGTAAAAAATTTCAGAATTGCACCTTGCAATGCGGAGAAATTACTGTTTGTGCATTTACAATATTCACTGATTTTTGCCATTGAAAAACGTCCAGAAATGATTGAAGCTACTGACTGAACTAAAGGAGCTGGCATCTCACTCTCTTTGAATCTTCTTTATCATGCTAAGCGGAGCAGGAAAAAGGAAAAATTTCAGAATTGCACCTTGCAATGCGGAGAAATTACTGTCTGTGCATTTACAATATTCATTGATTTTTGCCATTGAAAAACATCATGTTATTCATATACCAGAAATGTTTGAAGCTACTGACTGAATGAAAGGAGCTGGTATCTCACTCTCTTTGAATCTTCTTCATAATGCTAAGAGGAGCAGGAAAAAGCAAAAAATTTCAGAATTGCACCTTGCAATGCGGAGAAATTACTGTTTGTGCATTTACAATATTCATTGATTTTTGCCATTGAAAAACGTCCAGAAATGATTGAAGCTACTGACAATGAAAGGAGCTGGCATCTCACTCTCTTTGAATCTTCTTTATCATGCTAAGAGGAGCAGGAAAAAGCAAAAAATTTCAGAATTGCACCTTGCAATGCTGAGAAATTGCTGTTTGTGCATTTACAAAATTCATTGATTTTTGCCATTGAAAAACATCATGTTATTCATATACCAGAAATGATTGAAGCTACTGACTGAATGAAAGGAGCTGGCATCTCACTCTCTTTGAATCTTCTTCATCATGCTAAGAGGAGCAGGAAAAAGCAAAAAATTTCAGAATTGCACCTTGCAATGCGGAGAAATTACTGTTTGTGCATTTACAATATTCATTGATTTTTGCCATTGAAAAACGTCCAGAAATGATTGAAGCTACTGACTGAATGAAAGGAGCTGGCATCTCACTCTCTTTGAATCTTCTTTATCATGCTAAGAGGAGCAGGAAAAAGCAAAAAATTTCAGAATTGCACCTTGCAATGCGGAGAAATTACTGTTTGTGCATTTACAATATTCATTGATTTTTGCCATTGAAAAACGTCCAGAAATGATTGAAGCTACTGACTGAATGAAAGGAGCTGGCATCTCACTCTCTTTGAATCTTCTTTATCATGCTAAGAGGAGCAGGAAAAAGCAAAAAATTTCAGAATTGCACCTTGCAATGCGGAGAAATTACTGTTTGTGCATTTACAATATTCATTGATTTTTGCCATTGAAAAACGTCCAGAAATGATTGAAGCTACTGACTGAATGAAAGGAGCTGGCATCTCACTCTCTTTGAATCTTCTTTATCATGCTAAGAGGAGCAGGAAAAAGCAAAAAATTTCAGCATTGCACCTTGCAATGCGGAGAAATTACTGTTTGTGCATTTACAATATTCATTGATTTTTGCCATTGAAAAATGTCCAGAAATGATTGAAGCTACTGACTGAATGAAAGGAGCTGGCATCTCACTCTCTTTGAATCTTCTTTATCATGCTAAGAGGAGCAGGAAAAAGCAAAAAATTTCAGAATTGCACCTTGCAATGCGGAGAAATTACTGTTTGTGCATTTACAATATTCATTGATTTTTGCCATTGAAAAACATGTTATTCATATACCAGAAATGTTTGAAGCTCCTGACTGAATGAAAGGAGCTGGCACCTCACTCTCTTTGAATCTTGTTTATCATGCTAAGAGGAGCAGGAAAAAGCAAAAAATTTCAGAATTGCACCTTGCAATGCGGAGAAATTACTGTTTGTGCATTTACAATATTCATTGATTTTTGCCATTGAAAAACGTCCAGAAATGATTGAAGCTACTGACTGAATGAAAGGAGCTAGCATCTCACTCTCTTTGAATCTTCTTTATCATGCTAAGAGGAGCAGGAAAAAGCAAAAAATTTCAGAATTGCGCCTTGCAATGCGGAGAAATTACTGTTTGTGCATTTACAAAATTCATTGATTTTTGCCATTGAAAAACATCATGTTATTCATATACCAGAAATGATTGAAGCTACTGACTGAAGGAAAGGAGCTGGCATCTCACTCTCTTTGAATCTTCTTTATCATGCTAAGAGGAGCAGGAAAAAGCAAAAAATTTCAGAATTACACCTTGCAATGCGGAGAAATTACTGTTTGTGCATTTACAATATTCATTGATTTTTGCCATTGAAAAACGTCCGGAAATGATTGAAGCTACTGACTGAATGAAAGGAGCTGGCATCTCACTCTCTTTGAATCTTCTTTATCATGCTAAGAGGAGCAGGAAAAAGCAAAAAATTTCAGAATTGCACCTTGCAATGCGGAGAAATTACTGTTTGTGCATTTACAATATTCATTGATTTTTGCCATTGAAAAACATCATGTTATTCATATACCAGAAATGATTGAAGCTACTGACTGAATGAAAGGAGCTGGCATCTCACTCTCTTTGAATCTTCTTTATCATGCTAAGAGGAGCAGGAAAAAGTCAAAAATTTCAGAATTGCACCTTGCAATGCGGAGAAATTACTGTTTGTGCATTTACAATATTCAATGATTTTTGCAATTAAAAAACGTCCATAAATGATTGAAGCTACTGACTGAACGAAAGGAGCTGGCATCTCACTCTCTTTGAATATTGTTTATCATGCTAAAAGGAGCAGGAAAAAGCAAAAAATTTCAGAATTGCACCTTGCAATGCGGAGAAATTACTGTTTGTGCATTTACAATATTCATTGATTTTTGCCATTGAAAAACGTCCAGAAATGATTGAAGCTACTGACTGAATGAAAGGAGCTGGCATCTCACTCTCTTTGAATCTTCTTTATCATGCTAAGAGGAGCAGGAAAAAGCAAAAAATTTCAGAATTGCACCTTGCAATGCGGAGAAATTACTGTTTGTGCATTTACAATATTCAATGATTTTTGCCATTGAAAAACGTCCAGAAATGATTGAAGCTACTGACTGAACGAAAGGAGCTGGCATCTCACTCTCTTTGAATCTTCTTTATCATGCTAAGAGGAGCAGGAAAAAGCAAAAAATTTCAGAATTGCACCTTGCAATGCGGAGAAATTACTGTTTGTGCATTTACAATATTCATTGATTTTTGCCATTGAAAAACATCATGTTATTCATATACCAGAAATGTTTGAAGCTACTGACTGAATGAAAGGAGCTGGTATCTCACTCTCTTTGAATCTTCTTCATAATGCTAAGAGGAGCAGGAAAAAGCAAAAAATTTCAGAATTGCACCTTGCAATGCGGAGAAATTACTGTTTGTGCATTTACAATATTCATTGATTTTTGCCATTGAAAAACGTCCAGAAATGATTGAAGCTACTGACAATGAAAGGAGCTGGCATCTCACTCTCTTTGAATCTTCTTTATCATGCTAAGAGGAGCAGGAAAAAGCAAAAAATTTCAGAATTGCACCTTGCAATGCTGAGAAATTACTGTTTGTGCATTTACAAAATTCATTGATTTTTGCCATTGAAAAACATCATGTTATTCATATACCAGAAATGATTGAAGCTACTGACTGAATGAAAGGAGCTGGCATCTCACTCTCTTTGAATCTTCTTTATCATGCTAAGAGGAGCAGGAAAAAGCAAAAAATTTCAGAATTGCACCTTGCAATGCGGAGAAATTACTGTTTGTGCATTTACAATATTCATTGATTTTTGCCATTGAAAAACATCATGTTATTCATATACCAGAAATGTTTGAAGCTACTGACTGAATGAAAGGAGCTGACATCTCACTCTCTTTGAATCTTCTTTATCATGCTAAGAGGAGCAGGAAAAAGCAAAAAATTTCAGAATTGCACCTTGCAATGCGGAGAAATTACTGTTTGTGCATTTACAATATTCATTGATTTTTGCCATTGAAAAACGTCCAGAAATGATTGAAGCTACTGACTGAATGAAAGGAGCTGGCATCTCACTCTCTTTGAATCTTCTTTATCATGCTAAGAGGAGCAGGAAAAAGCAAAAAATTTCAGAATTGCACCTTGCAATGCGGAGAAATTACTGTTTGTGCATTTACAATATTCATTGATTTTTGCCATTGAAAAATGTCCAGAAATGATTGAAGCTACTGACTGAATGAAAGGAGCTGGCATCTCACTCTCTTTGAATCTTCTTTATCATGCTAAGAGGAGCAGGAAAAAGCAAAAAATTTCAGAATTGCACCTTGCAATGCGGAGAAATTACTGTTTGTGCATTTAAAATATTCATTGATTTTTGCCATTGAAAAACGTCCAGAAATGATTGAAGCTACTGACAATGAAAGGAGCTGGCATCTCACTCTCTTTGAATCTTCTTTATCATGCTAAGAGCAGCAGGAAAAAGCAAAAAATTTCAGAATTGCACCTTGCAATGCTGAGAAATTACTGTTTGTGCATTTACAAAATTCATTGATTTTTGCCATTGAAAAACATCATGTTATTCATATACCAGAAATGATTGAAGCTACTGACTGAATGAAAGGAGCTGGCATCTCACTCTCTTTGAATCTTCTTTATCATGCTAAGAGGAGCAGGAAAAAGCAAAAAATTTCAGAATTGCACCTTGCAATGCGGAGAAATTACTGTTTGTGCATTTACAATATTCATTGATTTTTGCCATTGAAAAACATCATGTTATTCATATACCAGAAATGTTTGAAGCTACTGACTGAATGAAAGGAGCTGACATCTCACTCTCTTTGAATCTTCTTTATCATGCTAAGAGGAGCAGGAAAAAGCAAAAAATTTCAGAATTGCACCTTGCAATGCGGAGAAATTACTGTTTGTGCATTTACAATATTCATTGATTTTTGCCATTGAAAAATGTCCAGAAATGATTGAAGCTACTGACTGAATGAAAGGAGCTGGCATCTCACTCTCTTTGAATCTTCTTTATCATGCTAAGAGTAGCACAAACAGTAATTTCTCCGCATTGCAAGGTGCAATTCTGAAATTTTTTGCTTTTTCCTGCTCCTCTTAGCATGATAAAGAAGATTCAAAGAGAGTGAGATGCCAGCTCCTTTCATTCAGTCAGTAGCTTCAATCATTTCTGGATGTTTTTCAATGGCAAAAATCAATGAATATTGTAAATGCACAAACAGTAATTTCTCCGCATTGCAAGGTGCAATTCTGAAATTTTTTGCTTTTTCCTGCTCCTCTTAGCATGATAAAGAAGATTCAAAGAGAGTGAGATGCCAGCTCCTTTCCTTCAGTCAGTAGCTTCAATCATTTCTGGTATATGAATAACATGATGTTTTTCAATGGCAAAAATCAATGAATTTTGTAAATGCACAAACAGTAATTTCTCCGCATTGCAAGGCGCAATTCTGAAATTTTTTGCTTTTTCCTGCTCCTCTTAGCATGATAAAGAATATTCAAAGAGAGTGAGATGCCAGCTCCTTTCATTCAGTCAGTAGCTTCAATCATTTCTGGACATTTTTCAATGGCAAAAATCAATGAATATTGTAAATGCACAAACAGTAATTTCTCCGCATTGCAAGGTGCAATTCTGAAATTTTTTGCTTTTCCTGCTCCTCTTAGCATGATAAAGAAGATTCAAAGAGAGTGAGATGCCAGCTCCTTTCATTCAGTCAGTAGCTTCAATCATTTCTGGACGTTTTTCAATGGCAAAAATCAATGAATATTGTAAATGCACAAACAGTAATTTCTCCGCATTGCAAGGTGCAATTCTGAAATTTTTTGCTTTTTCCTGCTCCTCTTAGGATGATAAAGAAGATTCAAAGAGAGTGATATGCCAGCTCCTTTCATTCAGTCAGTACCTTCAATCATTTCTGGACGTTTTTCAATGGCAAAAATCAATGAATATTGTAAATGCACAAACAGTAATTTCTCCGCATTGCAAGGTGCAATTCTGAAATTTTTTGCTTTTTCCTGCTCCTCTTAGCATGATAAAGAAGATTCAAAGAGAGTGAGATGCCAGCTCCTTTCATTCAGTCAGTAGCTTCAATCATTTCTGGACGTTTTTCAATGGCAAAAATCAATGAATATTGTAAATGCACAAACTGTAATTTCTCCGCATTGCAAGGTGCAATTCTGAAATTTTTTGCTTTTTCCTGCTCCTCTTAGCATGATAAAGAAGATTCAAAGAGAGTGAGATGCCAGCTCCTTTCATTCAGTCAGTAGCTTCAATCATTTCTGGTATATGAATAACATGATGTTTTTCAATAGCAAAAATCAATGAATATTGTAAATGCACAAACAGTAATTTCTCCGCATTGCAAGGTGCAATTCTGAAATTTTTTGTTTTTTCCTGCTCCTCTTAGCATGATAAAGAAGATTCAAAGAGAGTGAGATGCCAGCTCCTTTCATTCAGTCAGTAGCTTCAATCATTTCTGGACGTTTTTCAATGGCAAAAATCAATGAATATTGTAAATGCACAAACAGTAATTTCTCCGCATTGCAAGGTGCAATTCTGAAATTTTTTGCTTTTTCCTGCTCCTCTTAGCATGATAAACAAGATTCAAAGAGAGTGAGATGCCAGCTCCTTTCATTCAGTCAGTAGCTTCAATCATTTCTGGACGTTTTTCAATGGCAAAAATCATTGAATATTGTAAATGCACAAACAGTAATTTCTCCGCATTGCAAGGTGCAATTCTGAAATTTTTTACTTTTTCCTGCTCCTCTTAGCATGATAAAGAAGATTCAAAGAGAGTGAGATGCCAGCTCCTTTCGTTCAGTCAGTAGCTTCAATCATTTCTGGTATATGAATAACATGATGTTTTTCAATCGCAAAAATCAATGAATATTGTAAATGCACAAACAGTAATTTCTCCGCATTGCAAGGTGCAATTCTGAAATTTTTTGCTTTTTCCTGCTCCTCTTAGCATGATAAAGAAGATTCAAAGAGAGTGAGATGCCAGCTCCTTTCATTCAGTCAGTAGCTTCAATCATTTCTGGACGTTTTTCAATGGCAAAAATCAATGAATATTGTAAATGCACAAACTGTAATTTCTCCGCATTGCAAGGTGCAATTCTGAAATTTTTTGCTTTTTCCTGCTCCTCTTAGCATGATAAAGAAGATTCAAAGAGAGTGAGATGCCAGCTCCTTTCATTCAGTCAGTAGCTTCAATCATTTCTGGACGTTTTTCAATGGCAAAAATCAATGAATATTGTTAATGCACAAACAGTAATTTCTCCGCATTGCAAGGTGCAATTCTGAAATTTTTTGCTTTTTCCTGCTCCTCTTAGCATGATAAAGAAGATTCAAAGAGAGTGAGATGCCAGCTCCTTTCATTCAGTCAGTACCTTCAATCATTTCTGGACGTTTTTCAATGGCAAAAATCAATGAATATTGTAAATGCACAAACAGTAATTTCTCCGCATTGCAAGGTGCAATTCTGAAATTTTTTGCTTTTTCCTGCTCCTCTTAGCATGATAAAGAAGATTCAAAGAGAGTGAGATGCCAGCTCCTTTCATTCAGTCAGTAGCTTCAAACATTTCTGGTATATGAATAACATGATGTTTTTCAATGGCAAAAATCAATGAATATTGTAAATGCACAAACAGTAATTTCTCCGCATTGCAAGGTGCAAGTCTGAAATTTTTTGCTTTTTCCTGCTCCTCTTAGCATGATAAAGAAGATTCAAAGAGAGTGAGATGCCAGCTCCTTTCATTCAGTCAGTAGCTTCAAACATTTCTGGTATATGAATAACATGATGTTTTTCAATGGCAAAAATCAATGAATATTGTAAATGCACAAACAGTAATTTCTCCGCATTGCAAGGTGCAAGTCTGAAATTTTTTGCTTTTTCCTGCTCCTCTTAGCATGATAAAGAAGATTCAAAGAGAGTGAGATGCCAGCTCCTTTCATTCAGTCAGTAGCTTCAAACATTTCTGGTATATGAATAACATGATGTTTTTCAATGGCAAAAATCAATGAATATTGTAAATGCACAAACAGTAATTTCTCCGCATTGCAAGGTGCAAGTCTGAAATTTTTTGCTTTTTCCTGCTCCTCTTAGCATGATAAAGAAGATTCAAAGAGAGTGAGATGCCAGCTACTTTCATTCAGTCAGTAGCTTCAATCATTTCTGGACGTTTTTCAATGGCAAAAATCAATGAATATTGTAAATGCACAAACTGTAATTTCTCCGCATTGCAAGGTGCAATTCTGAAATTTTTTGCTTTTTCCTGCTCCTCTTAGCATGATAAAGAAGATTCAAAGAGAGTGAGATGCCAGCTCCTTTCATTCAGTCAGTAGCTTCAATCATTTCTGGACGTTTTTCAATGGCAAAAATCAATGAATATTGTTAATGCACAAACAGTAATTTCTCCGCATTGCAAGGTGCAATTCTGAAATTTTTTGCTTTTTCCTGCTCCTCTTAGCATGATAAAGAAGATTCAAAGAGAGTGAGATGCCAGCTCCTTTCATTCAGTCAGTACCTTCAATCATTTCTGGACGTTTTTCAATGGCAAAAATCAATGAATATTGTAAATGCACAAACAGTAATTTCTCCGCATTGCAAGGTGCAATTCTGAAATTTTTTGCTTTTTCCTGCTCCTCTTAGCATGATAAAGAAGATTCAAAGAGAGTGAGATGCCAGCTCCTTTCATTCAGTCAGTAGCTTCAAACATTTCTGGTATATGAATAACATGATGTTTTTCAATGGCAAAAATCAATGAATATTGTAAATGCACAAACAGTAATTTCTCCGCATTGCAAGGTGCAAGTCTGAAATTTTTTGCTTTTTCCTGCTCCTCTTAGCATGATAAAGAAGATTCAAAGAGAGTGAGATGCCAGCTCCTTTCATTCAGTCAGTAGCTTCAAACATTTCTGGTATATGAATAACATGATGTTTTTCAATGGCAAAAATCAATGAATATTGTAAATGCACAAACAGTAATTTCTCCGCATTGCAAGGTGCAAGTCTGAAACTTTTTGCTTTTTCCTGCTCCTCTTAGCATGATAAAGAAGATTCAAAGAGAGTGAGATGCCAGCTACTTTCATTCAGTCAGTAGCTTCAATCATTTCTGGACGTTTTTCAATGGTAAAAATCAATGAATATTGTAAATGCACAAACAGTAATTTCTCCACATTGCAAGGTGCAATTCTGAAATTTTTTGCTTTTTCCTGCTCCTCTTAGCATGATAAAGAAGATTCAAAGAGAGTGAGATGCCAGCTCCTTTCATTCAGTCAGTAGCTTCAAACATTTCTGGTATATGAATAACATGATGTTTTTCAATGGCAAAAATCAATGAATATTGTAAATGCACAAACAGTAATTTCTCCGCATTGCAAGGTGCAATTCTGAAATTTTTTGCTTTTTCCTGCTCCTCTTAGCATGATAAAGAAGATTCAAAGAGAGTGAGATGCCAGCTTCTTTCATTCAGTCAGTAGCTTCAATCATTTCTGGATGTTTTTCAATGGCAAAAATCAATGAATATTGTAAATGCACAAACTGTAATTTCTCCGCATTGCAAGGTGCAATTCTGAAATTTTTTGCTTTTTCCTGCTCCTCTTAGCATGATAAAGAAGATTCAAAGAGAGTGAGATGTCAGCTCCTTTCATTCAGTCAGTAGCTTCAATCATTTCTGGACGTTTTTCAATGGCAAAAATCAATGAATATTGTAAATGCACAAACAGTAATTTCTCCGCATTGCAAGGTGCAATTCTGAAATTTTTTGCGTTTTCCTGCTCCTCTTAGCATGATAAAGAAGATTCAAAGAGAGTGAGATGCCAGCTCCTTTCATTCAGTCAGTAGCTTCAATCATTTCTGGACGTTTTTCAATGGCAAAAATCAATGAATATTGTAAATGCACAAACAGTAATTTCTCCGCATTGCAAGGTGCAATTCTGAAATTTTTTGCTTTTTCCTGCTCCTCTTAGCATGATAAAGAAGATTCAAAGAGAGTGAGGTGCCAGCTCCTTTCATTCAGTCAGTAGCTTCAAACATTTCTGATATATGAATAACATGTTTTTCAATGGCAAAAATCAATGAATATTGTAAATGCACAAACAGTAATTTCTCCGCATTGCAAGGTGCAATTCTGAAATTTTTTGCTTTTTCCTGCTCCTCTTAGCATGATAAAGAAGAATCAAAGAGAGTGAGATGCCAGCTCCTTTCATTCAGTCAGTAGCTTCAATCATTTCTGGACGTTTTTCAATGGCAAAAATCAATGAATATTGTAAATGCACAAACAGTAATTTCTCCGCATTGCAAGGTGCAATTCTGAAATTTTTTGCTTTTTCCTGCTCCTCTTAGCATGATAAAGAAGATTCAAAGAGAGTGAGATGCCAGCTCCTTTCATTCAGTCAGTAGCTTCAATCATTTCTGGACGTTTTTCAAAGGCAAAAATCAATGAATATTGTAAATGCACAAACAGTAATTTCTCCGCATTGCAAGGTGCAATTCTGAAATTTTTTGCTTTTTCCTGCTCCTCTTAGCATGATAAAGAAGATTCAAAGAGAGTGATATGCCAGCTCCTTTCATTCAGTCAGTAGCTTCAAACATTTCTGGTATATGAATAACATGATGTTTTTCAATGGCAAAAATCAATGAATATTGTAAATGCACAAACAGTAATTTCTCCGCATTGCAAGGTGCAAGTCTGAAATTTTTTGCTTTTTCCTGCTCCTCTTAGCATGATAAAGAAGATTCAAAGAGAGTGAGATGCCAGCTACTTTCATTCAGTCAGTAGCTTCAATCATTTCTGGACGTTTTTCAATGGTAAAAATCAATGAATATTGTAAATGCACAAACAGTAATTTCTCCACATTGCAATGTGCAATTCTAAAATTTTTTGCTTTTTCCTGCTTCTCTTAGCATGATAAAGAAGATTCAAAGAGAGTGAGATGCCAGCTCCTTTCATTCAGTCAGTACCTTCAATCATTTCTGGACGTTTTTCAATGGCAAAAATCAATGAATTTTGTAAATGCACAAACAGTAATTTCTCCGCATTGCAAGGTGCAATTCTGAAATTTTTTGCTTTTTCCTGCTCCTCTTAGCATGATAAAGAAGATTCAAAGAGAGTGAGATGCCAGCTCCTTTCATTCAGTCAGTAGCTTCAAACATTTCTGGTATATGAATAACATGATGTTTTTCAATGGCAAAAATCAATGAATATTGTAAATGCACAAACAGTAATTTCTCCGCATTGCAAGGTGCAAGTCTGAAATTTTTTGCTTTTTCCTGCTCCTCTTAGCATGATAAAGAAGATTCAAAGAGAGTGAGATGCCAGCTCCTTTCATTCAGTCAGTAGCTTCAAACATTTCTGGTATATGAATAACATGATGTTTTTCAATGGCAAAAATCAATGAATATTGTAAATGCACAAACAGTAATTTCTCCGCATTGCAAGGTGCAAGTCTGAAATTTTTTGCTTTTTCCTGCTCCTCTTAGCATGATAAAGAAGATTCAAAGAGAGTGAGATGCCAGCTACTTTCATTCAGTCAGTAGCTTCAATCATTTCTGGACGTTTTTCAATGGTAAAAATCAATGAATATTGTAAATGCACAAACAGTAATTTCTCCACATTGCAAGGTGCAATTCTGAAATTTTTTGCTTTTTCCTGCTCCTCTTAGCATGATAAAGAAGATTCAAAGAGAGTGAGATGCCAGCTCCTTTCATTCAGTCAGTAGCTTCAAACATTTCTGGTATATGAATAACATGATGTTTTTCAATGGCAAAAATCAATGAATATTGTAAATGCACAAACAGTAATTTCTCCGCATTGCAAGGTGCAATTCTGAAATTTTTTGCTTTTTCCTGCTCCTCTTAGCATGATAAAGAAGATTCAAAGAGAGTGAGATGCCAGCTCCTTTCATTCAGTCAGTAGCTTCAATCATTTCTGGACGTTTTTCAATGGCAAAAATCAATGAATATTGTAAATGCACAAACAGTAATTTCTCCGCATTGCAAGGTGCAATTCTGAAATTTTTTGCTTTTTCCTGCTCCTCTTAGCATGATAAAGAAGATTCAAAGAGAATGAGATGCCAGCTCCTTTCATTCAGTCAGTACCTTCAATCATTTCTGGACATTTTTCAATGGCAAAAATCAATGAATATTGTAAATGCACAAACAGTAATTTCTCCGCATTGCAAGGTGCAATTCTGAAATTTTTTGCTTTTTCCCGCTCCTCTTAGCATGATAAAGAAGATTCAAAGAGAGTGAGGTGCCAGCTCCTTTCATTCAGTCAGTAGCTTCAAACATTTCTGGTATATGAATAACATGTTTTTCAATGGCAAAAATCAATGAATATTGTAAATGCACAAACAGCAATTTCTCCGCATTGCAAGGTGCAATTCTGAAATTTTTTGCTTTTTCCTGCTCCTCTTAGCATGATAAAGAAGATTCAAAGAGAGTGAGATGCCAGCTCCTTTCATTCAGTCAGTACCTTCAATCATTTCTGGACGTTTTTCAATGGCAAAAATCAATGAATATTGTAAATGCACAAACAGTAATTTCTCCGCATTGCAAGGTGCAATTCTGAAATTTTTTGCTTTTTCCCGCTCCTCTTAGCATGATAAAGAAGATTCAAAGAGAGTGAGGTGCCAGCTCCTTTCATTCAGTCAGTAGCTTCAAACATTTCTGGTATATGAATAACATGTTTTTCAATGGCAAAAATCAATGAATATTGTAAATGCACAAACAGTAATTTCTCCGCATTGCAAGGTGCAATTCTGAAATTTTTTGCTTTTTCCTGCTCCTCTTAGCATGATAAAGAAGATTCAAAGAGAGTGAGATGCCAGCTCCTTTCATTCAGTCAGTAGCTTCAATCATTTCTGGACGTTTTTCAATGGTAAAAATCAATGAATATTGTAAATGCACAAACAGTAATTTCTCCACATTGCAAGATGCAATTCTGAAATTTTTTGCTTTTTCCTGCTCCTCTTAGCATGATAAAGAAGATTCAAAGAGAGTGAGATGCCAGCTCCTTTCATTCAGTCAGTAGCTTCAAACATTTCTGGTATATGAATAACATGATGTTTTTCAATGGCAAAAATCAATGAATATTGTAAATGCACAAACAGTAATTTCTCCGCATTGCAAGGTGCAAGTCTGAAATTTTTTGCTTTTTCCTGCTCCTCTTAGCATGATAAAGAAGATTCAAAGAGAGTGAGATGCCAGCTACTTTCATTCAGTCAGTAGCTTCAATCATTTCTGGACGTTTTTCAATGGTAAAAATCAATGAATATTGTAAATGCACAAACAGTTATTTCTCCACATTGCAAGGTGCAATTCTGAAATTTTTTGCTTTTTCCTGCTCCTCTTAGCATGATAAAGAAGATTCAAAGAGAGTGAGATGCCAACTCCTTTCATTCAGTCAGTAGCTTCAAACATTTCTGGTATATGAATAACATGATGTTTTTCAATGGCAAAAATCAATGAATATTGTAAATGCACAAACAGTAATTTCTCCGCATTGCAAGGTGCAATTCTGAAATTTTTTGCTTTTTCCTGCTCCTCTTAGCATGATAAAGAAGATTCAAAGAGAGTGAGATGCCAGCTCCTTTCATTCAGTCAGTAGCTTCAATCATTTCTGGACGTTTTTCAATGGCAAAAATCAATGAATATTGTAAATGCACAAACAGTAATTTCTCCGCATTGCAAGGTGCAATTCTGAAATTTTTTGCTTTTTCCTGCTCCTCTTAGCATGATAAAGAAGATTCAAAGAGAGTGAGATGCCAGCTCCTTTCATTCAGTCAGTACCTTCAATAATTTCTGGACGTTTTTCAATGGCAAAAATCAATGAATATTGTAAATGCACAAACAGTAATTTCTCCGCATTGCAAGGTGCAATTCTGAAATTTTTTGCTTTTTCCCGCTCCTCTTAGCATGATAAAGAAGATTCAAAGAGAGTGAGGTGCCAGCTCCTTTCATTCAGTCAGTAGCTTCAAACATTTCTGGTATATGAATAACATGTTTTTCAATGGCAAAAATCAATGAATATTGTAAATGCACAAACAGTAATTTCTCCGCATTGCAAGGTGCAATTCTGAAATTTTTTGCTTTTTCCTGCTCCTCTTAGCATGATAAAGAAGATTCAAAGAGAGTGAGATGCCAGCTCCTTTCATTCAGTCAGTACCTTCAATCATTTCTGGACGTTTTTCAATGGCAAAAATCAATGAATATTGTAAATGCACAAACAGTAATTTCTCCGCATTGCAAGGTGCAATTCTGAAATTTTTTGCTTTTTCCCGCTCCTCTTAGCATGATAAAGAAGATTCAAAGAGAGTGAGGTGCCAGCTCCTTTCATTAAGTCAGTAGCTTCAAACATTTCTGGTATATGAATAACATGTTTTTCAATGGCAAAAATCAATGAATATTGTAAATGCACAAACAGTAATTTCTCCGCATTGCAAGGTGCAATTCTGAAATTTTTTGCTTTTTCCTGCTCCTCTTAGCATGATAAAGAAGATTCAAAGAGAGTGAGATGCCAGCTCCTTTCATTCAGTCAGTAGCTTCAATCATTTCTGGACGTTTTTCAATGGTAAAAATCAATGAATATTGTAAATGCACAAACAGTAATTTCTCCACATTGCAAGGTGCAATTCTGAAATTTTTTGCTTTTTCCTGCTCCTCTTAGCATGATAAAGAAGATTCAAAGAGAGTGAGATGCCAGCTCCTTTCATTCAGTCAGTAGCTTCAAACATTTCTGGTATATGAATAACATGATGTTTTTCAATGGCAAAAATCAATGAATATTGTAAATGCACAAACAGTAATTTCTCCGCATTGCAAGGTGCAAGTCTGAAATTTTTTGCTTTTTCCTGCTCCTCTTAGCATGATAAAGAAGATTCAAAGAGAGTGAGATGCCAGCTACTTTCATTCAGTCAGTAGCTTCAATCATTTCTGGACGTTTTTCAATGGTAAAAATCAATGAATATTGTAAATGCACAAACAGTTATTTCTCCACATTGCAAGGTGCAATTCTGAAATTTTTTGCTTTTTCCTGCTCCTCTTAGCATGATAAAGAAGATTCAAAGAGAGTGAGATGCCAACTCCTTTCATTCAGTCAGTAGCTTCAAACATTTCTGGTATATGAATAACATGATGTTTTTCAATGGCAAAAATCAATGAATATTGTAAATGCACAAACAGTAATTTCTCCGCATTGCAAGGTGCAATTCTGAAATTTTTTGCTTTTTCCTGCTCCTCTTAGCATGATAAAGAAGATTCAAAGAGAGTGAGATGCCAGCTCCTTTCATTCAGTCAGTAGCTTCAATCATTTCTGGACGTTTTTCAATGGCAAAAATCAATGAATATTGTAAATGCACAAACAGTAATTTCTCCGCATTGCAAGGTGCAATTCTGAAATTTTTTGCTTTTTCCTGCTCCTCTTAGCATGATAAAGAAGATTCAAAGAGAGTGAGATGCCAGCTCCTTTCATTCAGTCAGTACCTTCAATCATTTCTGGACGTTTTTCAATGGCAAAAATCAATGAATATTGTAAATGCACAAACAGTAATTTCTCCGCATTGCAAGGTGCAATTCTGAAATTTTTTGCTTTTTCCCGCTCCTCTTAGCATGATAAAGAAGATTCAAAGAGAGTGAGGTGCCAGCTCCTTTCATTCAGTCAGTAGCTTCAAACATTTCTGGTATATGAATAACATGTTTTTCAATGGCAAAAATCAATGAATATTGTAAATGCACAAACAGTAATTTCTCCGCATTGCAAGGTGCAATTCTGAAATTTTTTGCTTTTTCCTGCTCCTCTTAGCATGATAAAGAAGATTCAAAGAGAGTGAGATGCCAGCTCCTTTCATTCAGTCAGTAGCTTCAATCATTTCTGGACGTTTTTCAATGGCAAAAATCAATGAATATTGTAAATGCACAAACAGTAATTTCTCCGCATTGCAAGGTGCAATTCTGAAATTTTTTGCTTTTTCCTGCTCCTCTTAGCATGATAAAGAAGATTCAAAGAGAGTGAGATGCCAGCTCCTTTCATTCAGTCAGTAGCTTCAATCATTTCTGGACGTTTTTCAATGGCAAAAATCAATGAATATTGTAAATGCACAAACAGTAATTTCTCCGCATTGCAAGGTGCAATTCTGAAATTTTTTGCTTTTTCCTGCTCCTCTTAGCATGATAAAGAAGATTCAAAGAGAGTGAGATGCCAGCTCCTTTCATTCAGTCAGTAGCTTCAAACATTTCTGGTATATGAATAACATGATGTTTTTCAATGGCAAAAATCAATGAATATTGTAAATGCACAAACAGTAATTTCTCCGCATTGCAAGGTGCAAGTCTGAAATTTTTTGCTTTTTCCTGCTCCTCTTAGCATGATAAAGAAGATTCAAAGAGAGTGAGATGCCAGCTACTTTCATTCAGTCAGTAGCTTCAATCATTTCTGGACGTTTTTCAATGGTAAAAATCAATGAATATTGTAAATGCACAAACAGTAATTTCTCCACATTGCAAGGTGCAATTCTGAAATTTTTTGCTTTTTCCTGCTCCTCTTAGCATGATAAAGAAGATTCAAAGAGAGTGAGATGCCAGCTCCTTTCATTCAGTCAGTAGCTTCAAACATTTCTGGTATATGAATAACATGATGTTTTTCAATGGCAAAAATCAATGAATATTGTAAATGCACAAACAGTAATTTCTCCGCATTGCAAGGTGCAATTCTGAAATTTTTTGCTTTTTCCTGCTCCTCTTAGCATGATAAAGAAGATTCAAAGAGAGTGAGATGCCAGCTCCTTTCATTCAGTCAGTAGCTTCAATCATTTCTGGACGTTTTTCAATGGCAAAAATCAATGAATATTGTAAATGCACAAACAGTAATTTCTCCGCATTGCAAGGTGCAATTCTGAAATTTTTTGCTTTTTCCTGCTCCTCTTAGCATGATAAAGAAGATTCAAAGAGAGTGAGATGTCAGCTCCTTTCATTCAGTCAGTAGCTTCAAACATTTCTGGTATATGAATAACATGATGTTTTTCAATGGCTAAAATCAATGAATATTGTAAATGCACAAACAGTAATTTCTCCGCATTGCAAGGTGCAATTCTGAAATTTTTTGCTTTTTCCTGCTCCTCTTAGCATGATAAAGAAGATTCAAAGAGAGAGAGATGCCAGCTCCTTTCATTCAGTCAGTAGCTTCAATCATTTCTGGACGTTTTTCAATGGCAAAAATCAATGAATATTGTAAATGCACAAACAGTAATTTCTCCGCATTGCAAGGTGCAATTCTGAAATTTTTTGCTTTTTCCTGCTCCTCTTAGCATGATAAAGAAGATTCAAAGAGAGTGAGATGCCAGCTCCTTTCATTCAGTCAGTAGCTTCAATCATTTCTGGACGTTTTTCAATGGTAAAAATCAATGAATATTGTAAATGCACAAACAGTAATTTCTCCACATTGCAAGGTGCAATTCTGAAATTTTTTGCTTTTTCCTGCTCCTCTTAGCATGATAAAGAAGATTCAAAGAGAGTGAGATGCCAGCTCCTTTCATTCAGTCAGTAGCTTCAAACATTTCTGGTATATGAATAACATGATGTTTTTCAATGGCAAAAATCAATGAATATTGTAAATGCACAAACAGTAATTTCTCCGCATTGCAAGGTGCAATTCTGAAATTTTTTGCTTTTTCCTGCTCCTCTTAGCATGATAAAGAAGATTCAAAGAGAGTGAGATGCCAGCTCCTTTCATTCAGTCAGTAGCTTCAATCATTTCTGGACGTTTTTCAATGGCAAAAATCAATGAATATTGTAAATGCACAAACAGTAATTTCTCCGCATTGCAAGGTGCAATTCTGAAATTTTTTGCTTTTTCCTGCTCCTCTTAGCATGATAAAGAAGATTCAAAGAGAGTGAGATGTCAGCTCCTTTCATTCAGTCAGTAGCTTCAAACATTTCTGGTATATGAATAACATGATGTTTTTCAATGGCTAAAATCAATGAATATTGTAAATGCACAAACAGTAATTTCTCCGCATTGCAAGGTGCAATTCTGAAATTTTTTGCTTTTTCCTGCTCCTCTTAGCATGATAAAGAAGATTCAAAGAGAGTGAGATGCCAGCTCCTTTCATTCAGTCAGTAGCTTCAATCATTTCTGGACGTTTTTCAATGGCAAAAATCAATGAATATTGTAAATGCACAAACAGTAATTTCTCCGCATTGCAAGGTGCAATTCTGAAATTTTTTGCTTTTTCCTGCTCCTCTTAGCATGATAAAGAAGATTCAAAGAGAGTGAGATGCCAGCTCCTTTCATTCAGTCAGTAGCTTCAATCATTTCTGGACGTTTTTCAATGGCAAAAATCAATGAATATTGTAAATGCACAAACAGTAATTTCTCCGCATTGCAAGGTGCAATTCTGAAATTTTTTGCTTTTTCCTGCTCCTCTTAGCATGATAAAGAAGATTCAAAGAGAGTGAGATGCCAGCTCCTTTCATTCAGTCAGTAGCTTCAAACATTTCTGGAATATGAATAACATGATGTTTTTCAATGGCAAAAATCAATGAATATTGTAAATGCACAAACAGTAATTTCTCCGCATTGCAAGGTGCAAGTCTGAAATTTTTTGCTTTTTCCTGCTCCTCTTAGCATGATAAAGAAGATTCAAAGAGAGTGAGATGCCAGCTACTTTCATTCAGTCAGTAGCTTCAATCATTTCTGGACGTTTTTCAATGGTAAAAATCAATGAATATTGTAAATGCACAAACAGTAATTTCTCCACATTGCAATGTGCAATTCTAAAATTTTTTGCTTTTTCCTGCTCCTCTTAGCATGATAAAGAAGATTCAAAGAGAGTGAGATGCCAGCTCCTTTCATTCAGTCAGTAGCTTCAAACATTTCTGGTATATGAATAACATGATGTTTTTCAATGGCAAAAATCAATGAATATTGTAAATGCACAAACAGTAATTTCTCCGCATTGCAAGGTGCAATTCTGAAATTTTTTGCTTTTTCCTGCTCCTCTTAGCATGATAAAGAAGATTCAAAGAGAGTGAGATGCCAACTCCTTTCATTCAGTCAGTAGCTTCAAACATTTCTGGTATATGAATAACATGATGTTTTTCAATGGCAAAAATCAATGAATATTGTAAATGCACAAACAGTAATTTCTCCGCATTGCAAGGTGCAATTCTGAAATTTTTTGCTTTTTCCTGCTCCTCTTAGCATGATAAAGAAGATTCAAAGAGAGTGAGGTGCCAGCTCCTTTCATTCAGTCAGTAGCTTCAAACATTTCTGGTATATGAATAACATGTTTTTCAATGGCAAAAATCAATGAATATTGTAAATGCACAAACAGTAATTTCTCCGCATTGCAAGGTGCAATTCTGAAATTTTTTGCTTTTTCCTGCTCCTCTTAGCATGATAAAGAAGATTCAAAGAGAGTGAGATGCCAGCTCCTTTCATTCAATCAGTAGCTTCAATCATTTCTGGACGTTTATCAATGGCAAAAATCAATGAATATTGTAAATGCACAAACAGTAATTTCTCCGCATTGCAAGGTGCAATTCTGAAATTTTTTGCTTTTTCCTGCTCCTCTTAGCATGATAAAGAAGATTCAAAGAGAGTGAGATGCCAGCTCCTTTCATTCAGTCAGTAGCTTCAATCATTTCTGGACGTTTTTCAATGGCAAAAATCAATGAATATTGTAAATGCACAAACAGTAATTTCTCCGCATTGCAAGGTGCAATTCTGAAATTTTTTGCTTTTTCCTGCTCCTCTTAGCATGATAAAGAAGATTCAAAGAGAGTGAGATGCCAGCTCCTTTGATTCAGTCAGTATCTTCAAACATTTCTGGTATATGAATAACATGATGTTTTTCAATGGCAAAAATCAATGAATATTGTAAATGCACAAACAGTAATTTCTCCGCATTGCAAGGTGCAAGTCTGAAATTTTTTGCTTTTTCCTGCTCCTCTTAGCATGATAAAGAAGATTCAAAGAGAGTGAGATGCCAGCTACTTTCATTCAGTCAGTAGCTTCAATCATTTCTGGACGTTTTTCAATGGTAAAAATCAATGAATATTGTAAATGCACAAACAGTAGTTTCTCCACATTGCAAGGTGCAATTCTGAAATTTTTTGCTTTTTCCTGCTCCTCTTAGCATGATAAAGAAGATTCAAAGAGAGTGAGATGCCAGCTCCTTTCATTCAGTCAGAAGCATCAAACATTTCTGGTATATGAATAACATGATGTTTTTCAATGGCAAAAATCAATGAATATTGTAAATGCACAAACAGTAATTTCTCCGCATTGCAAGGTGCAAGTCTGAAATTTTTTGCTTTTTCCTGCTCCTCTTAGCATGATAAAGAAGATTCAAAGAGAGTGAGATGCCAGCTCCTTTCATTCAGTCAGTAGCTTCAATCATTTCTGGACGTTTTTCAATGGCAAAAATCAATGAATATTGTAAATGCACAAACAGTAATTTCTCCGCATTGCAAGGTGCAATTCTGAAATTTTTTGCTTTTTCCTGCTCCTCTTAGCATGATAAAGAAGATTCAAAGAGAGTGAGATGTCAGCTCCTTTCATTCAGTCAGTAGCTTCAAACATTTCTGGTATATGAATAACATGATGTTTTTCAATGGCAAAAATCAATGAATATTGTAAATGCACAAACAGTAATTTCTCCGCATTGCAAGGTGCAATTCTGAAATTTTTTGCTTTTTCCTGCTCCTCTTAGCATGATAAAGAAGATTCAAAGAGAGTGAGATGCCAGCTCCTTTCATTCAGTCAGTAGCTTCAATCATT
The DNA here is from genome assembly GCF_046119375.1 of Phyllobates terribilis. Taxonomy (NCBI): domain Eukaryota; kingdom Metazoa; phylum Chordata; class Amphibia; order Anura; family Dendrobatidae; genus Phyllobates; species Phyllobates terribilis. The sequence continues at coordinate 292,732 of NW_027364068.1, forward strand.
TCTGGACGTTTTTCAATGGCAAAAATCAATGAATATTGTAAATGCACAAACAGTAATTTCTCCGCATTGCAAGGTGCAATTCTGAAATTTTTTGCTTTTTCCTGCTCCTCTTAGCATGATAAAGAAGATTCAAAGAGAGTGAGATGTCAGCTCCTTTCATTCAGTCAGTAGCTTCAAACATTTCTGGTATATGAATAACATGATGTTTTTCAATGGCTAAAATCAATGAATATTGTAAATGCACAAACAGTAATTTCTCCGCATTGCAAGGTGCAATTCTGAAATTTTTTGCTTTTTCCTGCTCCTCTTAGCATGATAAAGAAGATTCAAAGAGAGAGAGATGCCAGCTCCTTTCATTCAGTCAGTAGCTTCAATCATTTCTGGACGTTTTTCAATGGCAAAAATCAATGAATATTGTAAATGCACAAACAGTAATTTCTCCGCATTGCAAGGTGCAATTCTGAAATTTTTTGCTTTTTCCTGCTCCTCTTAGCATGATAAAGAAGATTCAAAGAGAGTGAGATGCCAGCTCCTTTCATTCAGTCAGTAGCTTCAATCATTTCTGGACGTTTTTCAATGGTAAAAATCAATGAATATTGTAAATGCACAAACAGTAATTTCTCCACATTGCAAGGTGCAATTCTGAAATTTTTTGCTTTTTCCTGCTCCTCTTAGCATGATAAAGAAGATTCAAAGAGAGTGAGATGCCAGCTCCTTTCATTCAGTCAGTAGCTTCAAACATTTCTGGTATATGAATAACATGATGTTTTTCAATGGCAAAAATCAATGAATATTGTAAATGCACAAACAGTAATTTCTCCGCATTGCAAGGTGCAATTCTGAAATTTTTTGCTTTTTCCTGCTCCTCTTAGCATGATAAAGAAGATTCAAAGAGAGTGAGATGCCAGCTCCTTTCATTCAGTCAGTAGCTTCAATCATTTCTGGACGTTTTTCAATGGCAAAAATCAATGAATATTGTAAATGCACAAACAGTAATTTCTCCGCATTGCAAGGTGCAATTCTGAAATTTTTTGCTTTTTCCTGCTCCTCTTAGCATGATAAAGAAGATTCAAAGAGAGTGAGATGTCAGCTCCTTTCATTCAGTCAGTAGCTTCAAACATTTCTGGTATATGAATAACATGATGTTTTTCAATGGCTAAAATCAATGAATATTGTAAATGCACAAACAGTAATTTCTCCGCATTGCAAGGTGCAATTCTGAAATTTTTTGCTTTTTCCTGCTCCTCTTAGCATGATAAAGAAGATTCAAAGAGAGTGAGATGCCAGCTCCTTTCATTCAGTCAGTAGCTTCAATCATTTCTGGACGTTTTTCAATGGCAAAAATCAATGAATATTGTAAATGCACAAACAGTAATTTCTCCGCATTGCAAGGTGCAATTCTGAAATTTTTTGCTTTTTCCTGCTCCTCTTAGCATGATAAAGAAGATTCAAAGAGAGTGAGATGCCAGCTCCTTTCATTCAGTCAGTAGCTTCAATCATTTCTGGACGTTTTTCAATGGCAAAAATCAATGAATATTGTAAATGCACAAACAGTAATTTCTCCGCATTGCAAGGTGCAATTCTGAAATTTTTTGCTTTTTCCTGCTCCTCTTAGCATGATAAAGAAGATTCAAAGAGAGTGAGATGCCAGCTCCTTTCATTCAGTCAGTAGCTTCAAACATTTCTGGAATATGAATAACATGATGTTTTTCAATGGCAAAAATCAATGAATATTGTAAATGCACAAACAGTAATTTCTCCGCATTGCAAGGTGCAAGTCTGAAATTTTTTGCTTTTTCCTGCTCCTCTTAGCATGATAAAGAAGATTCAAAGAGAGTGAGATGCCAGCTACTTTCATTCAGTCAGTAGCTTCAATCATTTCTGGACGTTTTTCAATGGTAAAAATCAATGAATATTGTAAATGCACAAACAGTAATTTCTCCACATTGCAATGTGCAATTCTAAAATTTTTTGCTTTTTCCTGCTCCTCTTAGCATGATAAAGAAGATTCAAAGAGAGTGAGATGCCAGCTCCTTTCATTCAGTCAGTAGCTTCAAACATTTCTGGTATATGAATAACATGATGTTTTTCAATGGCAAAAATCAATGAATATTGTAAATGCACAAACAGTAATTTCTCCGCATTGCAAGGTGCAATTCTGAAATTTTTTGCTTTTTCCTGCTCCTCTTAGCATGATAAAGAAGATTCAAAGAGAGTGAGATGCCAACTCCTTTCATTCAGTCAGTAGCTTCAAACATTTCTGGTATATGAATAACATGATGTTTTTCAATGGCAAAAATCAATGAATATTGTAAATGCACAAACAGTAATTTCTCCGCATTGCAAGGTGCAATTCTGAAATTTTTTGCTTTTTCCTGCTCCTCTTAGCATGATAAAGAAGATTCAAAGAGAGTGAGGTGCCAGCTCCTTTCATTCAGTCAGTAGCTTCAAACATTTCTGGTATATGAATAACATGTTTTTCAATGGCAAAAATCAATGAATATTGTAAATGCACAAACAGTAATTTCTCCGCATTGCAAGGTGCAATTCTGAAATTTTTTGCTTTTTCCTGCTCCTCTTAGCATGATAAAGAAGATTCAAAGAGAGTGAGATGCCAGCTCCTTTCATTCAATCAGTAGCTTCAATCATTTCTGGACGTTTATCAATGGCAAAAATCAATGAATATTGTAAATGCACAAACAGTAATTTCTCCGCATTGCAAGGTGCAATTCTGAAATTTTTTGCTTTTTCCTGCTCCTCTTAGCATGATAAAGAAGATTCAAAGAGAGTGAGATGCCAGCTCCTTTCATTCAGTCAGTAGCTTCAATCATTTCTGGACGTTTTTCAATGGCAAAAATCAATGAATATTGTAAATGCACAAACAGTAATTTCTCCGCATTGCAAGGTGCAATTCTGAAATTTTTTGCTTTTTCCTGCTCCTCTTAGCATGATAAAGAAGATTCAAAGAGAGTGAGATGCCAGCTCCTTTGATTCAGTCAGTATCTTCAAACATTTCTGGTATATGAATAACATGATGTTTTTCAATGGCAAAAATCAATGAATATTGTAAATGCACAAACAGTAATTTCTCCGCATTGCAAGGTGCAAGTCTGAAATTTTTTGCTTTTTCCTGCTCCTCTTAGCATGATAAAGAAGATTCAAAGAGAGTGAGATGCCAGCTACTTTCATTCAGTCAGTAGCTTCAATCATTTCTGGACGTTTTTCAATGGTAAAAATCAATGAATATTGTAAATGCACAAACAGTAGTTTCTCCACATTGCAAGGTGCAATTCTGAAATTTTTTGCTTTTTCCTGCTCCTCTTAGCATGATAAAGAAGATTCAAAGAGAGTGAGATGCCAGCTCCTTTCATTCAGTCAGAAGCATCAAACATTTCTGGTATATGAATAACATGATGTTTTTCAATGGCAAAAATCAATGAATATTGTAAATGCACAAACAGTAATTTCTCCGCATTGCAAGGTGCAAGTCTGAAATTTTTTGCTTTTTCCTGCTCCTCTTAGCATGATAAAGAAGATTCAAAGAGAGTGAGATGCCAGCTCCTTTCATTCAGTCAGTAGCTTCAATCATTTCTGGACGTTTTTCAATGGCAAAAATCAATGAATATTGTAAATGCACAAACAGTAATTTCTCCGCATTGCAAGGTGCAATTCTGAAATTTTTTGCTTTTTCCTGCTCCTCTTAGCATGATAAAGAAGATTCAAAGAGAGTGAGATGTCAGCTCCTTTCATTCAGTCAGTAGCTTCAAACATTTCTGGTATATGAATAACATGATGTTTTTCAATGGCAAAAATCAATGAATATTGTAAATGCACAAACAGTAATTTCTCCGCATTGCAAGGTGCAATTCTGAAATTTTTTGCTTTTTCCTGCTCCTCTTAGCATGATAAAGAAGATTCAAAGAGAGTGAGATGCCAGCTCCTTTCATTCAGTCAGTAGCTTCAATCATTTCTGGACGTTTTTCAATGGCAAAAATCAATGAATATTGTAAATGCACAAACAGTAATTTCTCCGCATTGCAAGGTGCAATTCTGAAATTTTTTGCTTTTTCCTGCTCCTCTTAGCATGATAAAGAAGATTCAAAGAGAGTGAGATGCCAGCTCCTTTCGTTCAGTCAGTAGCTTCAATCATTTCTGGACGTTTTTCAATGGCAAAAATCATTGAATATTATAAATGCACAAACAGTAATTTCTCCGCATTGCAAGGTGCAATTCTGAAATTTTTTACTTTTTCCTGCTCCTCTTAGCATGATAAAGAAGATTCAAAGAGAGTGAGATGCCAGCTCCTTTCATTCAGTCAGTAGCTTCAATCATTTCTGGTATATGAATAACATGATGTTTTTCAATGGCAAAAATCAATGAATATTGTAAATGCACAAACAGTAATTTCTCCGCATTGCAAGGTGCAATTCTGAAATTTTTTGCTTTTTCCCGCTCCTCTTAGCATGATAAAGAAGATTCAAAGAGAGTGAGGTGCCAGCTCCTTTCATTCAGTCAGTAGCTTCAAACATTTCTGGTATATGAATAACATGTTTTTCAATGGCAAAAATCAATGAATATTGTAAATGCACAAACAGTAATTTCTCCGCATTGCAAGGTGCAATTCTGAAATTTTTTGCTTTTTCCTGCTCCTCTTAGCATGATAAAGAAGATTCAAAGAGAGTGAGATGCCAGCTCCTTTCATTCAGTCAGTAGCTTCAATCATTTCTGGACGTTTTTCAATGGTAAAAATCAATGAATATTGTAAATGCACAAACAGTAATTTCTCCACATTGCAAGGTGCAATTCTGAAATTTTTTGCTTTTTCCTGCTCCTCTTAGCATGATAAAGAAGATTCAAAGAGAGTGAGATGCCAGCTCCTTTCATTCAGTCAGTAGCTTCAAACATTTCTGGTATATGAATAACATGATGTTTTTCAATGGCAAAAATCAATGAATATTGTAAATGCACAAACAGTAATTTCTCCGCATTGCAAGGTGCAAGTCTGAAATTTTTTGCTTTTTCCTGCTCCTCTTAGCATGATAAAGAAGATTCAAAGAGAGTGAGATGCCAGCTACTTTCATTCAGTCAGTAGCTTCAATCATTTCTGGACGTTTTTCAATGGTAAAAATCAATGAATATTGTAAATGCACAAACAGTAATTTCTCCACATTGCAAGGTGCAATTCTGAAATTTTTTGCTTTTTCCTGCTCCTCTTAGCATGATAAAGAAGATTCAAAGAGAGTGAGATGCCAGCTCCTTTCATTCAGTCAGAAGCTTCAAACATTTCTGGTATATGAATAACATGATGTTTTTCAATGGCAAAAATCAATGAATATTGTAAATGCACAAACAGTAATTTCTCCGCATTGCAAGGTGCAAGTCTGAAATTTTTTGCTTTTTCCTGCTCCTCTTAGCATGATAAAGAAGATTCAAAGAGAGTGAGATGCCAGCTACTTTCATTCAGTCAGTAGCTTCAATCATTTCTGGACGTTTTTCAATGGTAAAAATCAATGAATATTGTAAATGCACAAACAGTAATTTCTCCACATTGCAAGGTGCAATTCTGAAATTTTTTGCTTTTTCCTGCTCCTCTTAGCATGATAAAGAAGATTCAAAGAGAGTGAGATGCCAGCTCCTTTCATTCAGTCAGTAGCTTCAAACATTTCTGGTATATGAATAACATGATGTTTTTCAATGGCAAAAATCAATGAATATTGTAAATGCACAAACAGTAATTTCTCCACATTGCAAGGTGCAATTCTGAAATTTTTTGCTTTTTCCTGCTCCTCTTAGCATGATAAAGAAGATTCAAAGAGAGTGAGATGCCAGCTCCTTTCATTCAGTCAGTAGCTTCAAACATTTCTGGTATATGAATAACATGATGTTTTTCAATGGCAAAAATCAATGAATATTGTAAATGCACAAACAGTAATTTCTCCGCATTGCAAGGTGCAATTCTGAAATTTTTTGCTTTTTCCTGCTCCTCTTAGCATGATAAAGAAGATTCAAAGAGAGTGAGATGCCAGCTCCTTTCATTCAGTCAGTAGCTTCAATCATTTCTGGACGTTTTTCAATGGCAAAAATCAATGAATATTGTAAATGCACAAACAGTAATTTCTCCGCATTGCAAGGTGCAATTCTGAAATTTTTTGCTTTTTCCTGCTCCTCTTAGCATGATAAAGAAGATTCAAAGAGAGTGAGATGTCAGCTCCTTTCATTCAGTCAGTAGCTTCAAACATTTCTGGTATATGAATAACATGATGTTTTTCAATGGCAAAAATCAATGAATATTGTAAATGCACAAACAGTAATTTCTCCGCATTGCAAGGTGCAATTCTGAAATTTTTTGCTTTTTCCTGCTCCTCTTAGCATGATAAAGAAGATTCAAAGAGAGTGAGATGCCAGCTCCTTTCATTGTCAGTAGCTTCAATCATTTCTGGACGTTTTTCAATGGCAAAAATCAATGAATATTGTAAATGCACAAACAGTAATTTCTCCGCATTGCAAGGTGCAATTCTGAAATTTTTTGCTTTTTCCTGCTCCTCTTAGCATGATAAAGAAGATTCAAAGAGAGTGAGATGCCAGCTCCTTTCGTTCAGTCAGTAGCTTCAATCATTTCTGGACGTTTTTCAATGGCAAAAATCATTGAATATTATAAATGCACAAACAGTAATTTCTCCGCATTGCAAGGTGCAATTCTGAAATTTTTTACTTTTTCCTGCTCCTCTTAGCATGATAAAGAAGATTCAAAGAGAGTGAGATGCCAGCTCCTTTCATTCAGTCAGTAGCTTCAATCATTTCTGGTATATGAATAACATGATGTTTTTCAATGGCAAAAATCAATGAATATTGTAAATGCACAAACAGTAATTTCTCCGCATTGCAAGGTGCAATTCTGAAATTTTTTGCTTTTTCCCGCTCCTCTTAGCATGATAAAGAAGATTCAAAGAGAGTGAGGTGCCAGCTCCTTTCATTCAGTCAGTAGCTTCAAACATTTCTGGTATATGAATAACATGTTTTTCAATGGCAAAAATCAATGAATATTGTAAATGCACAAACAGTAATTTCTCCGCATTGCAAGGTGCAATTCTGAAATTTTTTGCTTTTTCCTGCTCCTCTTAGCATGATAAAGAAGATTCAAAGAGAGTGAGATGCCAGCTCCTTTCATTCAGTCAGTAGCTTCAATCATTTCTGGACGTTTTTCAATGGCAAAAATCAATGAATATTGTAAATGCACAAACAGTAATTTCTCCGCATTGCAAGGTGCAAGTCTGAAATTTTTTGCTTTTTCCTGCTCCTCTTAGCATGATAAAGAAGATTCAAAGAGAGTGAGATGCCAGCTACTTTCATTCAGTCAGTAGCTTCAATCATTTCTGGACGTTTTTCAATGGTAAAAATCAATGAATATTGTAAATGCACAAACAGTAATTTCTCCACATTGCAAGGTGCAATTCTGAAATTTTTTGCTTTTTCCTGCTCCTCTTAGCATGATAAAGAAGATTCAAAGAGAGTGAGATGCCAGCTCCTTTCATTCAGTCAGTAGCTTCAAACATTTCTGGTATATGAATAACATGATGTTTTTCAATGGCAAAAATCAATGAATATTGTAAATGCACAAACAGTAATTTCTCCACATTGCAAGGTGCAATTCTGAAATTTTTTGCTTTTTCCTGCTCCTCTTAGCATGATAAAGAAGATTCAAAGAGAGTGAGATGCCAGCTCCTTTCATTCAGTCAGTAGCTTCAAACATTTCTGGTATATGAATAACATGATGTTTTTCAATGGCAAAAATCAATGAATATTGTAAATGCACAAACAGTAATTTCTCCGCATTGCAAGGTGCAATTCTGAAATTTTTTGCTTTTTCCTGCTCCTCTTAGCATGATAAAGAAGATTCAAAGAGAGTGAGATGCCAGCTCCTTTCATTCAGTCAGTAGCTTCAATCATTTCTGGACGTTTTTCAATGGCAAAAATCAATGAATATTGTAAATGCACAAACAGTAATTTCTCCGCATTGCAAGGTGCAATTCTGAAATTTTTTGCTTTTTCCTGCTCCTCTTAGCATGATAAAGAAGATTCAAAGAGAGTGAGATGTCAGCTCCTTTCATTCAGTCAGTAGCTTCAAACATTTCTGGTATATGAATAACATGATGTTTTTCAATGGCAAAAATCAATGAATATTGTAAATGCACAAACAGTAATTTCTCCGCATTGCAAGGTGCAATTCTGAAATTTTTTGCTTTTTCCTGCTCCTCTTAGCATGATAAAGAAGATTCAAAGAGAGTGAGATGCCAGCTCCTTTCATTCAGTCAGTAGCTTCAATCATTTCTGGACGTTTTTCAATGGCAAAAATCAATGAATATTGTAAATGCACAAACAGTAATTTCTCCGCATTGCAAGGTGCAATTCTGAAATTTTTTGCTTTTTCCTGCTCCTCTTAGCATGATAAAGAAGATTCAAAGAGAGTGAGATGTCAGCTCCTTTCATTCAGTCAGTAGCTTCAAACATTTCTGGTATATGAATAACATGATGTTTTTCAATGGCAAAAATCAATGAATATTGTAAATGCACAAACAGTAATTTCTCCGCATTGCAAGGTGCAATTCTGAAATTTTTTGCTTTTTCCTGCTCCTCTTAGCATGATAAAGAAGATTCAAAGAGAGTGAGATGCCAGCTCCTTTCATTCAGTCAGTAGCTTCAATCATTTCTGGACATTTTTCAATGGCAAAAATCAATGAATATTGTAAATGCACAAACAGTAATTTCTCCGCATTGCAAGGTGCAATTCTGAAATTTTTTGCTTTTTCCTGCTCCTCTTAGCATGATAAAGAAGATTCAAAGAGAGTGAGATGCCAGCTCCTTTCGTTCAGTCAGTAGCTTCAATCATTTCTGGACGTTTTTCAATGGCAAAAATCAATGAATATTGTAAATGCACAAACAGTAATTTCTCCGCATTGCAAGGTGCAATTCTGAAATTTTTTGCTTTTTCCTGCTCCTCTTAGCATGATAAAGAAGATTCAAAGAGAGTGAGATGTCAGCTCCTTTCATTCAGTCAGTAGCTTCAAACATTTCTGGTATATGAATAACATGATGTTTTTCAATGGCAAAAATCAATGAATATTGTAAATGCACAAACAGTAATTTCTCCGCATTGCAAGGTGCAATTCTGAAATTTTTTGCTTTTTCCTGCTCCTCTTAGCATGATAAAGAAGATTCAAAGAGAGTGAGATGCCAGCTCCTTTCATTGTCAGTAGCTTCAATCATTTCTGGACGTTTTTCAATGGCAAAAATCAATGAATATTGTAAATGCACAAACAGTAATTTCTCCGCATTGCAAGGTGCAATTCTGAAATTTTTTGCTTTTTCCTGCTCCTCTTAGCATGATAAAGAAGATTCAAAGAGAGTGAGATGCCAGCTCCTTTCGTTCAGTCAGTAGCTTCAATCATTTCTGGACGTTTTTCAATGGCAAAAATCATTGAATATTATAAATGCACAAACAGTAATTTCTCCGCATTGCAAGGTGCAATTCTGAAATTTTTTACTTTTTCCTGCTCCTCTTAGCATGATAAAGAAGATTCAAAGAGAGTGAGATGCCAGCTCCTTTCATTCAGTCAGTAGCTTCAATCATTTCTGGTATATGAATAACATGATGTTTTTCAATGGCAAAAATCAATGAATATTGTAAATGCACAAACAGTAATTTCTCCGCATTGCAAGGTGCAATTCTGAAATTTTTTGCTTTTTCCCGCTCCTCTTAGCATGATAAAGAAGATTCAAAGAGAGTGAGGTGCCAGCTCCTTTCATTCAGTCAGTAGCTTCAAACATTTCTGGTATATGAATAACATGTTTTTCAATGGCAAAAATCAATGAATATTGTAAATGCACAAACAGTAATTTCTCCGCATTGCAAGGTGCAATTCTGAAATTTTTTGCTTTTTCCTGCTCCTCTTAGCATGATAAAGAAGATTCAAAGAGAGTGAGATGCCAGCTCCTTTCATTCAGTCAGTAGCTTCAATCATTTCTGGACGTTTTTCAATGGCAAAAATCAATGAATATTGTAAATGCACAAACAGTAATTTCTCCGCATTGCAAGGTGCAAGTCTGAAATTTTTTGCTTTTTCCTGCTCCTCTTAGCATGATAAAGAAGATTCAAAGAGAGTGAGATGCCAGCTACTTTCATTCAGTCAGTAGCTTCAATCATTTCTGGACGTTTTTCAATGGTAAAAATCAATGAATATTGTAAATGCACAAACAGTAATTTCTCCACATTGCAAGGTGCAATTCTGAAATTTTTTGCTTTTTCCTGCTCCTCTTAGCATGATAAAGAAGATTCAAAGAGAGTGAGATGCCAGCTCCTTTCATTCAGTCAGTAGCTTCAAACATTTCTGGTATATGAATAACATGATGTTTTTCAATGGCAAAAATCAATGAATATTGTAAATGCACAAACAGTAATTTCTCCACATTGCAAGGTGCAATTCTGAAATTTTTTGCTTTTTCCTGCTCCTCTTAGCATGATAAAGAAGATTCAAAGAGAGTGAGATGCCAGCTTCTTTCATTCAGTCAGTAGCTTCAAACATTTCTGGTATATGAATAACATGATGTTTTTCAATGGCAAAAATCAATGAATATTGTAAATGCACAAACAGTAATTTCTCCGCATTGCAAGGTGCAATTCTGAAATTTTTTGCTTTTTCCTGCTCCTCTTAGCATGATAAAGAAGATTCAAAGAGAGTGAGATGCCAGCTCCTTTCATTCAGTCAGTAGCTTCAATCATTTCTGGACGTTTTTCAATGGCAAAAATCAATGAATATTGTAAATGCACAAACAGTAATTTCTCCGCATTGCAAGGTGCAATTCTGAAATTTTTTGCTTTTTCCTGCTCCTCTTAGCATGATAAAGAAGATTCAAAGAGAGTGAGATGTCAGCTCCTTTCATTCAGTCAGTAGCTTCAAACATTTCTGGTATATGAATAACATGATGTTTTTCAATGGCAAAAATCAATGAATATTGTAAATGCACAAACAGTAATTTCTCCGCATTGCAAGGTGCAATTCTGAAATTTTTTGCTTTTTCCTGCTCCTCTTAGCATGATAAAGAAGATTCAAAGAGAGTGAGATGCCAGCTCCTTTCATTCAGTCAGTAGCTTCAATCATTTCTGGACATTTTTCAATGGCAAAAATCAATGAATATTGTAAATGCACAAACAGTAATTTCTCCGCATTGCAAGGTGCAATTCTGAAATTTTTTGCTTTTTCCTGCTCCTCTTAGCATGATAAAGAAGATTCAAAGAGAGTGAGATGCCAGCTCCTTTCGTTCAGTCAGTAGCTTCAATCATTTCTGGACGTTTTTCAATGGCAAAAATCATTGAATATTATAAATGCACAAACAGTAATTTCTCCGCATTGCAAGGTGCAATTCTGAAATTTTTTACTTTTTCCTGCTCCTCTTAGCATGATAAAGAAGATTCAAAGAGAGTGAGATGCCAGCTCCTTTTATTCAGTCAGTAGCTTCAATCATTTCTGGTATATGAATAACATGATGTTTTTCAATGGCAAAAATCAATGAATATTGTAAATGCACAAACAGTAATTTCTCCGCATTGCAAGGTGCAATTCTGAAATTTTTTGCTTTTTCCCACTCCTCTTAGCATGATAAAGAAGATTCAAAGAGAGTGAGGTGCCAGCTCCTTTCATTCAGTCAGTAGCTTCAAACATTTCTGGTATATGAATAACATGTTTTTCAATGGCAAAAATCAATGAATATTGTAAATGCACAAACAGTAATTTCTCCGCATTGCAAGGTGCAATTCTGAAATTTTTTGCTTTTTCCTGCTCCTCTTAGCATGATAAAGAAGATTCAAAGAGAGTGAGATGCCAGCTCCTTTCATTCAGTCAGTAGCTTCAATCATTTCTGGACGTTTTTCAATGGTAAAAATCAATGAATATTGTAAATGCACAAACAGTAATTTCTCCACATTGCAAGGTGCAATTCTGAAATTTTTTGCTTTTTCCTGCTCCTCTTAGCATGATAAAGAAGATTCAAAGAGAGTGAGATGCCAGCTCCTTTCATTCAGTCAGTAGCTTCAAACATTTCTGGTATATGAATAACATGATGTTTTTCAATGGCAAAAATCAATGAATATTGTAAATGCACAAACAGTAATTTCTCCGCATTGCAAGGTGCAAGTCTGAAATTTTTTGCTTTTTCCTGCTCCTCTTAGCATGATAAAGAAGATTCAAAGAGAGTGAGATGCCAGCTACTTTCATTCAGTCAGTAGCTTCAATCATTTCTGGACGTTTTTCAATGGTAAAAATCAATGAATATTGTAAATGCACAAACAGTAATTTCTCCACATTGCAAGGTGCAATTCTGAAATTTTTTGCTTTTTCCTGCTCCTCTTAGCATGATAAAGAAGATTCAAAGAGAGTGAGATGCCAGCTCCTTTCATTCAGTCAGAAGCTTCAAACATTTCTGGTATATGAATAACATGATGTTTTTCAATGGCAAAAATCAATGAATATTGTAAATGCACAAACAGTAATTTCTCCGCATTGCAAGGTGCAAGTCTGAAATTTTTTGCTTTTTCCTGCTCCTCTTAGCATGATAAAGAAGATTCAAAGAGAGTGAGATGCCAGCTACTTTCATTCAGTCAGTAGCTTCAATCATTTCTGGACGTTTTTCAATGGTAAAAATCAATGAATATTGTAAATGCACAAACAGTAATTTCTCCACATTGCAAGGTGCAATTCTGAAATTTTTTGCTTTTTCCTGCTCCTCTTAGCATGATAAAGAAGATTCAAAGAGAGTGAGATGCCAGCTCCTTTCATTCAGTCAGTAGCTTCAAACATTTCTGGTATATGAATAACATGATGTTTTTCAATGGCAAAAATCAATGAATATTGTAAATGCACAAACAGTAATTTCTCCACATTGCAAGGTGCAATTCTGAAATTTTTTGCTTTTTCCTGCTCCTCTTAGCATGATAAAGAAGATTCAAAGAGAGTGAGATGCCAGCTCCTTTCATTCAGTCAGTAGCTTCAAACATTTCTGGTATATGAATAACATGATGTTTTTCAATGGCAAAAATCAATGAATATTGTAAATGCACAAACAGTAATTTCTCCGCATTGCAAGGTGCAATTCTGAAATTTTTTGCTTTTTCCTGCTCCTCTTAGCATGATAAAGAAGATTCAAAGAGAGTGAGATGCCAGCTCCTTTCATTCAGTCAGTAGCTTCAATCATTTCTGGACGTTTTTCAATGGCAAAAATCAATGAATATTGTAAATGCACAAACAGTAATTTCTCCGCATTGCAAGGTGCAATTCTGAAATTTTTTGCTTTTTCCTGCTCCTCTTAGCATGATAAAGAAGATTCAAAGAGAGTGAGATGTCAGCTCCTTTCATTCAGTCAGTAGCTTCAAACATTTCTGGTATATGAATAACATGATGTTTTTCAATGGCAAAAATCAATGAATATTGTAAATGCACAAACAGTAATTTCTCCGCATTGCAAGGTGCAATTCTGAAATTTTTTGCTTTTTCCTGCTCCTCTTAGCATGATAAAGAAGATTCAAAGAGAGTGAGATGCCAGCTCCTTTCATTCAGTCAGTAGCTTCAATCATTTCTGGACGTTTTTCAATGGCAAAAATCAATGAATATTGTAAATGCACAAACAGTAATTTCTCCGCATTGCAAGGTGCAATTCTGAAATTTTTTGCTTTTTCCTGCTCCTCTTAGCATGATAAAGAAGATTCAAAGAGAGTGAGATGCCAGCTCCTTTCGTTCAGTCAGTAGCTTCAATCATTTCTGGACGTTTTTCAATGGCAAAAATCATTGAATATTATAAATGCACAAACAGTAATTTCTCCGCATTGCAAGGTGCAATTCTGAAATTTTTTACTTTTTCCTGCTCCTCTTAGCATGATAAAGAAGATTCAAAGAGAGTGAGATGCCAGCTCCTTTCATTCAGTCAGTAGCTTCAATCATTTCTGGTATATGAATAACATGATGTTTTTCAATGGCAAAAATCAATGAATATTGTAAATGCACAAACAGTAATTTCTCCGCATTGCAAGGTGCAATTCTGAAATTTTTTGCTTTTTCCCGCTCCTCTTAGCATGATAAAGAAGATTCAAAGAGAGTGAGGTGCCAGCTCCTTTCATTCAGTCAGTAGCTTCAAACATTTCTGGTATATGAATAACATGTTTTTCAATGGCAAAAATCAATGAATATTGTAAATGCACAAACAGTAATTTCTCCGCATTGCAAGGTGCAATTCTGAAATTTTTTGCTTTTTCCTGCTCCTCTTAGCATGATAAAGAAGATTCAAAGAGAGTGAGATGCCAGCTCCTTTCATTCAGTCAGTAGCTTCAATCATTTCTGGACGTTTTTCAATGGTAAAAATCAATGAATATTGTAAATGCACAAACAGTAATTTCTCCACATTGCAAGGTGCAATTCTGAAATTTTTTGCTTTTTCCTGCTCCTCTTAGCATGATAAAGAAGATTCAAAGAGAGTGAGATGCCAGCTCCTTTCATTCAGTCAGTAGCTTCAAACATTTCTGGTATATGAATAACATGATGTTTTTCAATGGCAAAAATCAATGAATATTGTAAATGCACAAACAGTAATTTCTCCGCATTGCAAGGTGCAAGTCTGAAATTTTTTGCTTTTTCCTGCTCCTCTTAGCATGATAAAGAAGATTCAAAGAGAGTGAGATGCCAGCTACTTTCATTCAGTCAGTAGCTTCAATCATTTCTGGACGTTTTTCAATGGTAAAAATCAATGAATATTGTAAATGCACAAACAGTAATTTCTCCACATTGCAAGGTGCAATTCTGAAATTTTTTGCTTTTTCCTGCTCCTCTTAGCATTATAAAGAAGATTCAAAGAGAGTGAGATGCCAACTCCTTTCATTCAGTCAGTAGCTTCAAACATTTCTGGTATATGAATAACATGATGTTTTTCAATGGCAAAAATCAATGAATATTGTAAATGCACAAACAGTAATTTCTCCGCATTGCAAGGTGCAATTCTGAAATTTTTTGCTTTTTCCTGCTCCTCTTAGCATGATAAAGAAGATTCAAAGAGAGTGAGATGCCAGCTCCTTTCATTCAGTCAGTAGCTTCAATCATTTCTGGACGTTTTTCAATGGCAAAAATCAATGAATATTGTAAATGCACAAACAGTAATTTCTCCGCATTGCAAGGTGCAATTCTGAAATTTTTTGCTTTTTCCTGCTCCTCTTAGCATGATAAAGAAGATTCAAAGAGAGTGAGATGCCAGCTCCTTTCATTCAGTCAGTACCTTCAATCATTTCTGGACGTTTTTCAATGGCAAAAATCAATGAATATTGTAAATGCACAAACAGTAATTTCTCCGCATTGCAAGGTGCAATTCTGAAATTTTTTGCTTTTTCCCGCTCCTCTTAGCATGATAAAGAAGATTCAAAGAGAGTGAGGTGCCAGCTCCTTTCATTCAGTCAGTAGCTTCAAACATTTCTGGTATATGAATAACATGTTTTTCAATGGCAAAAATCAATGAATATTGTAAATGCACAAACAGTAATTTCTCCGCATTGCAAGGTGCAATTCTGAAATTTTTTGCTTTTTCCTGCTCCTCTTAGCATGATAAAGAAGATTCAAAGAGAGTGAAATGCCAGCTCCTTTCATTCAGTCAGTAGCTTCAATCATTTCTGGACGTTTTTCAATGGCAAAAATCAATGAATATTGTAAATGCACAAACAGTAATTTCTCCGCATTGCAAGGTGCAATTCTGAAATTTTTTGCTTTTTCCTGCTCCTCTTAGCATGATAAATAAGATTCAAAGAGAGTGAGATGCCAGCTCCTTTCATTCAGTCAGTAGCTTCAATCATTTCTGGACGTTTTTCAATGGCAAAAATCAATGAATATTGTAAATGCACAAACAGTAATTTCTCCGCATTGCAAGGTGCAATTCTGAAATTTTTTGCTTTTTCCTGCTCCTCTTAGCATGATAAAGAAGATTCAAAGAGAGTGAGATGCCAGCTCCTTTGATTCAGTCAGTAGCTTCAAACATTTCTGGTATATGAATAACATGATGTTTTTCAATGGCAAAAATCAATGAATATTGTAAATGCACAAACAGTAATTTCTCCGCATTGCAAGGTGCAAGTCTGAAATTTTTTGCTTTTTCCTGCTCCTCTTAGCATGATAAAGAAGATTCAAAGAGAGTGAGATGCCAGCTACTTTCATTCAGTCAGTAGCTTCAATCATTTCTGGACGTTTTTCAATGGTAAAAATCAATGAATATTGTAAATGCACAAACAGTAATTTCTCCACATTGCAAGGTGCAATTCTGAAATTTTTTGCTTTTTCCTGCTCCTCTTAGCATGATAAAGAAGATTCAAAGAGAGTGAGATGCCAGCTCCTTTCATTCAGTCAGTACCTTCAATCATTTCTGGACGTTTTTCAATGGCAAAAATCAATGAATATTGTAAATGCACAAACAGTAATTTCTCCGCATTGCAAGGTGCAATTCTGAAATTTTTTGCTTTTTCCCGCTCCTCTTAGCATGATAAAGAAGATTCAAAGAGAGTGAGGTGCCAGCTCCTTTCATTCAGTCAGTAGCTTCAAACATTTCTGGTATATGAATAACATGTTTTTCAATGGCAAAAATCAATGAATATTGTAAATGCACAAACAGTAATTTCTCCGCATTGCAAGGTGCAATTCTGAAATTTTTTGCTTTTTCCTGCTCCTCTTAGCATGATAAAGAAGATTCAAAGAGAGTGAAATGCCAGCTCCTTTCATTCAGTCAGTAGCTTCAATCATTTCTGGACGTTTTTCAATGGCAAAAATCAATGAATATTGTAAATGCACAAACAGTAATTTCTCCGCATTGCAAGGTGCAATTCTGAAATTTTTTGCTTTTTCCTGCTCCTCTTAGCATGATAAATAAGATTCAAAGAGAGTGAGATGCCAGCTCCTTTCATTCAGTCAGTAGCTTCAATCATTTCTGGACGTTTTTCAATGGCAAAAATCAATGAATATTGTAAATGCACAAACAGTAATTTCTCCGCATTGCAAGGTGCAATTCTGAAATTTTTTGCTTTTTCCTGCTCCTCTTAGCATGATAAAGAAGATTCAAAGAGAGTGAGATGCCAGCTCCTTTGATTCAGTCAGTAGCTTCAAACATTTCTGGTATATGAATAACATGATGTTTTTCAATGGCAAAAATCAATGAATATTGTAAATGCACAAACAGTAATTTCTCCGCATTGCAAGGTGCAAGTCTGAAATTTTTTGCTTTTTCCTGCTCCTCTTAGCATGATAAAGAAGATTCAAAGAGAGTGAGATGCCAGCTACTTTCATTCAGTCAGTAGCTTCAATCATTTCTGGACGTTTTTCAATGGTAAAAATCAATGAATATTGTAAATGCACAAACAGTAATTTCTCCACATTGCAAGGTGCAATTCTGAAATTTTTTGCTTTTTCCTGCTCCTCTTAGCATGATAAAGAAGATTCAAAGAGAGTGAGATGCCAGCTCCTTTCATTCAGTCAGTAGCTTCAAACATTTCTGGTATATGAATAACATGATGTTTTTCAATGGCAAAAATCAATGAATATTGTAAATGCACAAACAGTAATTTCTCCGCATTGCAAGGTTCAAGTCTGAAATTTTTTGCTTTTTCCTGCTCCTCTTAGCATGATAAAGAAGATTCAAAGAGAGTGAGATGCCAGCTACTTTCATTCAGTCAGTAGCTTCAATCATTTCTGGACGTTTTTCAATGGTAAAAATCAATGAATATTGTAAATGCACAAACAGTAATTTCTCCACATTGCAAGGTGCAATTCTGAAATTTTTTGCTTTTTCCTGCTCCTCTTAGCATGATAAAGAAGATTCAAAGAGAGTGAGATGCCAGCTCCTTTCATTCAGTCAGTAGCTTCAAACATTTCTGGTATATGAATAACATGATGTTTTTCAATGGCAAAAATCAATGAATATTGTAAATGCACAAACAGTAATTTCTCCACATTGCAAGGTGCAATTCTGAAATTTTTTGCTTTTTCCTGCTCCTCTTAGCATGATAAAGAAGATTCAAAGAGAGTGAGATGCCAGCTCCTTTCATTCAGTCAGTAGCTTCAAACATTTCTGGTATATGAATAACATGATGTTTTTCAATGGCAAAAATCAATGAATATTGTAAATGCACAAACAGTAATTTCTCCGCATTGCAAGGTGCAATTCTGAAATTTTTAGCTTTTTCCTGTTAATCCTAGCATGATAAAGAAGATTCAAAGAGAGTGAGATGCCAGCTCCTTTCATTCAGTCAGTAGCTTCAAACATTTCTGGTATATGAAAAACATGTTTTTCAATGGCAAAAATCAATGAATATTGTAAATGCACAAACAGTAATATCTCCACATTGCAAGGTGCAATTCTGAAATTTTTTGCTTTTTCCTGCTAATCCTAGCATGATAAAGAAGATTCAAAGAGAGTGAGATGCCAGCTCCTTTCATTCAGTCAGTAGCTTCAAACATTTCTGGTATATGAAAAACATGTTTTTCAATGGCAAAAATCAATGAATATTGTAAATGCACAAACAGTAATATCTCCACATTGCACGGTGCAATTCTGAAATTTTTAGCTTTTTCCTGTTAATCCTAGCATGATAAAGAAGATTCAAAGAGAGTGAGATGCCAGCTCCTTTCATTCAGTCAGTAGCTTCAAACATTTCTGGTACATGAAAAACATGTTTTTCAATGGCAAAAATCAATGAATATTGTAAATGCACAAACAGTAATTTCTCCACATTGCATGGTGCAATTCTGAAATTTTTTGCTTTTTCCTGCTCCTCTTAGCATGATAAAGAAGATTCAAAGAGAGTGAGATGCCAGCTCCTTTCATTCAGTCAGTAGCTTCAAACATTTCTGGTATATGAATAACATGATGTTTTTCAATGGCAAAAATCAATGAATATTGTAAATGCACAAACAGTAATTTCTCCGCATTGCAAGGTGCAATTCTGAAATTTTTAGCTTTTTCCTGTTAATCCTAGCATGATAAAGAAGATTCAAAGAGAGTGAGATGCCAGCTCCTTTCATTCAGTCAGTAGCTTCAAACATTTCTGGTATATGAAAAACGTTTTTCAATGGCAAAAATCAATGAATATTGTAAATGCACAAACAGTAATATCTCCACATTGCAAGGTGCAATTCTGAAATTTTTTGCTTTTTCCTGTTAATCCTAGCATGATAAAGAAGATTCAAAGAGAGTGAGATGCCAGCTCCTTTCATTCAGTCAGTAGCTTCAAACATTTCTGGTATATGAAAAACATGTTTTTCAATGGCAAAAATCAATGAATATTGTAAATGCACAAACAGTAATATCTCCACATTGCACGGTGCAATTCTGAAATTTTTAGCTTTTTCCTGTTAATCCTAGCATGATAAAGAAGATTCAAAGAGAGTGAGATGCCAGCTCCTTTCATTCAGTCAGTAGCTTCAAACATTTCTGGTATATGAAAAACATGTTTTTCAATGGCAAAAATCAATGAATATTGTAAATGCACAAACAGTAATATCTCCACATTGCAAGGTGCAATTCTGAAATTTTTAGCTTTTTCCTGCTAATCCTAGCATGATAAAGAAGATTCAAAGAGAGTGAGATGCCAGCTCCTTTCATTCAGTCAGTAGCTTCAAACATTTCTGGTATATGAAAAACATGTTTTTCAATGGCAAAAATCAATGAATATTGTAAATGCACAAACAGTAATATCTCCACATTGCACGGTGCAATTCTGAAATTTTTAGCTTTTTCCTGTTAATCCTAGCATGATAAAGAAGATTCAAAGAGAGTGAGATGCCAGCTCCTTTCATTCAGTCAGTAGCTTCAAACATTTCTGGTACATGAAAAACATGTTTTTCAATGGCAAAAATCAATGAATATTGTAAATGCACAAACAGTAATTTCTCCACATTGCAAGGTGCAATTCTGAAATTTTTTGCTTTTTCCTGCTCCTCTTAGCATGATAAAGAAGATTCAAAGAGAGTGAGATGCCAGCTCCTTTCATTCAGTCAGTAGCTTCAAACATTTCTGGTATATGAATAACATGATGTTTTTCAATGGCAAAAATCAATGAATATTGTAAATGCACAAACAGTAATTTCTCCGCATTGCAAGGTGCAATTCTGAAATTTTTAGCTTTTTCCTGTTAATCCTAGCATGATAAAGAAGATTCAAAGAGAGTGAGATGCCAGCTCCTTTCATTCAGTCAGTAGCTTCAAACATTTCTGGTATATGAAAAACGTTTTTCAATGGCAAAAATCAATGAATATTGTAAATGCACAAACAGTAATATCTCCACATTGCAAGGTGCAATTCTGAAATTTTTTGCTTTTTCCTGTTAATCCTAGCATGATAAAGAAGATTCAAAGAGAGTGAGATGCCAGCTCCTTTCATTCAGTCAGTAGCTTCAAACATTTCTGGTATATGAAAAACATGTTTTTCAATGGCAAAAATCAATGAATATTGTAAATGCACAAACAGTAATATCTCCACATTGCACGGTGCAATTCTGAAATTTTTAGCTTTTTCCTGTTAATCCTAGCATGATAAAGAAGATTCAAAGAGAGTGAGATGCCAGCTCCTTTCATTCAGTCAGTAGCTTCAAACATTTCTGGTATATGAAAAACATGTTTTTCAATGGCAAAAATCAATGAATATTGTAAATGCACAAACAGTAATATCTCCACATTGCAAGGTGCAATTCTGAAATTTTTTGCTTTTTCCTGCTAATCCTAGCATGATAAAGAAGATTCAAAGAGAGTGAGATGCCAGCTCCTTTCATTCAGTCAGTAGCTTCAAACATTTCTGGTATATGAAAAACATGTTTTTCAATGGCAAAAATCAATGAATATTGTAAATGCACAAACAGTAATATCTCCACATTGCACGGTGCAATTCTGAAATTTTTAGCTTTTTCCTGTTAATCCTAGCATGATAAAGAAGATTCAAAGAGAGTGAGATGCCAGCTCCTTTCATTCAGTCAGTAGCTTCAAACATTTCTGGTATATGAAAAACATGTTTTTCAATGGCAAAAATCAATGAATATTGTAAATGCACAAACAGTAATATCTCCACATTGCAAGGTGCAATTCTGAAATTTTTTGCTTTTTCCTGTTAATCCTAGCATGATAAAGAAGATTCAAAGAGAGTGAGATGCCAGCTCCTTTCATTCAGTCAGTAGCTTCAAACATTTCTGGTATATGAAAAACATGTTTTTCAATGGCAAAAATCAATGAATATTGTAAATGCACAAACAGTAATATCTCCACATTGCAAGGTGCAATTCTGAAATTTTTTGCTTTTTCCTGCTAATCCTAGCATGATAAAGAAGATTCAAAGAGAGTGAGATGCCAGCTCCTTTCATTCAGTCAGTAGCTTCAAACATTTCTGGTATATGAAAAACATGTTTTTCAATGGCAAAAATCAATGAATATTGTAAATGCACAAACAGTAATATCTCCACATTGCACGGTGCAATTCTGAAATTTTTAGCTTTTTCCTGTTAATCCTAGCATGATAAAGAAGATTCAAAGAGAGTGAGATGCCAGCTCCTTTCATTCAGTCAGTAGCTTCAAACATTTCTGGTATATGAAAAACATGTTTTTCAATGGCAAAAATCAATGAATATTGTAAATGCACAAACAGTAATTTCTCCACATTGCAAGGTGCAATTCTGAAATTTTTTGCTTTTTCCTGCTCCTCTTAGCATGATAAAGAAGATTCAAAGAGAGTGAGATGCCAGCTCCTTTCATTCAGTCAGTAGCTTCAAACATTTCTGGTATATGAATAACATGATGTTTTTCAATGGCAAAAATCAATGAATATTGTAAATGCACAAACAGTAATTTCTCCGCATTGCAAGGTGCAATTCTGAAATTTTTAGCTTTTTCCTGTTAATCCTAGCATGATAAAGAAGATTCAAAGAGAGTGAGATGCCAGCTCCTTTCATTCAGTCAGTAGCTTCAAACATTTCTGGTATATGAAAAACGTTTTCAATGGCAAAAATCAATGAATATTGTAAATGCACAAACAGTAATATCTCCACATTGCAAGGTGCAATTCTGAAATTTTTTGCTTTTTCCTGTTAATCCTAGCATGATAAAGAAGATTCAAAGAGAGTGAGATGCCAGCTCCTTTCATTCAGTCAGTAGCTTCAAACATTTCTGGTATATGAAAAACATGTTTTTCAATGGCAAAAATCAATGAATATTGTAAATGCACAAACAGTAATATCTCCACATTGCACGGTGCAATTCTGAAATTTTTAGCTTTTTCCTGTTAATCCTAGCATGATAAAGAAGATTCAAAGAGAGTGAGATGCCAGCTCCTTTCATTCAGTCAGTAGCTTCAAACATTTCTGGTATATGAAAAACATGTTTTTCAATGGCAAAAATCAATGAATATTGTAAATGCACAAACAGTAATATCTCCACA
The DNA here is from genome assembly GCF_046119375.1 of Phyllobates terribilis. Lineage (NCBI taxonomy): Eukaryota > Metazoa > Chordata > Amphibia > Anura > Dendrobatidae > Phyllobates > Phyllobates terribilis. Next base: position 315,217 of record NW_027364068.1, read on the forward strand.
TTGCAAGGTGCAATTCTGAAATTTTTTGCTTTTTCCTGCTAATCCTAGCATGATAAAGAAGATTCAAAGAGAGTGAGATGCCAGCTCCTTTCATTCAGTCAGTAGCTTCAAACATTTCTGGTATATGAAAAACATGTTTTTCAATGGCAAAAATCAATGAATATTGTAAATGCACAAACAGTAATATCTCCACATTGCACGGTGCAATTCTGAAATTTTTAGCTTTTTCCTGTTAATCCTAGCATGATAAAGAAGATTCAAAGAGAGTGAGATGCCAGCTCCTTTCATTCAGTCAGTAGCTTCAAACATTTCTGGTATATGAAAAACATGTTTTTCAATGGCAAAAATCAATGAATATTGTAAATGCACAAACAGTAATATCTCCACATTGCAAGGTGCAATTCTGAAATTTTTTGCTTTTTCCTGTTAATCCTAGCATGATAAAGAAGATTCAAAGAGAGTGAGATGCCAGCTCCTTTCATTCAGTCAGTAGCTTCAAACATTTCTGGTATATGAAAAACATGTTTTTCAATGGCAAAAATCAATGAATATTGTAAATGCACAAACAGTAATATCTCCACATTGCACGGTGCAATTCTGAAATTTTTAGCTTTTTCCTGTTAATCCTAGCATGATAAAGAAGAGTCAAAGAGAGTGAGATGCCAGCTCCTTTCATTCAGTCAGTAGCTTCAAACATTTCTGGTATATGAAAAACATGTTTTTCAATGGCAAAAATCAATGAATATTGTAAATGCACAAACAGTAATATCTCCACATTGCAAGGTGCAATTCTGAAATTTTTTGCTTTTTCCTGTTAATCCTAGCATGATAAAGAAGATTCAAAGAGAGTGAGATGCCAGCTCCTTTCATTCAGTCAGTAGCTTCAAACATTTCTGGTATATGAAAAACATGTTTTTCAATGGCAAAAATCAATGAATATTGTAAATGCACAAACAGTAATATCTCCACATTGCAAGGTGCAATTCTGAAATTTTTTGCTTTTTCCTGCTAATCCTAGCATGATAAAGAAGATTCAAAGAGAGTGAGATGCCAGCTCCTTTCATTCAGTCAGTAGCTTCAAACATTTCTGGTATATGAAAAACGTTTTTCAATGGCAAAAATCAATGAATATTGTAAATGCACAAACAGTAATATCTCCACATTGCAAGGTGCAATTCTGAAATTTTTTGCTTTTTCCTGTTAATCCTAGCATGATAAAGAAGATTCAAAGAGAGTGAGATGCCAGCTCCTTTCATTCAGTCAGTAGCTTCAAACATTTCTGGTATATGAAAAACATGTTTTTCAATGGCAAAAATCAATGAATATTGTAAATGCACAAACAGTAATATCTCCACATTGCACGGTGCAATTCTGAAATTTTTAGCTTTTTCCTGTTAATCCTAGCATGATAAAGAAGATTCAAAGAGAGTGAGATGCCAGCTCCTTTCATTCAGTCAGTAGCTTCAAACATTTCTGGTATATGAAAAACATGTTTTTCAATGGCAAAAATCAATGAATATTGTAAATGCACAAACAGTAATATCTCCACATTGCAAGGTGCAATTCTGAAATTTTTTGCTTTTTCCTGCTAATCCTAGCATGATAAAGAAGATTCAAAGAGAGTGAGATGCCAGCTCCTTTCATTCAGTCAGTAGCTTCAAACATTTCTGGTATATGAAAAACATGTTTTTCAATGGCAAAAATCAATGAATATTGTAAATGCACAAACAGTAATATCTCCACATTGCACGGTGCAATTCTGAAATTTTTAGCTTTTTCCTGTTAATCCTAGCATGATAAAGAAGATTCAAAGAGAGTGAGATGCCAGCTCCTTTCATTCAGTCAGTAGCTTCAAACATTTCTGGTATATGAAAAACATGTTTTTCAATGGCAAAAATCAATGAATATTGTAAATGCACAAACAGTAATATCTCCACATTGCAAGGTGCAATTCTGAAATTTTTTGCTTTTTCCTGTTAATCCTAGCATGATAAAGAAGATTCAAAGAGAGTGAGATGCCAGCTCCTTTCATTCAGTCAGTAGCTTCAAACATTTCTGGTATATGAAAAACATGTTTTTCAATGGCAAAAATCAATGAATATTGTAAATGCACAAACAGTAATATCTCCACATTGCACGGTGCAATTCTGAAATTTTTAGCTTTTTCCTGTTAATCCTAGCATGATAAAGAAGATTCAAAGAGAGTGAGATGCCAGCTCCTTTCATTCAGTCAGTAGCTTCAAACATTTCTGGTATATGAAAAACATGTTTTTCAATGGCAAAAATCAATGAATATTGTAAATGCACAAACAGTAATATCTCCACATTGCAAGGTGCAATTCTGAAATTTTTTGCTTTTTCCTGTTAATCCTAGCATGATAAAGAAGATTCAAAGAGAGTGAGATGCCAGCTCCTTTCATTCAGTCAGTAGCTTCAAACATTTCTGGTATATGAAAAACATGTTTTTCAATGGCAAAAATCAATGAATATTGTAAATGCACAAACAGTAATATCTCCACATTGCAAGGTGCAATTCTGAAATTTTTTGCTTTTTCCTGCTAATCCTAGCATGATAAAGAAGATTCAAAGAGAGTGAGATGCCAGCTCCTTTCATTCAGTCAGTAGCTTCAAACATTTCTGGTATATGAAAAACATGTTTTTCAATGGCAAAAATCAATGAATATTGTAAATGCACAAACAGTAATATCTCCACATTGCACGGTGCAATTCTGAAATTTTTAGCTTTTTCCTGTTAATCCTAGCATGATAAAGAAGATTCAAAGAGAGTGAGATGCCAGCTCCTTTCATTCAGTCAGTAGCTTCAAACATTTCTGGTATATGAAAAACATGTTTTTCAATGGCAAAAATCAATGAATATTGTAAATGCACAAACAGTAATTTCTCCACATTGCAAGGTGCAATTCTGAAATTTTTTGCTTTTTCCTGCTAATCCTAGCATGATAAAGAAGATTCAAAGAGAGTGAGATGCCAGCTCCTTTCATTCAGTCAGTAGCTTCAAACATTTCTGGTATATGAAAAACGTTTTTCAATGGCAAAAATCAATGAATATTGTAAATGCACAAACAGTAATATCTCCACATTGCAAGGTGCAATTCTGAAATTTTTTGCTTTTTCCTGTTAATCCTAGCATGATAAAGAAGATTCAAAGAGAGTGAGATGCCAGCTCCTTTCATTCAGTCAGTAGCTTCAAACATTTCTGGTATATGAAAAACATGTTTTTCAATGGCAAAAATCAATGAATATTGTAAATGCACAAACAGTAATATCTCCACATTGCACGGTGCAATTCTGAAATTTTTAGCTTTTTCCTGTTAATCCTAGCATGATAAAGAAGATTCAAAGAGAGTGAGATGCCAGCTCCTTTCATTCAGTCAGTAGCTTCAAACATTTCTGGTATATGAAAAACATGTTTTTCAATGGCAAAAATCAATGAATATTGTAAATGCACAAACAGTAATATCTCCACATTGCAAGGTGCAATTCTGAAATTTTTTGCTTTTTCCTGCTAATCCTAGCATGATAAAGAAGATTCAAAGAGAGTGAGATGCCAGCTCCTTTCATTCAGTCAGTAGCTTCAAACATTTCTGGTATATGAAAAACATGTTTTTCAATGGCAAAAATCAATGAATATTGTAAATGCACAAACAGTAATATCTCCACATTGCACGGTGCAATTCTGAAATTTTTAGCTTTTTCCTGTTAATCCTAGCATGATAAAGAAGATTCAAAGAGAGTGAGATGCCAGCTCCTTTCATTCAGTCAGTAGCTTCAAACATTTCTGGTATATGAAAAACATGTTTTTCAATGGCAAAAATCAATGAATATTGTAAATGCACAAACAGTAATATCTCCACATTGCAAGGTGCAATTCTGAAATTTTTTGCTTTTTCCTGTTAATCCTAGCATGATAAAGAAGATTCAAAGAGAGTGAGATGCCAGCTCCTTTCATTCAGTCAGTAGCTTCAAACATTTCTGGTATATGAAAAACATGTTTTTCAATGGCAAAAATCAATGAATATTGTAAATGCACAAACAGTAATATCTCCACATTGCACGGTGCAATTCTGAAATTTTTAGCTTTTTCCTGTTAATCCTAGCATGATAAAGAAGATTCAAAGAGAGTGAGATGCCAGCTCCTTTCATTCAGTCAGTAGCTTCAAACATTTCTGGTATATGAAAAACATGTTTTTCAATGGCAAAAATCAATGAATATTGTAAATGCACAAACAGTAATATCTCCACATTGCAAGGTGCAATTCTGAAATTTTTTGCTTTTTCCTGTTAATCCTAGCATGATAAAGAAGATTCAAAGAGAGTGAGATGCCAGCTCCTTTCATTCAGTCAGTAGCTTCAAACATTTCTGGTATATGAAAAACATGTTTTTCAATGGCAAAAATCAATGAATATTGTAAATGCACAAACAGTAATATCTCCACATTGCAAGGTGCAATTCTGAAATTTTTTGCTTTTTCCTGCTAATCCTAGCATGATAAAGAAGATTCAAAGAGAGTGAGATGCCAGCTCCTTTCATTCAGTCAGTAGCTTCAAACATTTCTGGTATATGAAAAACATGTTTTTCAATGGCAAAAATCAATGAATATTGTAAATGCACAAACAGTAATATCTCCACATTGCACGGTGCAATTCTGAAATTTTTAGCTTTTTCCTGTTAATCCTAGCATGATAAAGAAGATTCAAAGAGAGTGAGATGCCAGCTCCTTTCATTCAGTCAGTAGCTTCAAACATTTCTGGTATATGAAAAACATGTTTTTCAATGGCAAAAATCAATGAATATTGTAAATGCACAAACAGTAATTTCTCCACATTGCAAGGTGCAATTCTGAAATTTTTTGCTTTTTCCTGCTCCTCTTAGCATGATAAAGAAGATTCAAAGAGAGTGAGATGCCAGCTCCTTTCATTCAGTCAGTAGCTTCAAACATTTCTGGTATATGAATAACATGATGTTTTTCAATGGCAAAAATCAATGAATATTGTAAATGCACAAACAGTAATTTCTCCGCATTGCAAGGTGCAATTCTGAAATTTTTAGCTTTTTCCTGTTAATCCTAGCATGATAAAGAAGATTCAAAGAGAGTGAGATGCCAGCTCCTTTCATTCAGTCAGTAGCTTCAAACATTTCTGGTATATGAAAAACGTTTTTCAATGGCAAAAATCAATGAATATTGTAAATGCACAAACAGTAATATCTCCACATTGCAAGGTGCAATTCTGAAATTTTTTGCTTTTTCCTGTTAATCCTAGCATGATAAAGAAGATTCAAAGAGAGTGAGATGCCAGCTCCTTTCATTCAGTCAGTAGCTTCAAACATTTCTGGTATATGAAAAACATGTTTTTCAATGGCAAAAATCAATGAATATTGTAAATGCACAAACAGTAATATCTCCACATTGCACGGTGCAATTCTGAAATTTTTAGCTTTTTCCTGTTAATCCTAGCATGATAAAGAAGATTCAAAGAGAGTGAGATGCCAGCTCCTTTCATTCAGTCAGTAGCTTCAAACATTTCTGGTATATGAAAAACATGTTTTTCAATGGCAAAAATCAATGAATATTGTAAATGCACAAACAGTAATATCTCCACATTGCAAGGTGCAATTCTGAAATTTTTTGCTTTTTCCTGCTAATCCTAGCATGATAAAGAAGATTCAAAGAGAGTGAGATGCCAGCTCCTTTCATTCAGTCAGTAGCTTCAAACATTTCTGGTATATGAAAAACATGTTTTTCAATGGCAAAAATCAATGAATATTGTAAATGCACAAACAGTAATATCTCCACATTGCACGGTGCAATTCTGAAATTTTTAGCTTTTTCCTGTTAATCCTAGCATGATAAAGAAGATTCAAAGAGAGTGAGATGCCAGCTCCTTTCATTCAGTCAGTAGCTTCAAACATTTCTGGTATATGAAAAACATGTTTTTCAATGGCAAAAATCAATGAATATTGTAAATGCACAAACAGTAATATCTCCACATTGCAAGGTGCAATTCTGAAATTTTTTGCTTTTTCCTGTTAATCCTAGCATGATAAAGAAGATTCAAAGAGAGTGAGATGCCAGCTCCTTTCATTCAGTCAGTAGCTTCAAACATTTCTGGTATATGAAAAACATGTTTTTCAATGGCAAAAATCAATGAATATTGTAAATGCACAAACAGTAATATCTCCACATTGCAAGGTGCAATTCTGAAATTTTTTGCTTTTTCCTGCTAATCCTAGCATGATAAAGAAGATTCAAAGAGAGTGAGATGCCAGCTCCTTTCATTCAGTCAGTAGCTTCAAACATTTCTGGTATATGAAAAACATGTTTTTCAATGGCAAAAATCAATGAATATTGTAAATGCACAAACAGTAATATCTCCACATTGCACGGTGCAATTCTGAAATTTTTAGCTTTTTCCTGTTAATCCTAGCATGATAAAGAAGATTCAAAGAGAGTGAGATGCCAGCTCCTTTCATTCAGTCAGTAGCTTCAAACATTTCTGGTATATGAAAAACATGTTTTTCAATGGCAAAAATCAATGAATATTGTAAATGCACAAACAGTAATTTCTCCACATTGCAAGGTGCAATTCTGAAATTTTTTGCTTTTTCCTGCTCCTCTTAGCATGATAAAGAAGATTCAGAGTGAGATGCCAGCTCCTTTCATTCAGTCAGTAGCTTCAAACATTTCTGGTATATGAATAACATGGTTTTTCAATGGCAAAAATCAATGAATATTGTAAATGCACAAACAGTAATTTCTCCGCATTGCAAGGTGCAATTCTGAAATTTTTAGCTTTTTCCTGTTAATCCTAGCATGATAAAGAAGATTCAAAGAGAGTGAGATGCCAGCTCCTTTCATTCAGTCAGTAGCTTCAAACATTTCTGGTATATGAAAAACGTTTTTCAATGGCAAAAATCAATGAATATTGTAAATGCACAAACAGTAATATCTCCACATTGCAAGGTGCAATTCTGAAATTTTTTGCTTTTTCCTGTTAATCCTAGCATGATAAAGAAGATTCAAAGAGAGTGAGATGCCAGCTCCTTTCATTCAGTCAGTAGCTTCAAACATTTCTGGTATATGAAAAACATGTTTTTCAATGGCAAAAATCAATGAATATTGTAAATGCACAAACAGTAATATCTCCACATTGCACGGTGCAATTCTGAAATTTTTAGCTTTTTCCTGTTAATCCTAGCATGATAAAGAAGATTCAAAGAGAGTGAGATGCCAGCTCCTTTCATTCAGTCAGTAGCTTCAAACATTTCTGGTATATGAAAAACATGTTTTTCAATGGCAAAAATCAATGAATATTGTAAATGCACAAACAGTAATATCTCCACATTGCAAGGTGCAATTCTGAAATTTTTTGCTTTTTCCTGTTAATCCTAGCATGATAAAGAAGATTCAAAGAGAGTGAGATGCCAGCTCCTTTCATTCAGTCAGTAGCTTCAAACATTTCTGGTATATGAAAAACATGTTTTTCAATGGCAAAAATCAATGAATATTGTAAATGCACAAACAGTAATATCTCCACATTGCAAGGTGCAATTCTGAAATTTTTTGCTTTTTCCTGCTAATCCTAGCATGATAAAGAAGATTCAAAGAGAGTGAGATGCCAGCTCCTTTCATTCAGTCAGTAGCTTCAAACATTTCTGGTATATGAAAAACATGTTTTTCAATGGCAAAAATCAATGAATATTGTAAATGCACAAACAGTAATATCTCCACATTGCACGGTGCAATTCTGAAATTTTTAGCTTTTTCCTGTTAATCCTAGCATGATAAAGAAGATTCAAAGAGAGTGAGATGCCAGCTCCTTTCATTCAGTCAGTAGCTTCAAACATTTCTGGTATATGAAAAACATGTTTTTCAATGGCAAAAATCAATGAATATTGTAAATGCACAAACAGTAATATCTCCACATTGCAAGGTGCAATTCTGAAATTTTTTGCTTTTTCCTGCTAATCCTAGCATGATAAAGAAGATTCAAAGAGAGTGAGATGCCAGCTCCTTTCATTCAGTCAGTAGCTTCAAACATTTCTGGTATATGAAAAACATGTTTTTCAATGGCAAAAATCAATGAATATTGTAAATGCACAAACAGTAATTTCTCCACATTGCAAGGTGCAATTCTGAAATTTTTTGCTTTTTCCTGCTCCTCTTAGCATGATAAAGAAGATTCAAAGAGAGTGAGATGCCAGCTCCTTTCATTCAGTCAGTAGCTTCAAACATTTCTGGTATATGAATAACATGATGTTTTTCAATGGCAAAAATCAATGAATATTGTAAATGCACAAACAGTAATTTCTCCACATTGCAAGGTGCAATTCTGAAATTTTTTGCTTTTTCCTGCTCCTCTTAGCATGATAAAGAAGATTCAGAGTGAGATGCCAGCTCCTTTCATTCAGTCAGTAGCTTCAAACATTTCTGGTATATGAATAACATGGTTTTTCAATGGCAAAAATCAATGAATATTGTAAATGCACAAACAGTAATTTCTCCGCATTGCAAGGTGCAATTCTGAAATTTTTAGCTTTTTCCTGTTAATCCTAGCATGATAAAGAAGATTCAAAGAGAGTGAGATGCCAGCTCCTTTCATTCAGTCAGTAGCTTCAAACATTTCTGGTATATGAAAAACGTTTTTCAATGGCAAAAATCAATGAATATTGTAAATGCACAAACAGTAATATCTCCACATTGCAAGGTGCAATTCTGAAATTTTTTGCTTTTTCCTGTTAATCCTAGCATGATAAAGAAGATTCAAAGAGAGTGAGATGCCAGCTCCTTTCATTCAGTCAGTAGCTTCAAACATTTCTGGTATATGAAAAACATGTTTTTCAATGGCAAAAATCAATGAATATTGTAAATGCACAAACAGTAATATCTCCACATTGCACGGTGCAATTCTGAAATTTTTAGCTTTTTCCTGTTAATCCTAGCATGATAAAGAAGATTCAAAGAGAGTGAGATGCCAGCTCCTTTCATTCAGTCAGTAGCTTCAAACATTTCTGGTATATGAAAAACATGTTTTTCAATGGCAAAAATCAATGAATATTGTAAATGCACAAACAGTAATATCTCCACATTGCAAGGTGCAATTCTGAAATTTTTTGCTTTTTCCTGTTAATCCTAGCATGATAAAGAAGATTCAAAGAGAGTGAGATGCCAGCTCCTTTCATTCAGTCAGTAGCTTCAAACATTTCTGGTATATGAAAAACATGTTTTTCAATGGCAAAAATCAATGAATATTGTAAATGCACAAACAGTAATATCTCCACATTGCAAGGTGCAATTCTGAAATTTTTTGCTTTTTCCTGCTAATCCTAGCATGATAAAGAAGATTCAAAGAGAGTGAGATGCCAGCTCCTTTCATTCAGTCAGTAGCTTCAAACATTTCTGGTATATGAAAAACATGTTTTTCAATGGCAAAAATCAATGAATATTGTAAATGCACAAACAGTAATATCTCCACATTGCACGGTGCAATTCTGAAATTTTTAGCTTTTTCCTGTTAATCCTAGCATGATAAAGAAGATTCAAAGAGAGTGAGATGCCAGCTCCTTTCATTCAGTCAGTAGCTTCAAACATTTCTGGTATATGAAAAACATGTTTTTCAATGGCAAAAATCAATGAATATTGTAAATGCACAAACAGTAATATCTCCACATTGCAAGGTGCAATTCTGAAATTTTTTGCTTTTTCCTGCTAATCCTAGCATGATAAAGAAGATTCAAAGAGAGTGAGATGCCAGCTCCTTTCATTCAGTCAGTAGCTTCAAACATTTCTGGTATATGAAAAACATGTTTTTCAATGGCAAAAATCAATGAATATTGTAAATGCACAAACAGTAATTTCTCCACATTGCAAGGTGCAATTCTGAAATTTTTTGCTTTTTCCTGCTCCTCTTAGCATGATAAAGAAGATTCAAAGAGAGTGAGATGCCAGCTCCTTTCATTCAGTCAGTAGCTTCAAACATTTCTGGTATATGAATAACATGATGTTTTTCAATGGCAAAAATCAATGAATATTGTAAATGCACAAACAGTAATTTCTCCGCATTGCAAGGTGCAATTCTGAAATTTTTAGCTTTTTCCTGTTAATCCTAGCATGATAAAGAAGATTCAAAGAGAGTGAGATGCCAGCTCCTTTCATTCAGTCAGTAGCTTCAAACATTTCTGGTATATGAAAAACGTTTTTCAATGGCAAAAATCAATGAATATTGTAAATGCACAAACAGTAATATCTCCACATTGCAAGGTGCAATTCTGAAATTTTTTGCTTTTTCCTGTTAATCCTAGCATGATAAAGAAGATTCAAAGAGAGTGAGATGCCAGCTCCTTTCATTCAGTCAGTAGCTTCAAACATTTCTGGTATATGAAAAACATGTTTTTCAATGGCAAAAATCAATGAATATTGTAAATGCACAAACAGTAATATCTCCACATTGCACGGTGCAATTCTGAAATTTTTAGCTTTTTCCTGTTAATCCTAGCATGATAAAGAAGATTCAAAGAGAGTGAGATGCCAGCTCCTTTCATTCAGTCAGTAGCTTCAAACATTTCTGGTATATGAAAAACATGTTTTTCAATGGCAAAAATCAATGAATATTGTAAATGCACAAACAGTAATATCTCCACATTGCACGGTGCAATTCTGAAATTTTTAGCTTTTTCCTGTTAATCCTAGCATGATAAAGAAGATTCAAAGAGAGTGAGATGCCAGCTCCTTTCATTCAGTCAGTAGCTTCAAACATTTCTGGTATATGAAAAACATGTTTTTCAATGGCAAAAATCAATGAATATTGTAAATGCACAAACAGTAATATCTCCACATTGCACGGTGCAATTCTGAAATTTTTAGCTTTTTCCTGTTAATCCTAGCATGATAAAGAAGATTCAAAGAGAGTGAGATGCCAGCTCCTTTCATTCAGTCAGTAGCTTCAAACATTTCTGGTATATGAAAAACATGTTTTTCAATGGCAAAAATCAATGAATATTGTAAATGCACAAACAGTAATATCTCCACATTGCACGGTGCAATTCTGAAATTTTTAGCTTTTTCCTGTTAATCCTAGCATGATAAAGAAGATTCAAAGAGAGTGAGATGCCAGCTCCTTTCATTCAGTCAGTAGCTTCAAACATTTCTGGTATATGAAAAACATGTTTTTCAATGGCAAAAATCAATGAATATTGTAAATGCACAAACAGTAATATCTCCACATTGCAAGGTGCAATTCTGAAATTTTTTGCTTTTTCTGCTAATCCTAGCATGATAAAGAAGATTCAAAGAGAGTGAGATGCCAGCTCCTTTCATTCAGTCAGTAGCTTCAAACATTTCTGGTATATGAAAAACATGTTTTTCAATGGCAAAAATCAATGAATATTGTAAATGCACAAACAGTAATATCTCCACATTGCACGGTGCAATTCTGAAATTTTTAGCTTTTTCCTGTTAATCCTAGCATGATAAAGAAGATTCAAAGAGAGTGAGATGCCAGCTCCTTTCATTCAGTCAGTAGCTTCAAACATTTCTGGTATATGAAAAACATGTTTTTCAATGGCAAAAATCAATGAATATTGTAAATGCACAAACAGTAATATCTCCACATTGCAAGGTGCAATTCTGAAATTTTTTGCTTTTTCCTGCTAATCCTAGCATGATAAAGAAGATTCAAAGAGAGTGAGATGCCAGCTCCTTTCATTCAGTCAGTAGCTTCAAACATTTCTGGTATATGAAAAACATGTTTTTCAATGGCAAAAATCAATGAATATTGTAAATGCACAAACAGTAATTTCTCCACATTGCAAGGTGCAATTCTGAAATTTTTTGCTTTTTCCTGCTCCTCTTAGCATGATAAAGAAGATTCAAAGAGAGTGAGATGCCAGCTCCTTTCATTCAGTCAGTAGCTTCAAACATTTCTGGTATATGAATAACATGATGTTTTTCAATGGCAAAAATCAATGAATATTGTAAATGCACAAACAGTAATTTCTCCGCATTGCAAGGTGCAATTCTGAAATTTTTAGCTTTTTCCTGTTAATCCTAGCATGATAAAGAAGATTCAAAGAGAGTGAGATGCCAGCTCCTTTCATTCAGTCAGTAGCTTCAAACATTTCTGGTATATGAAAAACGTTTTTCAATGGCAAAAATCAATGAATATTGTAAATGCACAAACAGTAATATCTCCACATTGCAAGGTGCAATTCTGAAATTTTTTGCTTTTTCCTGTTAATCCTAGCATGATAAAGAAGATTCAAAGAGAGTGAGATGCCAGCTCCTTTCATTCAGTCAGTAGCTTCAAACATTTCTGGTATATGAAAAACATGTTTTTCAATGGCAAAAATCAATGAATATTGTAAATGCACAAACAGTAATATCTCCACATTGCACGGTGCAATTCTGAAATTTTTAGCTTTTTCCTGTTAATCCTAGCATGATAAAGAAGATTCAAAGAGAGTGAGATGCCAGCTCCTTTCATTCAGTCAGTAGCTTCAAACATTTCTGGTATATGAAAAACATGTTTTTCAATGGCAAAAATCAATGAATATTGTAAATGCACAAACAGTAATATCTCCACATTGCACGGTGCAATTCTGAAATTTTTAGCTTTTTCCTGTTAATCCTAGCATGATAAAGAAGATTCAAAGAGAGTGAGATGCCAGCTCCTTTCATTCAGTCAGTAGCTTCAAACATTTCTGGTATATGAAAAACATGTTTTTCAATGGCAAAAATCAATGAATATTGTAAATGCACAAACAGTAATATCTCCACATTGCACGGTGCAATTCTGAAATTTTTAGCTTTTTCCTGTTAATCCTAGCATGATAAAGAAGATTCAAAGAGAGTGAGATGCCAGCTCCTTTCATTCAGTCAGTAGCTTCAAACATTTCTGGTATATGAAAAACATGTTTTTCAATGGCAAAAATCAATGAATATTGTAAATGCACAAACAGTAATATCTCCACATTGCACGGTGCAATTCTGAAATTTTTAGCTTTTTCCTGTTAATCCTAGCATGATAAAGAAGATTCAAAGAGAGTGAGATGCCAGCTCCTTTCATTCAGTCAGTAGCTTCAAACATTTCTGGTATATGAAAAACATGTTTTTCAATGGCAAAAATCAATGAATATTGTAAATGCACAAACAGTAATATCTCCACATTGCAAGGTGCAATTCTGAAATTTTTTGCTTTTTCCTGCTAATCCTAGCATGATAAAGAAGATTCAAAGAGAGTGAGATGCCAGCTCCTTTCATTCAGTCAGTAGCTTCAAACATTTCTGGTATATGAAAAACATGTTTTTCAATGGCAAAAATCAATGAATATTGTAAATGCACAAACAGTAATATCTCCACATTGCACGGTGCAATTCTGAAATTTTTAGCTTTTTCCTGTTAATCCTAGCATGATAAAGAAGATTCAAAGAGAGTGAGATGCCAGCTCCTTTCATTCAGTCAGTAGCTTCAAACATTTCTGGTATATGAAAAACATGTTTTTCAATGGCAAAAATCAATGAATATTGTAAATGCACAAACAGTAATATCTCCACATTGCAAGGTGCAATTCTGAAATTTTTTGCTTTTTCCTGCTAATCCTAGCATGATAAAGAAGATTCAAAGAGAGTGAGATGCCAGCTCCTTTCATTCAGTCAGTAGCTTCAAACATTTCTGGTATATGAAAAACATGTTTTTCAATGGCAAAAATCAATGAATATTGTAAATGCACAAACAGTAATATCTCCACATTGCACGGTGCAATTCTGAAATTTTTAGCTTTTTCCTGTTAATCCTAGCATGATAAAGAAGATTCAAAGAGAGTGAGATGCCAGCTCCTTTCATTCAGTCAGTAGCTTCAAACATTTCTGGTATATGAAAAACATGTTTTTCAATGGCAAAAATCAATGAATATTGTAAATGCACAAACAGTAATATCTCCACATTGCAAGGTGCAATTCTGAAATTTTTTGCTTTTTCCTGTTAATCCTAGCATGATAAAGAAGATTCAAAGAGAGTGAGATGCCAGCTCCTTTCATTCAGTCAGTAGCTTCAAACATTTCTGGTATATGAAAAACATGTTTTTCAATGGCAAAAATCAATGAATATTGTAAATGCACAAACAGTAATATCTCCACATTGCAAGGTGCAATTCTGAAATTTTTTGATTTTTCCTGCTAATCCTAGCATGATAAAGAAGATTCAAAGAGAGTGAGATGCCAGCTCCTTTCATTCAGTCAGTAGCTTCAAACATTTCTGGTATATGAAAAACATGTTTTTCAATGGCAAAAATCAATGAATATTGTAAATGCACAAACAGTAATATCTCCACATTGCACGGTGCAATTCTGAAATTTTTAGCTTTTTCCTGTTAATCCTAGCATGATAAAGA